>NC_135307.1:28215954-28543954 GCF_048772815.1 Callospermophilus lateralis | reverse complement strand
GGGAGGCCTCCTCTCTGAGGTCTGAGGTGGGCTGTGTCCTCTGGTCCCTGCCCCCTTGAGCCTGCTGCTTTCTGCCTTTCTTAGGGCCTCACCTTGCCTCGTGCCAGGCTGATCTTCTTTCAGTTCCTTGAGCTCCATGTTCCTCTCTGCTCTGTGGCCTTTTATATTCTGTCCCCCTGCTAGGAACTCAGACTCCTTTCTAGATAACTTCTTCAGCTCTCGGGCCTAGAGCTCGCTTCCTCCAACAGGCCTTCCCTGGCCAGTCTGTGTAAACCAGGACCCCCTGGCCATCCTTCCCTGCCTTTGCTTCCTCAGGGTCCCCGTCTGTACCTGCACAGCAAGGTCGGGGCTTGTTGTTATGTGTATTTGTGGGTTTATGGGTTTATACACCTTGGTGATCCCACTAGGCTGAAAGCTTAGGAAGCAAGAACAGGGTCTGGTTTTTGCTCACTATTGTAACCCAGGTGCCCACACATAGTGGGCGCTCAATGAGCACTTACTGAAATGGAAGAATAGTTCATTTGTGACTCCTACAATGCTTCACATCCCCTTTTGTGCTCTAGTTCCACCTGGATAGATGCTGGTGGCTTGGTTGCAGGAACAGGTTCCAGGGCTCAGCAAGACCTTCTCTTCTTCCAGGAAGGAGTCCCTACTCTTGTTCTAGAGGTTGGACCCAGAGGCACTTTACCACTGAACTTCATCTCCCGGCTCTTTTTATTTTGAGACAGGGTCTTGCCAAGTTGCCCAGGCAGGCCTTGAACTTGTGATCCTCCAGTCTCAGAGCCCGGAGTAGCAGGGATTACAGGCAAGTACTAATGTGCCAGATTTGCCGCTTCCCTTTCTAAGACTAGACACTTTGAACCAGTGCTTTTCAAACTTTACATATTGATTTATTTTTGGGAAAGAGACTCAACCATTGAGCCACAAGCCCAGTTCTTCTTCTATTTTCATTTTATTTTTAAATTTTTGAGACAGGATCTCGCTGAATTGGTTAGAGCCTCGCTAAATTGCTGAGGCTGTCTTTGAACTTGCAATTTTCCTGCCTCAGTCTCCAACATTAATATGTATATTAGTTAGCTCGGATGCTGGAGGCCTGGGGCGAGTCTGATTTTCTGCTTCTCTTACAAGCTGGGTGAATGCGGTGGGTCCCAGGATAGCACTCCGAGCTGCGCTGCGAGGCTTCCAGCCATAGCCAGTTCTCTGCTACGGCGATTTCCACGCTTAAGGCTGAGTCGCTGCGCCCCCTTTCGGCCACTGTGAGGTACGGCAGTCCCCTTCGGACTGGTAAGGACCGCTTGCATGGGTTTCAAAGTGCAAACTCCGCGGGGAACAAGATCTTCTGCTAATGTGTATGGATTCTAATAGCGTTAGGAGACGTTGGAGCGTTGACCCTGTAAAGGATGGCTGCCATCCTGGGGCAAAAGGAATTCCTAGAACTGAAGGATGCTGGGGTTGAAAGGAACCCCTAAATTCATCTAGGGAGCAGTTTTGTTTTCCCTTGGCGCCTGTCGTTTGCTCTTCTAACGTTTATTTATTTATTTATTCTTTGAGAATTTTTTTTAATATTTATTTTTTTAGTTCTTGGCGAACACAACATCTTTGTTTGTATGTGGTGCTGAGGATGGAACCCGTGCCGCACGCATGCCAGCTGAGCGCGCTACCGCTACCGCTTGAGCCACATCCCCAGCCCTCTAACATTTATTTAAATGGCAGAGGTCTTTTCTCATCAGGGCTGCATTATAACTTTCGTGGGTTCAAGGCACTTTTGCCTTTTGTCTCCTTCCTCTATAAAAATTAAAGATTAGGGGTGTGTGTGTGTGTGTGTGTATCCCCTCATCCCCAGTACTGGAGATTGACTCCAGGGACACTCTGTCACTGAGCTACATCCCCAGTCCTTTTTAGCATTTTATTTATTTAGGTAGGGGAGATTGAACTGAGGGACACTCGACCACTGATCCACATGAGCAATCCGTATTGAGCCCAGTTTTGTATTTTATTTAGAGACAGGGTCTTAGTGAGTTGCTTAGGGCCTTGCCAAATTGCTGAGGCTGGCTTTGAATTTATAATCCTTCTGCTTTAGCCTCCAGAGCTGCTGGGATTACAGGTGTGAGCCACTGCCCCCACCTGGCCTTTTTAGCTTTTAAGACAGGATCTGGCTATATTGCCAAGGCTGACTTTGAACTTTCCACCCTCTTGCTTTGGCTTCCTTGTAGCTGGGATTATAGGTGTGCATCACCACACCCAGTGTAAAAGTTATATATGTATTTAATTGGCATTAGTTTACTCAGATTTCCAATGTATTCTTTTCTTCTGTTATAAACAATTGTGGTAAAAATACATGTAACATAAAATTTTCCATCTTACCCATGTTTAAGTGTACAGCGCAGTGGTATTAAACACATTCATAACATTCTGCAGTTGCCACCATCTATCTCTAGAACTCTTTATCCAAAACTGAAACTCTATATGTATTAAATAATAACTTCTCATTTCCCTTTCTCCTCAACCCCTGGCAGCTACTGTCCTACTTTCCGTCCCTATGATTTTGACTACTCTAGGGACCTTGTTTAATTGGAATCGTACAGCATATAACTGGCTTATTTCACTGAGCAAGATGTTCATCCATTTTGTAGTATGTGTCAGAATTTCCTTCCTGTTAAAGGCTGAATAGAATGGACAGACTACATTTTGCCTATTTATTTATCTGTGTTTTTTTTTTGGTATTGGGAATTGAACCCAGGGTGATTAACCACTGAGCTACATCTCCAGCCCTTTTAAAAATTTATTTAGAGACAGGATCTTGCTAAGTTACTGAGGCTGGCTTTGAACTTGGGATGCTCCTGTCTCAGCCTCCTGAACCACCAGGATTACAGGTTCACCCAGCTGTTCAGCTGTTGTTGATGGATGCCTGGATTGCTTTTTAGCTATTATGAATAATGCTGCTATTGTCAGGGCTGTGCAAATACCTTTTCAAGACCAGATTAACTTCTTCTGAGTGCACACCCAGCTGTGGAATATCTCTCTGGATCATATGTTGATTCTATTTTTGATTTTTGATTTTTTTTTTAAGGAACTGCCACACTGTTTCCCACAGCAGCTGCATCATCTACATTCCCACTAACAGAACGCAGAGTTCTGGTGTCTTCAAATCCTCAATGAGACTTGTCATTTTCTGTAGTTATTAATTTTGGAGGGTTGTAACCCTCCTCCTGGGTGTGAGGTGACATCTCATTGTAGTTTTGATTTGTACTTCCCTAATGATTTGTGATGTTGAGCATCTTTTTCATGTGCTTTTTGGCCATTTGTGTATCTTCTTTGGAGATATGTCTACTGAAGTCCTTTTGCACACATTTGAACTGGATTGTTTCCTTTTTCTGTTTATTTACTTTTAGGAGTTCTTTATGTATTCTAAATATTAATTCATTGTCAGATACGTATGTATTTGCAAATATTTTTTCCTTTTCTTTGGATTGTGTTTTTACTGTTAGTGTCTTTTTTTATATCTGAGATTGAACCCAAGGGTGCTTAACCACTGAGCCACATTCCCAGACCTTTTAAAAAATATTTTATTTAGAGAAAAGGTCTTACTAAGTTGCTGAGGCTGGCTTTGAACTCATGATCCTCCTGGGTAGACCTCCTAAACCAAGCCTCTGGGATTATAGACATGTACCATTATGCCTGGCTGAAATTGTCTTTTGATGCACAAAACATTTAAATTTTTATGAAGTCCAGCTTGTCTATCTCTTTTCTTTTTTTTTTTGGTATGCTTTTGGTGTCATATCCAAAAAATGGTGTTATTATCAAATCCCATAGTCTGAAGTTTTGCCATATGTTTTCTTCTAAGAAATGGATAGTTTTAGGCCTTCCATTTGATTCATTTTGAGTTAATTTTGTGTACGGTGTTAGGTAAAGGCCCAGATTCTTTCTTTTGCATGTGGATATTCAGTTTTACCAGCACTTTTAATTAATTAATTTATTTTTTTGGTATCAGGAATTGAATCTAGAGGCACTTTCTCACTGAGCTACATACCCAGCCCTTCTTTGAAAAATTTAAATTTTGAGACAGGGTCTCACTAACTTACTTGGAGCCTCACTGAGTTACCAAGGCTGGTCTTGAACCTGTGATCTTCCTGCCTTAGCCTCTTGAGCCACTGGAATTATAGGCGTGCTCCAACATGCCTGACTTCCAGCACTGTTGGTTGAAAAGACTGTACTTTCACTGTTCAATGGTCTTGTCACCCTTGTCAAAAGGTTTTTCACTATTAAAAATTATATTTTTAATATGATTTTGACTACTCTAGGGACCTTGTTTAGGCTGATCTGGTCTGGAGGATCCAAGATGGCGTAACTCACAAAACTCACGTAACTCACATTTTTGATGCCAAATTGTGTTTCTTTTATTTGATTTGAAAAAATAAATTAGAAGTTTTTTTAATATTTATTTTTTAATTTTAGGTGAACACAATATCTTTATTTTGTTTCTATGCGGTGCTGAGAATTCAACCCAGTGCCTCACGTATGCTAGGTGAGTGCGCTACCACTTGAGCCACATCCCCAGCCCAAATTAGAAGGTTTTGTGTGGATTCCTGAAAATACCAGAGACCTTAGATACCATGCCCCAGTGTCTCTGTGTGAGCCCTGCTGCCCTTCACAGGGTGGAGCGGCTGTATCTCTATGACATATCCAATTGTACCAGATGTTTGGAGGGCTGTGTCGCTTTGTAAACAGGTGACCACATTGAACATGTTCAACAATTAGACATTTGAGTGTTTGCTATGTGCCAAGAGCTCAGACATGTCATTTAACAGTCAGTGCAGCCTTGGTAGGTACACACTACTATCTATTTTGTGCTGATGAGAAAACTAGAGTTTAGAGGTAACATCACTTTTCTCACATCACACAACTGGTAGGTAGGTGGCACTCCTGAGATCTGAACCCCTGTCCTGTGTGAGCCCTCCAAAGACTGTGCCCTCCTTTGTGACAGGATATGCAATGAGGTGTCATTCTGGATGTAGGCTCCCAGATGTATGACAGGGTCCACAGTATCAGGGCTACCCAAGTCAGGGAGGTGGCAGGTCTTAGGCAAGAGGGGACTGGAAGGAGGCTCTAGAGAAAGGGTAACTGCAGAGATGAAGTGGCAGAGGAAGAATTTGGGACCTCACAAGGATTCAGAGATTGGGACAAGAATGGCATGTTCGTGAGAGAAAGAGACTTCTCGAGCCAGAGGGGACTCAAGGTGAGAAAGCAGAAGGTCAGGAACAGGGTGTGGTGTGGAGAGTGAGAAATTTGGGTCTAATGTAATATTTGGTGGGAGGTTCTTTGTTTCTTTGAGCCCTAAAATCTCATCCTGAATTTTTAGTTTTATCCACCCTCACTATTTGGGTTCCTTATCAACCACAAAATACAAAGCCTGCCCTATAGTCTTTGAGATGTCAGGATGGTCAAATGGCAGTCAGCTCCAGAAGGGGGCTGTGTCTGATTTAGGCTGTAACCCAGGGCCAGGATGCATAGCATATATTTGATGAAGGCGTGGCCACCATATCCTACAAAACCCTTCACAAGCTACAGCCAAAAGCAGCATGGCTGGAGGAAGAGCCCCAAGCCAGCAGAGGGCGCTCCCCAATGAAACAAGGTTTGGTAGAAGGAACCAATAGGATTTTTCTGCATGATTGTGCTTTGAGAAATTGCATCCCTGGGCTTTACTTTAGGCTTTAGGATTTAAGAGATCAGATAATTCCATTATCTTAAAGCTGTGACTAATTTATTATATCTCATGATTTTGTGGATCAGGGATTAAGGCAAGACTAGTCTGGGAAATTCTGCTCACTACAGCAGTGACTGAGCCTCTGTGGTATTCAGCAGGGCTGATCTGGCCTGGAGGATCCAAGATGGCATAACTCACATACAGATATAATTTTAAATTTTGCGCAGTTATTTGACTAATATCTGTCTCCCTTACCAGTCCAAAAACTACCAAAGGGCAGGGGGCTGTGTCTTTTTTTTTTTTCTTTTTTGATCTATCATTTTATTCTTAGTGTCCTGCATAGTGCCTGACTCATTGACAGTACTTAGTAAATATTTGTTAAATGAATCAATTATATGATTATTTAAAAAAAAATTTGTTCTTTTTAGATATGAATGACAGTATTTTGACATATTATACATACTTGGAGTATAACTTCCCATTCTTGTGGTTGTACATGATGTGGAGTTACACTGGTCGTGTATTCATATGTGAACATAGGAAAGTTATGTCCAATTCATTCTACTGTCTTTCCTATTTCCATTCCTCCTCCCTTCCCTTCATTCCCCTTTGTAAAATCCAGTGAACTTCTATTCTTTCCCCCCACAATAATATTATTCTTATGAAGAGTGTCAGGATCTGCAGAAAAATGGCACAGGTGGGTGTTAACAATGATGATTGTGGCTCAGTAAGGGGCTACGTTGTGCTAAGTACTTTACAACCTGGCTGGTTGGTATTATTTATCCCCATTTTACAGATGAGAACTGAGGTTGCCCTTACATAGCTTCAAAAAGTGAAACACAAGAAGTACCTTTTGTATCTCTAAGCAGAGGGTCTGGAGTAAACTTGGGTGATCAAGGAAACTATTAAAATGAATAATTTGGGTCATAGAAACCAGATGAAATGATGAAAGACCAGAGCCATATTTTCAAACCAGTCACAGACAATCCTGCTTTTATAGTTATCTGAGTAATGGAAGCAAAACTATCCCAACTGTTGGTGGAAATTCACCTGAATGTTTATCACCACATTCACTTGTTCCTTGAAATCTATGTAATTGTTTCTCTTCCTTCCTTCCTTATTGCTTTACTCTATTTATTTTGCTGTTGGTCCCGGAACCCTGGATCTTAAGTGTGCTCGGTACTCACTAACCAGTGAACCAGCCCCCTACCCCAGCCCAGATTTATTTATTTTTGATGTTTCCACTTAACTGGAATTTTTTGTCAACATGTTGGATTTTATTTTAAAAAGTCTTATTTTTTTTGGTCTTTCTTTGTCAACAGTTGTACTTCTCCTCCTCCTCCTCCTCCTCCTCCTCCTCCTTCTTCTTCTGTTAAATAGTGTATAAGGTAACAGATTTTTTTTGTTATTGTTGTTAGAGTAAATTGTAAAATGTCGAGTTCTTAATCAAAATTGGCTCCATGTGCTTGTAACATTTACAGTTGGACCCAAGAGTTTCCACATCCAATATTTGTGGAATCAGAAGGTACATATTTTTTTCTAGTATATCACTTCAATTGTTAAAAGTCATTTCTGTTTGAAAAAATACCACAGCTGCCAAACTGTTCTTTCTTTCTTTTCTTCCTTCCTTCCTTTCTTTTTTTGGTGGTGCTGGGGATTTAACTCAGGGCCTTATACATGTGAGACAAGCACTATGTCCCCAGTCCCCAATATGTCCTTTTTAGTGATTTACTTTTTAAGAAATAAAAGTGCCTTTTTTTTCACAAACAGCATTTAAATTATAAATTTAAATTAAATTCTAACCCTTTATGTTAAGAATTATGTTTTGCTAAGGAAGGTGGAACATTTTGCTTGAAATATATTTTGTCTTTATGATATAAAATATTCACTGATCAGTTCCTTTTAGCCTCTTTTCTAAGCAGCAGCAATTGACATTGTAGATGAAGAATAAAGAGGAAATGTAACTTGTCTGGAATATAAAGATGGGAGGGGAGAGAGCAGGATGAGGTATTCTCAGTCTAATTCCATCCATTGTTTGTTTTTAGTTTAATCCATTGTTTTTAATGTAAGGAATCCTCCACTTAGAATAAGCTAAAGATGGACCCTCTTAGAATGCTGAGGGAATCTACCCAACTAATATATTATGAATAAGAAAGACTCAATTTAGGGAATAGGAGGGGGAAGAGAAAACTTTTCTGTTTTTAAATTTACTTTTTATTTTAGTTCTTTTGTGTGTAGTGCTGGGGATTGAACCCAAGCCCTCATGCCTGCCAGACAAGCTGTCTACCATTCAGCTACATCCCCAGTCCCTTAAATTTATTTTGTAAATTGACACGTAAAAATTGCCCATTTTTATGGGGTACCATGTGATATTCTGAGATATATATATATATATATATATATATATATATATATATATATATATATATAAATAAATAAAATAATGTACAAAACAGGGCAAGCATATTTATCTCCATAAAGATGCAAACTTTCAAAACTCCTTTTTTCTACCTTTAGAAACATATGGTATATTATTGTTATCTATAGTCACCCTTCCACACACCAGAACTTCTTACCCCTACCTAACTACAATTCAGCACTTGTTGACCAGTGTTTTCCTATTCCTCCTCACCCCTTCTCTTCCCAGCCTCTGGCAACCCCTATACAACTTTTGTATGCTTCTTTATAGTTTTATCAATAACAGGCCTTTAGAATGTTTTAGTAACAAGGCTCTTGACTGAAGTCCGGTGGGGATCAGAGCATTAGCAGGTTATCTGATGCCCCCTCTGTCTGTGGGCTCTGTGTTGTCTGAGGGAGCAAGGATGTGGTCCTTCTGGATCTTTGATCACGAGGGGAAATACCCAGGTGCCAGAAAAGTCAACTCAGCCCCCTGCAGCCAGTCAGCAAAGGAGCTGGTCCAAACTGACAAGCAAAACAAAGCCCAACAAAAGCAGCTGGAACCCAAACAAACAGACTTGGGTGAGGCTGGGAGGGGTGTCAGGCATGGCGTCACCAGGCTCCAGGCCAGGCTGTTGCCTGGGTGACAGCCAGTCCGTTTACCAGCGGGCAGCAGAGCCAGTTCTCTGAGGGGGAAGCCCAAAGAGGGGGCAGGAGTGCCCAGGGGAGCCCGCATTTCTCCAAGTAACAGAAACCACAGAGAAGGCTTGGCTGCCTCCAGAGGAGCTGGGCGGGAGGCCTGGGGAGGGGAGCGGTGGCGTTATAGCAATGAAGTGGCTACTGAAGCAGCAAAGAGCCTTCTGCAAAGGCTGGAGAGACTTCTGGGCAGAAAGGACATGTGGTTCTGGTGACTTTCTGGGCAAAAGATGAAGTGGATCAGAGTTTGAACCCCAATCCACCCCCAACCCTCTCCACCACAAGAGCCAAAGAAGGAGAGAATAGGGAATTTGGGAACCTTGGGGGTGGAATATGCAAACACCTTGTGCTCTGCAGGAGCTGCTGTTGCTTTATTTGTTTTTTTTTTTTTTTTACCTTGACCCTAATTCTGGTAATTACCTGGTGACTTTTGGTGTAAAGCAGAAATGAGAAAACCTCTGCTCTGATGGGCTTGCTATAGGATCAAGTCCGACCACCAGCCATGCTCGTGCCCACCAGGGTGGGTTACTTTAGGATGGAGATGAGAGACCCTTTCTGGCCGGTGTACAATGTTAGCCAAGACCAGCACAGTCCTGGAAAGCATCTTGGTTCCTTCTTTCAGAAATCTTGTTCCCAAAATGTCTGTCACACAAAAGGTGGGGTGGGTGTTGTATAGTTTCACTTATATAGGTTTTTTTGAGTGATCAAATTTATAGAGACAGAAGGTAGAATGGGGGTGCTAGGGGTAAGGGGAGGGAAAATGAGGCATCAGTGTTGAATGAGTATAGAGTTTCGGTCTGAGAAACTGAGAACATTCTGGAAATGGGGAATGGTGATGGTTACTCAACAATGTCAATGTACCCAATGCTATCAAAGTATACACTTAAAAAAGGTTAAAATGGCAAACTCTGTGTTATGTATATTTTAGTACAAAAAAAAAGTGTCCTTTTTGTAAAGACCATCTTCCTGTTGCACCAGGAGACAGTGGCTCTTTCTTTCTTTCTTTCTTTTTTTTTTTTTTTTCTTTTTTTGGTGCTGGGGATTAGGCAACCACTCTCCCACTGAGCCATACCCCCTCCCTCCCCGCCCAGGCATTTGCTTGAAGGTGGACACCCAGGCTCAACTGTGTCCTCAAGTGGGACTTACCATCTTCCTTACACCATTGGATGGTGTAAGGAAGATGGTAAAGATTGGATAAGGAAGGTGCTCAGTGAACAAAAATGTGCCTGAGAACGTATTGTTATCTCACCATTCATTGTTCAGGTACCCAACTGCCAAGGGCAAGTTGAAAATAGGAGGAAACTGAGGAAATCATTGCATTTGACATTCAGAGGAACTGGAGGAAGGCCTGTCCCTTGGAAAGGTAGAGAGTATTTGGGGCTCATTCTCAGGGGCCAGAAGGTAAGATGAACTCGAACTATCACAGCAATTTAAAATACTTCTCCCTTTTTGCTCTGGATAAATTGAGAAATGGGTTAAACCCACCCATCAGGAGGAAATGAAATGAAGTGAAACAATGTCAAAACATCACCTCTCAAATGTCATGAAGGGAAATGGTACAGTTACAACACTGTGTGAGTGGAAGCTTGTGGGATTTAGAACCCAGATACATGGGTGGAACCTGAGCCACCGGCAGAGTCCTGTTGAATGGCAACAATTTATTCAAGGCAACTTTTTTTTTTTTTTTTTCAGTCTAAAGTAATGTCATTAATCCCTAACACCACTTACCGAACATGTGTTACATTAGCATATGTTAGCATGTCCCAGGCACTCATCTAAATGCAGTATGTAACTTATCATTTCAATTCCTCATAAGAACTATGCAAGGCGAATCTTTTTTTATGGATGACAATATGAGATTTGGGTTTAGTGATTTGGTCTTTCTGGATTTTTGTTTCCTGATTCATTAAGAAGAATGTTACATGGGGGCTGGGATTGTGGCTCAGTGGTAGAGTGCTTGATTGGCATGTGTGAGACACTGGGTTCAGTTCTCAGCACCACATATAAATAAATAAATAAAAGATCCATGGGCAAAGATCTGTATCTATCTATCTATCTATCTATCTATCTATCTATCTATCTATCTATCTATATGAAGAATGTTACAGAAAGAGAAGTTCAGAAGCTGGGAGTAATGTCAGGCTTTGAACCCAGGTCCATCTGACTCCAAAACTTAAACTGCAGCATGTCAGAGAAGACACTACTGCCCAGAGGGTTTTGAAACAAAACCCATAATGGATATGATGCTCTGAGAGCAATTAGAATGAGCCACGGCTAAACTGCCTTACTGTGATATGGTATGATGTTACAATGACATACATCAGGAAGGGCACCAGAGTCACCAGTATATGTGTGGGCAAGGATTTGACTTTAAAGTTGGATAAAAATGCAAAGTACACAAAGTCCAGGGCACGTAACAATGCTTGGTTGTGTTATGTGTGTTGTATGTTGTATGAATTGTAGGTGTTGGTTGTGTGTCCAATGTAAGTGCACTGTGTGTGTACGTATGTGACGTGCGTGCACTGTGGGTTGTGTGAGGGAGGGAGACTTGCTTGATGACTGATGGATTCAGTGCTGTAGACCAGACATTCTAACAGCCCACATGGTGCATCCTATGAGTGTCCATTCCTCTCAGCACCTCGTGTATTAATTACTGATCTTCACAACTACTCTGTGCAGTTGCTAGTGATAGTGTCTTCATTTTATGGGTGGGGAAATGGAGGCACAGAAAATCCAGCAACTTCCTCCACCACCTTGATAGCAAGCAGTGGAGCTGGGATTTGAACCCAGGCAGGTTGGCTTCTAATTCTGGGGTGTTGTATTCTGTTCTTCATTTGTTCCCCCAGATCATGTTGTGAGACGTGATCCAGCTATTCTACTTGTTCTGAGGCTGGAAGACCTGTAAACAACGTGAGCCTGTCTTGCCTAATTTGCACCCTTGGTTCAACATGAGGAGGGGAAGCCGATGATGTGCACCTTGCTGTGCATAAGCAAGTTTTGGAACCTTTATATATATATATATATATATATATATATATATATATATATATATATATATATATATCTTTATTATTATTTTTTATGTAGTGCTGAGGATTGAACCCAGTGCCCCATGCATGCTAGGCAAGTGTTCTACCACTGAGTCACAAACCCAGACCCCTGTTACCTTTTTTAAATTAAATTTTCTATGTATATATGATAGCAGAATGTATTACAATTCTTATTACACATATAGAGCATAATTTTTCATATCTCTGGTTGTATACAAAGTATATTCACGCCAATTTGTGTCTTCATACATGTACTTTGGATAATGATGTTCATCACATTCCATCATATTTCTAACCCCATGCCCCCTCCCTATCCGTCCCACCCCTCTGTCCTATTCCTCCCTTGCTCCCCCTCCCTGCCCCACTATGAATCAACCTCCTTATATCAGAGAAAACATCCAGCATTTGTTTTTTTTGGATTGGCTAACTTCACTTAGCATTATCTTCTCTAACTAAGTTTTAGAAACTTAATGATATTAAGAACTGAAAAGGATTGTTGTCAACATTTTACATGGTGTAGAAAAAAATTGCTCCACCGATTGATCTCCAGTAAAACTGGGGACCACCTAGGTTACGGGGTGTAGCTCAGTGACAGAGCTCTTGCCTAGCATGCGCGAGGCTCTGTGTTCAATCCCCAGCCCTATAGTTTGGAGGTGGTTTGAATGTGTCCACCAAGATCTCATGTGTAGAAATTTAATTCCCATTAAGAGAATGGAAATCCAACTAGAGTTGGATTAAAGGTGGGCGCTTGGTGGAGGTGATTAAGATTAGGTAAAATTGTTAGAGTGGACCCCTCACTGATGAATCCTGGTGGTTTTATAAGAGGGAAGGAGCCAGGTGTGGTGACAAACACCTGTAATCTCAGCAGCTCAGGAGGCTGAGGCGGGAGGTGGTGAGTTCAAAGCCAGCTTGAGGAACTTAGTGAGGCCCTGAGTAATTTAGCGAGGTACTGTCTCAAAATAAAAAATGGGGCTGGGGTTGTGGCTCAGTGGTAGAGTGCTTGCCTAGCATGTACGAGGTGCTGGGTTGGATCCTTAGCACCACATAAAAATAAATAAATAAAATAAAGGTATTGTGTCCAAAAAAAAGGGAATGTGGTCAGTGTTTACGTGCCCCTGGGTTCAATCCTCATACCAAAAAGAAGAAGAAGGAGAAGGAGAAGGAGAAGGAAAAGGAGAAGGAGAAGAAGAAGAAGGGAAAAAAAAGAGTGAAGGACAGTAGAGGACACACCCATGTGTACATACAGATGAGCCCTGTGTCTCTCATGCCCAGCACTGTCTCAGGCCTCTGCCAGCAAGAAGGCCCCTCGAGAGCAGAATAGCAAGTTCAAGGACAGCCTGAGCAATTTAGCAAAATCTCTCTCAAAACCTCTCTTCTAAATAAAATGGCTGGGGATGTAGCTCAGGGGCAAAGCAGCCCTGGGTTTAATCCTCAGAGCCACTAAAATAAAAAGCGGGGAGAGAAGAAAAAGATGATGGTTCCTCAACCATGGACCAGAACCATGAGCCCGAACCAACCTCTTTTCTTTGAAATGTACTGAGGCCGTGGAATTGTGCTATTTACAAGAGGAAATGGACCAACACACTCTGTATGTATGGGCCAGATGTTTTCTAGGGCATAGGGATGGTCTGTGATTTCTTTGAGGTAGGACAGTGTTTCCTTTTGACTTTCTTCATCTGCCTTCCTGGGCCTTGCATATTAAAGTTGAGGATGACAGGGGAGCTCTTTGGTAATGCCACTCCAGGTGGAGAAGAGGACTGGTCCTGTAACTGTAGCAATACAGGGAGACGGCCGTCCCCTCATCCAGGCATCCATCCAGTCATCCAGCCAGCGGATGTTCACTAAGCAACCATTATGCACCAGACTCTGTGTTAGGTGTCAAAACCTCAGTGATGAATGAGGTAAAGTAGCTCCTATTGGGGAGCATCTATTCCTTGTAGTAAAGAGACATCAAATAAGTTAATTAACACAAAACAAATAAACCCACATAGAGACAAGTTCTATGAAGAAAATAAAGCACTGTAGACAGTGTGGCCACTAGGGGCACTCCTGAGACTGTGCCTCTCGCCACAGGAAGATCACCTTACACACTCAGCCCCAAGCCCAGGCCACCCTCAGCGCAGTGGGGCTGTTTTCTCCTCTTCACCTTCTCCTCCCACGAGGAACTGAGGGCACCTCACTTCCCCAAACTCTCAGCTGCAGATGGAGGTGAATGATGGACACATGGGCAGGGCGTGAGGACCCGAGGCCAGACCCAAGGAGGGGGAAAGGGGTTTGCAGGGCATAGAGGACCATGGGATGAAGAGTGGTCTTCATTGGTTACCTTCCCCGTATCCACTCCTCTTCTCCCCACTTCCTAAGCCACCCAGGTTCTTGGAGGTTTCTGATGGGTCCGAGCCCGTCAGCATAGAATCAACAGGGCTTGGTTGAAGCTGTGAAGTGGGAAATGTGAAGCTGAGTTTTCGATGGATACAGAAGTGGTTTTCTTCCCTCCTGGTGTAGATGTAGATGTATGGAGCCCAGCTCCATTTTGTCGCCTTGATGGAAGCCATCCTGAGGATAGAGCTAACACACAGAAGGGGGCAGAGAGCAGAGAAGTGGAGCCAGAGTCCCAGATGAACTGTTCTTGAAACCACATCACTGGGTTTTTCCTTTTTCTCTTTCCCAGGACTAGATATTGAACCCAGGGCCTTGCCCATAGTATACAAGCACTGAGCTACATCTGTAGCCCTTTTAATTTTATTTTTTTTTTGGTACAGGTATTGAACCCAGCAGTGCTTAACCATTAAGCAACATCCCTAGATCCTTATTTATTATTTTGTGTTTTGAAACAAGGGCTTACTAAGTTGCTTAGGGCCTTGATAAGTTGCTAAGGCTGGCTTTGAAGTTGCGATTCTCCTGCCTCAGCCACTGGGATTTCAGGTGTGCACCACCCCACCTTCCAAGCTTTTAATTTCTTTTCATTTTGTTTTGTCTTGTTTTAGTACCGGCAGTTGAACCCAGAGGCACTTGACCACTGAGCCACATCCCCATCCCTTTTTTGACCACTGAGTTGCTTAGGGCCTTGCTGAGTTGCTGAGGCTGAACTTGTGATCCTCCTGCTTCAGCCTCCCAAGCTTCTAGGATTATAGGCATGCGCCACCCTGCAAGCCTAGTTTTTATTTATTAATGGACTTTATTGCACACACACACCCTTCTTGGGTATCATACAGGTTTACACCTTTACCTGGTTTTCAATTTCCTACTGCTGTTCTTCTGGAGATTTGGCAAGCACTTTTCACATAGAAAAGCTCAGCTTTAGTGCTGTGATGGGTAGGCCAGGTGGAAAGGGACAGTCTCCTGGTTTCACAGTCAGTTGGGGGCAGAATTTACTTTCCTGAATCTGGAGAAGACCCTGGAGTTCTCAGTCTGAATCTGGCCCCTGGCAAATGCAAAGCAGGATTTAATGCAGGCCTTGCTCAGAGTTTGCTGGAAGAAGCAGCCTATTCCTGCTCTCTGGCTTCTTAAATGACAGCAACCCAGGAAAGCAGACTGGCTATGCTGTTTCTTCAAAGCTAATGGACCCAGCTGAACCCCAAAGGCATCATTAGAGAGTTTACCATGGACCAACACTTAGTGTGTGTGTGTGTGTGTGTGTGTGTGTGTGTGTGTGTGTGAGAGAGAGAGAGAGAGAGAGAGAGAGAGAGAGAGAGGGAGGGAGGACGGGGGAGAGAAGGAGAGAAGGAGAGAAGGAGAGAGGGAGAGGGAGAGGGAGAGAGAGAGAGAGAGAGAGAATGAAATATAGAGATAAAAGAACAATAGGGTCCCTATGTATTCCTACCATCTCCAGGGGAGATAAATCATGTTCCCAAAACATGTTTCCATAGCATGGATCAAGTTTGGAGTTAGAATGATCAACACTCAAATTCTGAGCTGAATTCTAGTCCTGCCATTGAAAAATCTGCTTTTACATTAGAGGTGACACAAAGAGCTCTGGAACCTATGAGTGGAAGATAGTAACGCTGGAAAAGGGGTCTATCTTGCGTTTGCTGTATTAAGAATATTCGATTCTGTTATAGGAAATGAGAGAAATTTTGCTTATGATACAGACCCCAACCTGGAATTTATGTGTTGAGTATAAAGTGATGAAAGAGATGATATTGTTACTTATGGACAGAATAACGAGCACACCAAGTAAGCCTGAGGTATTTACAAGGCATAGCTCACGTCTTCTCAAGATTAAAGCAATGTCCTTGCTAATTTGGTCACCCAGTGGTGACATTCATTAATTCAAGAAACAGAAAAATCCCAGAGCTGCTCTACAGATTAACCGGGGTGCTGTAGCCCGAGAGATGCACCTGCCTGGAGTCTGCCCACCCACTCCCGCCAGCTTGTTGACCGCGGCACCTCCTTCCAGCCCTTTTCTGCCCTGAACTCCGACTGCTGTAGCCGCACTGGCAGGCGGGGAGGGAGGACAGATGTGAGAATGTGATATAAAGTGGGAATCAGGGTGATTCTCCCACCTGCTTGCTGCCATCTGAAGTGTGTCCCCTGGTCCCATCTCTCTGCTTTTGCTTCTGTGTTAAATTGATTAAATAAGCTTTGGGATTCAAGCACCTTCATTGGCCTTCTCTGTTTTGTGACTTCTGGGGTGGCTTGTTGCAAGTGTCCTTAGAGGCCACCATGGCCTCAAGGGGTTCCTGAACAACAGGACATGGCGCCTCATGCAGGTGATTTATGAGGGAACACTGGATGGAGGAAGTCTGTGGGACCCGCTCTGATGAGCCGTAGCCTCAGTCTGATCCCAAGGTGGAGCTCTGAGGTATGGGCGGCACCACTGGTTTTTCTTCTGCATGCAAGAAGGCTGGCCTTTTTCTTTTTTTTTTTTTTCTTTCTTTCTTTCTTTTTTTTTTTTTTTGAGAGAGAGAGAGAGAGAGAGAGAGAGGAAGAGAGAGAGAATGAATTTTAATATTTATTTTTTAGTTTTTGGCGGACACAACATCTTCATTTGTATGTGGTGCTGAGGATCGAACCCGGGCCGCACGCATGCCAGGTGAGCGCGCTACCGCTTGAGCCACATCCCCAGCCCAAGAAGGCTGGCCTTTTGAACCTTGTTCCAGGGGCTGATGTCAAAGGGGCTTTGTGTAGGGCACCAGCAGCACCTGTTGCAGGGGATCCACCTGAACTCCCCTTGCAGGTTAGTTATACAGGTAAGGACCTGTCTCTTGAGAAAAGTTGGGAAAGTAGTAACAGAAAGGCAAGGTGCAGTATAACTTGGAGGCCTCTGAAAGCCAGAGCAAGAAGTTAAGAACTAACCCCCCAGGCAGGAAGCCACAGGGAGCCATTGTATGTTCTTGAGCACCTGTGTGAATTGGAGCCATACTTAACAGGAGTTCTATAGCAGGGCATGTGTTGAGAAGTAGCTCTGGTAAGAAGAACTGCTGGGACCAGCCTATGCTGTAATACGATTAGCTTAGAGCATCTTTCTTTCTTGAGCTATTGGACAACCTTATGCACTCAGAAGACTTCTTAGCAGATTCTAGTTTGGGGGCTATCTTTCTGGCCTGAATCTTATAGGGTCTACCTTTTCTTAAGAACCAGTCTGGTCTGGGCTGGAGCTGGAGCTGGAGCTCAGTGGTATAGAGCTCTTTTCTAGCACGCCCAGGCCCTGGGTTTGATTCCCAGCACTGTCATGCACAACGGGAAGTAAGCCCCCTGCTTTGGGGGCTGGGGGTGAGTGAAGGTGGAAAAGGATGTTTTGCTGGAGGCTTCCCTCAGGACATAACACCTCCAAAAAGCTGATCTAGGTGCTGTGGGGAAGATGGAGCTGTACAAACCATAGCTGTTACCTAATCTCTAAGTAATGCTGAGTTTATAAGCCTCAAGCTTTAATCCAAGGCACTATGGTCAGAGGCACACTTCTTCTTTTTAATTTTTTTAGTATTGGGGAGTGAACCCAGGGGTGCTTAACCACTAAGCCACATCCCCAGCCCTTTTGTATACTTTGTCTAGACACAGGGTCTTGCTGAGTTACTTAGAGCCTCACTAAGTTGCTGAGGCTGGCTTTGAACTCTTGATCCTCCTGCCTCAGCCTCCTGAGCCACTGGGATTTCAGGCATGCACCACCATGCCTGGCTGGAGACACATTTCTCAACCTCCACAGCCAGCCACCAAGCAAGGAGTCTCCTTAGTGTGGAGATTTGACTGTCAATCAAAACCTTAAAGGGCAGTGGCTCTTCAACTTCTACATGAAAAAGACTACCTGAGTACTCTTCAAAAGAATTCAGAGTTCTGGGCCCCTTGTGCAGAGATTCTAAGTGGGACTAGGGTCGAGGAGGAGGAATTTGCATTTTTAGGTTAACTTGCATGTACCTGGGAACAGGTGGTCCAAGCATCTTTCGTGAGAATGGGGAAAGTTCAGCATTTGCTTATTCCGGAAACGTTAACATCCTTATGAAGAAGTAATATTATTTTTATTCTTCTCAATTTACAGATAGCTAAATTAGGCTCAAAGGGATTAACTGAACTTCCCAAAGTCACAGAGCTAGTAAATGACCAGACTGGGCTTCTAACTCACTTGGATGCTTGTGCAACCACCTGAGATCTGGAGAAAGAACAGTAGGGACATGTGCAGGCCTAGCTCCTGCTATCCCTCAATATGAGCCTCTGTTTGAGCCACAGCAACGGAGTCAGGAACAGGCTAAGTTGTGCTTCAACAACAAGTGAGCCAAGTTCGTTTCTTGTTTCACTGTTCAATGCAGACCAGCAGGGATCTCCATTCATTACAGTTGACCAGGGATCCAGGCTGACAGAAGCTCCATCTTGACATGGGCCTCTGTTGCAGAAGTAGGGAAAGGAGAATGCCGGCTCTTGAACCAGGCTTTTTTTGTCTGGAAATGACATGGGTGTCACTGCTGTTCAAATTTCATTGGCTAACTAAGTTCCATGGCCATGGCTGAGTTCATCAGGGTGTAGAAATGTAAACAATAACATAGTTCACCACATCAACCAATCATGAGACCCTGAAGGGCCTTCTCTTGTGAGTTGACCCATCTACCTGACATGTCCCGTCTCTGCTGCTCAGCCTAGCTAGTGCTACTCAGGGTCTAATTCTCCATCACCTGCCATCAGCTCTGGACAGCCTTTCTCAACCCACCCAGGCTGGCTTAGGCACCCTGGTTTGCAGCTCCCCAGAGGATCCTGGGCTTATTTCCATTATGGTGCATGTCATGTTGCATTGTAACTGTTCATTTCCTTGTCTATCCCCTGCCCCACCAGAATGTAGGCTCCTGAAGATGGGAACAGGTAGTGACAAGTCTTACAACTCTAGCTCCTGGAAGACAGATGTGGAGGAGCTCAGTGGTGGAACAGCAGGGTAATTAAGAGCTGGGTTTCAGGCCTTGCGGTCCTTTCCCGAAGGAACAGGATGTCTGGGGGCTTTAGAAAATGGGGAAGAGGAAGGCTAGCATTCTGTGACTTCAGGATGAGCAAACTGCAGATGGGGGAAGAAACCCCTGCTTAAGCAGTGGTCTTTTTCCAAGGCTTTGCCTCATTATGGAAAGAGTTGTCTCAAACTAGGTTAGTCACTGCCCAGTGCCTGCTGTGTCACCACAGGGTGATCTTCAAGGGTCCAGGGAGAGGATATTCTGCTGCTGGGAGAAAAACCTCACAGTTCTCACTCTGGGGTCCCTGATAGGCCTTAAAGGCCATGTTGGCTAAGGGTCTGGTGTCTGGTCTCCTCAGAGACAGCTTCGCCGGTGCCCTCTGATGCCACAGCCTCTGTGTGCTGGGGAAGACTGCTTGGGTCAAGAACAGGCAAGGCCTGTCCAGCAGGGGCATAACCGACTCTGTGGGGCCCACTTGCTGGGTGCCTCCACTTGGGGTAACCACAGAGGAGGGACAGGAGCCCAGTACTGGTGCATAGGACTGAAGTCAGGGCTTTGACGTGCATGAGGCAGGATCCCTGCTGTTAACCCGGCCTCTGGGGCCTCAGTCTTTCTCCCACTTCTCACCTCACACCTGAGACTCCAGGGAAGGAACCATTTCTAGTTCTTAGGATACCCCACACTCTCTCGCTTCCAGGCCTGTGTGTGCATTAGCCCCGAAACAACCCTTGGCTCCTTCGTTGAATTTATTTATTTGCAAGAAATTAAACTCTTCAAGTGATGTGCCTCCCTGTGATACAGCTTTCACTAAAGTGGAGGGGGTGCTTTTCTAAGGTGGGGTTCCACTGCACCCTGGTATTCAGCTCTCCTCTTTCCCTCCTCCTCCCTAACCCTACCCAGATTCCTGGGGCACTTCCAGTCCCCTCCTCACATTATAACTACTTCCTTCCTGCAAAGCCTCAGGACCACCAGATGCCTTAGGCCTAGGGTTCAGCTGTTGTTCAAATTTAAGATCTTTAAAAAACCTTAAACTTGGGGATTAAACCCAGGGTTTCACTATCACTAAGCTACATCCCCAGCTCTTTTTATTTTGAGACAAGGTCTCATTAGGTTGCCCATGCTGGCCTCAAACTTGTGATCTTTCTGTCTTAGCCTCTTTTAGCTGGGATTATAGGCATGTGCTACCTTATCTGGCCTCAAGGTCCTTTCTTGAAAAAGCAGCTATTCTTCTAGAGCAATCTCTCTGCGCACCTCAGCTGCTTGACATATTCTCCATCTCATTATGTGCTGTTTCTTTTGCCTGGATGCCTGGTCCTACCTCGCTTACCTAAGTGTGACCTCTTAAGTCTCAGCCTGCCTGACCCCTAAAGCTTAGGACAGCGTCTTGCCACTGTGCCCTGGTGTCCTCAATAACATGCTTTGCACAAGCCTATTGTTAAATTTTTAGGAATTTTGCAAGGTGGTTGTTAAACTCAACCATTATTAAAAATTCAGTTATGGTAATAAATACTCAAAACTCATTGCTTCTTAATTACTTTATTTTGTTATTACCTTTGTTCTGGAGGTTATGTATTTATTTATTTATTTTAGTACTGGGGATTAAACCTCAGGGTGCTTAACCACCGAGCCACATTCCCAGCCCTTTTAAAATATTTTATTTAGAGGCAGGGTCTTGCCAAGTTGCTTAGAGCCTCCCTAAGTTGCTGAGGCTGGCTTTGAGCTCATGATCCTCCTACCTCAGCCTCCTGAGCCACTCGGATTACAGGCGTGTGCCATAGTACCTAGCTCTTGAGGTTATTTACTCTCTTTTATCTATGTGGTGAAAATATTACTTGTTTTTTAGGCTACTGTACATCTCATTCCAAATCTGCACTCAATGGTATCACTTTGGTAATTGGTGGGAGTACACATGCCACAAAAACAGAGAAACACTGTAAATGGGGAACTGATTTATTGTTGTATGAATAATCTATATTTAAGGAAGTGATGAAGAATATGGTCATAATGCAGATTAAACTTAAAAGTGTTCATTTGTAGCTTTTGTGTTGTGCATAGCATGAAAAATTGAGGAAATACTCTCTTAGTATTCAAGACAATTATCCAGTTCAGCAAAGAAGTGGCTCATGATATTTACAAGTATGTGAGGTTCCGACATTTTTAAAAAAAAATCATTTCACTTTTATTGAATGGATGATGTCAGCCAATTCTGTTAGGACTATACTTGTTCACCTAGTATAGCAATAGGTTGGCTACAGGCCAAGTGTTCAGTGACTGTTGGTGAAGGTGTTCTGTAAACATCAACTATTTATATGGAAGTTACAATGAAGAAAAATTGCATATTTTGCTATTATTTATAAGCTACATCCTGCACACCCTTTTTATCAGCTATGTCAATAAACACACAGATATACACATAGAGTTGTATTTTTCTGGAGAGGTGATTGTTAAACGTTTATGTGCACGCCACTGCTCACTCTCCTGTAGCCACCGTGGAACTTCCCTGTTTGCTGTAATGGCTGGTTTGCATATTGCTGTCCCCCTCAGGACTGTAGCTCTCTGAGGGGAGGCTCACCTACATGTAATCTCCTTTGTGTATCAATTCCCCAAGCGCTGGTATTAGATCTAGTGTTCAGGTACTACTCCATAAACACCTGTTGCATGAATATGCTAATACAAAACTACTCTTCCAGGTCCAATGGCAAGGCCCTAACTCTTGCCCTCTGTGTCACCTGGGGAAACAGAAGTAGCTGTTAAGGCATAGAGTCTGGTGTGACTGCTCCCAAGGTAGCTGGCACAGGCTTTCCCTTCTCTCAGTTCTTCTGCCCAGGCCCAGGAAGTGGCCCAGTGCCATGGGGGTTCTCTGGCTGCCTTGTCCCACCGGTAGCCAGAGGACTCTGGGCCAACAGGGGCATGAGGAGAACTCAACATGCTGAGCATGCAGGTAGGTGGGAGGAGGTCACAGGATCAGGCCATAAGCCCCTTGAGGACAGGCACAGATCACGATTGTCTTGTCCTCGGGACCTGTCTTGACCCCGCCTTCCCTATCTTCTCCCCTCTGCTCAGGTCTTCTGACTCCCTGTCTAGCCATCCTGGCTCATGGTTCTCCCTGTAGCAGACCATGCTTTTCCCCACTAAGGGACCCTGCACCTACTGTCCCCTACACCTGGACTGCCTTTCCACAGGAATCTGCATGGCTTGCAACTGACATCAGGCTCCTGTCCAAACAAATTGCTCCTTATCCGAGAGCCTGCACTGGCCACTGTGCAGTCGTCCCCCCCCCACCCCCACCCCGTCTTCCTATCCTGCCTAACTTTCCCCCCCCCCCCCGGCCACTTGCCTCTGCCAAGAGATCACTTGCTTATGTTTCACCTCCTCCCACTGAACTGTATGACAGCAGGGATTCTTCCTGTTCTGTTCCCCATTTTTGCCCCAGGATCTAGAACACCCTAAGTGGATATATAGTCATCACTTACAGGAAGTCTGAAGCCCAAACCACAGCTGCAAGAATAAAGAATATGTTGTCAGAAAAGTAGGCGCCAGATACAGCTCTCCAATTTCCTAGGTGTCGTTGAGCCTCAGTCCATATTGATCTTTGTTTATTTTCTTTTTAAAATTAAGCCAACATTCAGAAATTGAGACATTCCATAGAGGAGTTCAGAAGATCTGGCAACAGTGGGCCTACGCTGCTGGGGCCTCCAGTTGGCTCCATCCCTTGCCAGTCTGGAAACACGTGCTTTGGTGCTGCCTCAAATGCAGCAGAGAACGCAGCTTTTCTCTTTGCACTGACTCTGGCCCTGGAGCAGGGCCCTCAACTACTCTGTGCTCTTTCATCTGCAAAAGGGAGTTGCCAGTGCCCTCCACCCGTCCCAGTCTGGTAGGAGGATTGGAAGAGAAAGTCCCTGGGAAAGCGACTGACTCTCTCCCCCAGGTACTGCCATCCCATTTCCTGTTCCCTTGCTCCCTTCCAGACTCCACCGCTTCTACCTGGGGGAGCTGCTTTCTACAGGCCCAGGTGGGTCCTTGGCCTAGCAGCTGGCTGGACTTCCAGGGGGAGCACACAGGCACTGCTTGGTGCTGCACCTGCTGTGAAAGGTTTCCATCAGGGAAGGTGCTTATGTCATGGCGAAGGGGTGTCTGGGACATAGGCAGGCTCAGAGTCCTAGCTGGGCTTGGCCTCAGAACAACTAGAAAGGAAATTTGAGCAATGGCCAAGCACCTTCTTAAAGGTGACCAGCAGAGCTGATGGGTGGTTGCTACTTAAAATTGTTTGCTTTTGAACTCTAATGCCTTGTTCTAGAACCAGGTGTCATAGCAACAGCCAGTGAAGTCAGCTAGGTTTGCTCTGCTCTGCTAGGAAATAGCTCCTTTCCCCCTCCCGGGGCTATTAAGCTAATGCACCTTCTAAGAGGTTTTAAACTTTTATGACTTCCTCCAAATAAAGCTTTCCTCCCATTTCAAAATGAATTGCACTTCCAATGGATTTTCCAAGATTTTCTTTGATTTGATTATAAAAGTAACCCATGCATGTTCATTAAAGAAAATTTTGGAAGGAAATAAAAACCTCCCATAATCACTGTTGATTTTTTGGTTTATGTCATTCCAGGATTTTTTTTCTCTGTTCACAACCATTCATAGATTTATTCATTCATTTCTATATCTACATACATAATATCCACACACAGGTCAGGGTCTTATTGTATGTATATTTTATAATTCACAGCAAAAGGTCCAGCCAATGGTAGACAATGAATAAATATCACCACTGCTAATATGTATCACTCACTGTTGGATCAAAGTGTTTATAGTTTACCAGGTGTGGTATGATGTGTTTTATCTGCACTATCTCATTACATCCTAAAAACATTCCCATGATATGGGAGCTGTCTTATTCATGTTTTACAGATGAGAAATCTGAGGCTCAGAGTTGTTATATGACTTTTCACAAGTTAAAATGGGCTGAGAATTGTGGCACACATCTTTCATCCCAGCTATTCTGAAGGCCGAGGCAGGAAGATTGCAAGTTTGAGGCCAGCCTTGGGAACTTAGAAGATCCTGTCTCAAAATGAAATTAAAAGGGCTGGGGATATAGCTCAGTGGTAGAGTGCTCTGGGTTAAAAATAAAAAAAAAGTTACAGAGGTAGTCAATGAAATGGACATACACCTATTCTTGCCTTCCCCTCCCCCAGGGAACCCAGGGCCTCATGCCTGTCAGGCAAGCATGCTACCACTGAGCAATATCCCCAGCCCTTTAAAAGACTGTGTGTTCATGTGTGTTTGAGAGAGAGAGATACTATGAATTGAACCCAGGAGTGCTCTACCATGGAGTTACATTCACATATTTTTAATTTTGAGTCAGGGTCTTGCTAAGTTGTCTAGGCTGGCCTTGAACTTGTGATCCTCCTGCCTCAAGCTTTTGAGTCACTGAGATTAGAGGTGTGTACCACCTCGCTCAGCTATTTTTGTATTTTCGTCTGAATAAAGTTTAAAACTTTAAAAAACTGCTCCAAGAAGTGACTACCTACTCCAGATAACAATTTTTATGAGGAAGGTTATCTATTTGGCTTTGAGAAATAGGTGATCTCTAAATGTGTCCAAGTCCTTAAATATCCCACATTTGTACCTCTAACATTTTTTAGTTCAAGCAAAAATCAGTAATAAGGAAAAATGGGAAGAAATACAGAAGACTTGAATTTGAATTAAATTGAACTATATTGCAATTAGGGATCTCCCAATTTCCTTCCTTCCCTGGGGCCGTTAACTTCTCTAAGCATCATTTTTTCAAGTGTCAAATGGGTTAGTCTCCCTCTTGGAGGCTAAAAATGAGACATGTGAAGGATAACTCAGCATCTCAGTCATGATAAATAACATGGTGTACACAGAGGTGGGCTTGAACATAGGCTTTGAGGTTAGGTCTGGGTTAAAAATTCTGGCTCAGACATTCACCTCTCTGAGTGTACCTCGTGGGGTTCGTAAAGATTAAGCTGTAATATGTGGAGCCCCTGGCCCAGAGCAGCCATCCAATATAAAATGTTATATTGAAGCCCTCTTTGCCTTCCAATCACATCATTCCTTTGCTTTTTCTGTTCCTTGTAAGCCTGAACTGCATAATGATGTAGCCCTTGATTTCACGTTATCTTCAATTGTCCTGTGTGTGTGTGTGCATGCATAACTGGCTTTATTTCATGAGGTTCGAACCCTTGAAGGTACCATCTGGGTTATTCTTTGGTATTCCTCCCAGGGAAGCCTGCATGTGCATGCTCAATAAATCTTTGCTGCCTTGAATTGCATCTGATTGATGGTACTTTCCTCTCTGATTTCTCAAGGTTTCACCCAGATTGAGCTGAAACCCTTGGAGAAAATTACAGCAGCCTGTCCCAGACCCCAGAGACCTGAGCTCTTGGCTTTGCTGCAAATGATAAATGGAGAAGCTGAAGGGCCTGCCCTTCCAAAGGCATCTGACAGCTAACAAGAGGGGCGGGGCAGCCCCTTCCTGGTCCTCCCAGCCACCTGACTCTGCAGTAGTGTCTGTGGCTTTGTGGAACAGCTGTGGCCTTGAATGACACCAGAGTTTAAGATGCTGGCCTTATTTACTTAGTTGCTGTTTCAATGCCTCCTGTGGTCCCAACAGGTGATGGAGGGGAAAAGTTAAACAAACATGAAAAAGCTAACTAAGGGAGGGATAGTGGAAGGACTTGGCTGTAGATTTTCAACTTTTGTAATTTCCCCAGCTGAGTATAAGTCATTAAAAAGGGGAACTTTCCACTCTCCCAATTCCTCAATTATTTCTAATAGTTTATCACCATAAAAGGGGACTTAAGGACTCAGTAAAATAGTTGACTTTTGATGTAGAGCAGAGCTGAGGGCTGGATATGCTAATCTGTGTTTCTAAAATTGACCCTGAGAATAATTTAATAATTCAAGGCTGTTTATAATTTTTTTCTTTTCTTTTTTTTTTTTTTGGTACTGGGGATTAAACCCAGGGGGACTTACCCACTGTGCCACATCCCCAGCTCTTTTTTGTGTTTTATTTAGAGATGGGGTCTTGCCTAGTTGCTTAGGGTCTTGCTAACTTGCTGAGGTTGGCTTTGAATTCGCCATCCTCCTGCCTCAGCCACCCAAGCTACTGGGATTACAGGAATTCATCACCATGCCCAGCTTGCTCCTTTTTTCCTTTTCCCGCATTTTTTACGGGTACATTATAGTTGCATATAATGGTGGAATTTGTCATTGCATATTCGCACATGCACACAATATAAAAATATTATTTGGCCAATTTTATTTCCCAATATTTCCCCTTAGGCTACTTTTTTAGAATGCAAATTTTGTTGTTCTTATTGTTGGATGTTAAGGGTTGAAAAGCCATTCATTCCTTTAGTAAACATTTAATAGGCTACAGGGTAGGTCCTGTGAATGCAAAGTTTATCCATTCATTAAGCAAATATTTGTTGAGCCCTAAGTGTGCCAGCCTCGTGCCAGGTGCTGGGGATACAGCTGTGAAAGACCTGGGCCCAGCCCCATCAGACCTGGTGGGAAAAGACCCAAGTGAACGACAGTTATAATAGAGGGTACAGATTGCTTAAATGAATTGCATAGGGTGCTAAGGAAGTTCTTAGTAAGAACCCCAGACCCAATCTTTGGGGTTCAGGAGGAAGGGACAACTAAGCTAAACCTGATAGAAAAATAGGAATTGTCCAGGTGAAGGTTGGGGGGCAGAGGTAGAGGGCAAAACTGCCAGGCAGAGCAGAGTGCATGCTCTGTGGTAAAGGCAACCTCAAGTTCTCAGTAGATTAACCCAAGAAAAGTTTTTTTATTTTTCATGCAGTCTGATGTGAGGTCAGCACAACTGCCTTCCATGAGGTATTTCAGTGATCCAGGATGCTTCCATCTCAAGACACCATTGCCTCAACATGTGGCTGTGGAGAAGAAAGAGAGGGGGATGGAGACCGGAGAGTGGGGGTAGGGCAGGCACTGCCCTGGCCATGAGATGCTTTAGCCTTGGGCTGATCACGAAATTCCTCACAACCACTGTCCAGAACTAGTCACAGGGCTCCACCCAACTGCTCCAGGGCTGGGAATGTTGAGGAGAAAGAGTACTATTTGGTGACTGCCACTGTGCCACATGGAATGAGGCATGCGGGGAAATCGGGAGTAGTTTACATGGCTGGTGTTTATTGCATGTGTATGAGGGGTTGATGGGCAGGATTTAAATGGGAGAGAAGTTAGAGGGAATGGCATACGCTGAAGTCAGTCACAAAGGGCCTTGGAAACCATGTTAAGTGCTAAGGAATTTGGACTTCAGGGAGACATGAAAGAATGTTTTTAGGGCAGGACAGAATCATATTTGCATTACACCAGGATCATCTTAAGAAGATTAGGTTTTCAGGTGGAGGCAAGGATGGAGAGGTCAAGATTAGAGAGCAGATAAGAAGCTCCTAGGGGTGCAGAGAGATGATGTTTCCTGACCAAGGAAGGCGCTGCAAGGAAAAGAGATGGATGTGCTGCAAGGAAAAGAGATGGATGTGTCCAAGGACTATGTGTGATGTGGAATCAAGAGGCAGAGTGAAGGGTGGAGCTCAGATTTGTGAGTGGAGCAACTGAAAAGCTTATTTTACCTGCTCAGGTATAGCAGGAGGAGTGTTTAGGGGAAAGACAATGTGTTCAGCTTTGGACTCACTGAATTTCAGGGATCTGTAGAACACCCAAGGGTAGAAGTTCAGGGGACATATGAACTTAAGGTTCTGGAGCTTGGGTGAGAAAGGCTGCTGATGTTGCTCAGGGAGTTATGACACAAGGTGGTGATTAAAATCACGATGATGGAAAGTTGAGTAAAAAGTTATCCTGAGAAGCTGAAAATCTAGTGTAGGACCAGGCCAGTCATGTAAACAATTGGAATTCAAGGTGAATTGTAGGACTGTACATGGTTCATGGTGGCACAAGGCCTGGGAGGCTCAGGCCTGGAAAGCTTGGCGGAAGAGGGGCCAAAGTTGATTGAGAGCTTGGCAGGTGGCTCAGGGAAGGGCAGTCCACGTGGAGGACATGGCATGTGCAAAGGCACAGAGATGTAAAGCAGCACTGCCCAGCAAGGAAGTCATGTTCGGCTGAGGGAAGAGGCAGCAGCTGCCCTTGAGGCCTTTGAGGAAACACCTGTCCAACAGACTCTCCATACAGCATGCTGCATACCCAGGGCCCACCCTTACAGCTGAGGGGCTCAGGATAAGGTGACATCTTTTAAAAATTTAAACATTTTTATCATGATAGCTTTCAAACATATAAACATGTGGAGAAAACAGTCCATCAAACCCATGTATTCATCACTCAGTTTCAAGAATTATTCCCATTCTGCCAATCCTTGTTCATTACTTCACTTCTCTCTCTTTCCATGACTTGAGAACTATTTTTTTTTTTTTTTTTTGGTACCAGGTACAGAACTCAGGGTCACTTAACTACTGAGCCACATTCTCATACCTTTTGGTATTTTATTTAGAGACAGGGTCTTCCTCTTTTGTTTAAGGCCTTGTTAAGTTGATGAGGCTGGCTTTGAACTTGAGATGTTCCTGCCTCAGCTTCTTGAGCCACCTGGATTATAGGCATGTGCCACCATACCCAGTTGAGGAATCTTCATGTTCTAATTACCTAGTCCCAATAAATTTCCATCCTCCATCCAAGGTCATTCTTTTCCTACCTCCACCCCTTCTGCCTACTGGTCTCCCATATTATTTTGAGATCAGTACATTTCATTGCATCAGTAAATTTGTCAAAGAATACATCTCTAATAGATGTAATGTCACTGTTATACACAATGAGATGGACAAGAGTTCACAAGATGGTATTTTGAAAGTTCTGGGGAGGTGTTTGGTAAAACCAAAAAATCCCATGACCATGAAAACATGTCAGGAAGCAATTTCTATGTTTGGGTCAGTATAGATTTGATTCCTTCAACCAACCATGCTGAATAAGCCAGGGTGACCAGGAATGGAGAATGAGCCAGGGTGACTTTAGGGACAGGGAGTGGTGTGGTGAAGGCAGCACATGCATCCAGGAGATGCTGGAAGGTGGGGACAACCCTTAGCTCTACTGGGAGGCCCTGATGGGCAGCAAGCATTCATCCCAAAGAAAGTAGAAGGGATGGAGCAGGAAACAGAGAAGATGGTGGGAGGAGAGAGGGGGACTGATCTTGAGAAAGAAAGAGAGAAAGGGAGAGTAAAAATAAATAACAACAGAGCACTCCCAGCATGCCAGGTGCGAGGGCACTGCCTGTCCCCTGCAGGTTTCCAGCAGCAGGGCTTCACATATGTCTCTTGCTCACTCTGTCAGAGAGTTACACAGTTGGTGAGGGGTGGTTAGGGGCAGGTACATATGTGTAAAGTGGGTACACTACATTTATAAGGGAGAGGGATTCTTTCTGTGCCAAGCAGAAGAGCATCAGGCTTCACTCATGTGCAGAGTGCAGTCTCTGCCAGGGATCTGCCAAGGAGAAGGTGTCTCCAGAATGTCATCCCCCAAAGCAAGGGCCAAGGCAGGGGGCAGAGATGAAGGGTGCCTCTCCCATGGGCAGGGTACTGTGAGGCAGCAGTCTCCCTAGCCTGGGGTCTGCCCGAGTGGAGTCCGTCCTGCAGGATCACAAAGCGCCCCCCAGTGCCCTGTTGCTGGGGGAAAGTAGCCTCCCTGTTTTTGGCTGTTGGGGAGCAGCACAGAGTGTGGGGAGGGTGACCTGAGGAGGTAGGCCTCAAGTAGAGGAGTCCCTGGGTTTCAGTATGTCCTTGGGGAGAGTTTCTGGAGCTCTAGGGTGCACTGTGGCTGGGGTGGTAACAGCTGACTCCTCCCAGCTGGAAAAGTGTGGGTGATATCACCAAAGACAACTCTGAGGCCAGCGACTACCATCCTCTAGGGATTTAGGGGAAAGGAGCCTGCTGACATGGCAACTGACCCTGTGGCTGTGCGGAATGGCTCAAGTCCCCAGTTAGAATGAAGTCCCTGGACCTGCCCAGGATCCTCCTGTTCCATATTGGCCAAGAGCTCATCCTCCAACCACCAACCCTGGGCGGAGGCACCCAGAGTACAGGGTTGCAGCAGGCTGTCGCTGTTCCCCTCTGCAACTCCGGCAGTTACCTCACCATTTGACAAAGCCCCAGCACATATTTGCAGAGCGTTTCCTTCCTGGATGTCCTGGCATGAGTTGCAAGAGGCCCCCACTCCCAGACCAATGAGGACCTTACCTGCGGGGAGCATCTCTTTCTTACTAGAAAAAGCACAGGTTGGAGTTGAACCACGTTGGTTAGAATGGATGCAATGACTGGTGGCCACATGAGACCAGGGGATGAGGACAGCGGGGGCGTGGCTTCCTAGATCTTGAACTGGTATTGGTGAGCTTGCAGCAAGGAGAAAGAGATCGACTGAATTAATCAGATCTGGGGACTGATCTTCATCTGCAAATAATAATGATGGCCATTGACACATTGAGCATTTCTTATAAACAAAACACTGTTCCAAGCATTGTTCTAAAGCATCTAATGAGCATGGAAATGGAGGGAGACCCTCAATGTTATACAAAATTACATATAAGAGGTTGTGAGGGGAAGGGGAAAATAAACAAGGAGGGAAATGAATTACAGTAGATGGGGTAGAGAGAGAAGATGGGAGGGGAGGGGAGGGGAGGGAGGATAGTAGAGGATAGGAAAGGTAGCAGAATACAACAGTTACTAATAGGGCATTATGTAAAAATGTGGATGTGTAACCGATGTGATTCTGCAATCTGTATTTGGGGTAAAAATGGGAGTTCATAATCCACTTGAATCTAATGTATGAAATATGATATGTCAAGAGATTTGTAATATTTTGAACAACCAATAAAAAAAAATAAAGCATCTAATGAAGATTCTACACATCCACTAAGTAACTTAAAAACATTATTCCCTGGGGTTTAGCTCAGCTCTAGAGCACTTCCTAGCATGCATGAGGTATGGGGTTCAATCCCCAGCACTGGGGATGGTGGTGGTGGAGAGAATCGCTGAAGAGAAACTCAAACACGTTATTCCCAAATTTACAGATGAAGAATCACAGGTGTTAACAGATGACATCACTTGGTTAAGGTCACAAAGCTTCTGGGGCCAATGTCCTATTTTGCCTTTGTGAAGAAGAGGGAACACGTACTGCAGTTTTCTGAAGGAACAACCAGCTGATGTCAGGGATTCTTTCAAGAAAGCAAATTTCAGGGCCATTGCTGACATCACCACCCATTCAGCAAAATGTCTCAAATGCTGAATGCACTTCTGTGTCTCTGGTTTCACTTTGCAGCACACAGCATAACTGATGCTCCCTGTGACCTTCAATCACCAAGGAAAGGTTAATTTATATTTTGCAAGCTTTGTTTAATAGGTGGGGGAGTAACAAGTTTAAAAAAGATCTACATCAAAACTGAATTACTAAACACTGGAAGGAATTAACTTTCTCTCTGAAAAGACTGCTAACTTGGAGATTTATACTCAACTTTCAAAGTTGTCCCCTCTAGAGGGCTTTGCTCTCATGCCACTCGAGCTGCTGTGGTATCTGTGAAGCAGGAAGGACAGCGTTTCTCCATTGTTTCCCTGACAATAACCTCCCCCACCCCAAGATGGTGGAGATCACGCGGTGATGTTCTCTTTCTTCCACTGGCCTAAGTCTCAAATTCCCAAAACGCTTGGGGCTTTGCCATGCTGGGCAGCCGGCAGTTTCCCCAACAGTTGCCCTGGCATCTTGCCCCCTCCACACAAAGCAATCACTGTTGCTGAAAATGAGGGTCCTGTGATTGTTTGGCACCACCCCCTGCCTGGTATTCTTCTGGGAGAAGAAACTTTCTTTTTCCCTGACAATAGATTCTGGTCATGAAACAGGCCCCAGTTCAGAGAAACAGCTTCCCAGAACGGACAGGCCCAGGCCAGCCTCCCTGCTCATAGCATCACCCCTGCCCCTCACTCCCATCAGCTCTCGCCCAGGCTTCTCTGCCTTTGCCATGGCCTCTTTCTAATGTGTTTCAAACAGTGTCATATCTGGTCCCTGGCCACAGTGACAACACCCTGTGATTAGTGGTTTAGAATTCTAGCCTGGCCTTTCTTACAGATTGCATTCATCTGGGTTATTTTCCTAAGCATATTATTGGTACATGTTATAGTTTGGATCTGGAATGTTCCACAAAGGCCCATGTGTAAAGGCTTGGTCTCCAGCCGGTGGTGCTATTGGGAGTTGGTGGAACCTATAAGAGGTGGGTGGGGCTTACTGGACACTCTTTAGGTCACTGGAGACTTGTCCTTGAAGGGATTGTGGGACCCTAGCCCTTTCCTCCTCCTGACCCTTCTGCTTCTTGGCTGTGAAGTGAACAGCCTCTTCCACACAGTGCTTCCGCCATGGTGAACTGCCTCACCACAAACCCAGGAGCAATGGGGTCAAGCAGTTAAACTGAAACCTCCAAAACTCTGAGCCAAAGTAAACCTTTTCTTTTCATAAGTTCATTCTCTCAGGTATTTATTATAGTGGTGGAAAGATGGCTGACTCAGTACAACACTACTTACTATAGACTACACTTGGATTTCTCCAGTATTTTTTTTTTCCTTAATTAACGCTCCTTTTCTGTTCTAGGTTCAAATCCAGGATAGGACATTGCATTTAGTTGTCACGTTTCCTCTGATCTGTGGGAAAAAAAAAAGTCTTATCTTTCATGACCATGACACTTCAAGGTATTTTATTGACTGTCCTTCAGTTTGGGTTTGTCTGCAGTTTTCTCATGATCAGACTGTGGTTATGGATTTTGGGGAAGAGTAGTGCAGAGGTGAAATGCTGCTTCTCTTTGTGCCATATCAGGAGGTGCGTGATGTCAGCGTGACTTATTATTGATGAGGTTAACTTGGGCCACGTGCCTAAGGGGTTTTGTCAGTTTTCTCCAGTGGGAAGCTACTGTTTTTCCCTCTCTATACTCTACTCAATGGAAGTGAGTGGCTGAGGTAGAAAGGGTAGGAAAGTGAAGCTGTACTTCCTGGAGAAGGGAGACTCTACATCTTTGATTTGGATTTATCTTTTTTTTTTAATTTTTGTAGTTTTACTTTAACTAGTAGTACTACTTTACTAGTAGTACCTTTACTACTTCATGTCCTATTTTTAAAAATTATCTCCACCCATTTCTTCTGCTCCCCTTTGCTTCCCAACTTTTTCATTCATCATTTGTTTTCTTTTCCTTTTCTTTTTTATTTATATATGACAGTGGAATGCATTACATATTTAGAGCACCATTTTTCATATCTCTGGTTGTATACAAAGTATATTCACACCAATTTGTGTCTTCATACATGTACTTTGGATAGCAATGATCATCACATTCCACCATCATTAATTACCCCATGCCCCCTCCCTTCCCCTCCCACCCCTCTGCCCTACCTAGAGTTCGTCTAGTCCTCCCATGCTCCCCCTCCCTACCCCACTATGAATCAGCCTCCTTTATGTGGTGCTGAGGATCAAAACCTTTGCCTCACACATGCTAGGTCAGAGCTCTACCTCTGAGCCACAATCCCAGTCCTGATTTGGATTTATCTTTAAAGAAAAATTTTCTCTTCTCTGTAGTTTTTTTCTGTAATTTATTTATTTATTCAATTATTTATTTACAGCAGTGTGATCTCATGGTCTCCTGTTCTTTGGGCTATAATTTAATACATAGGTTATCTTAGTGACCAGATTGTCTCAGTCATTGGCAACTCTGTCAGGTTGGCTCCTATGTTCTTTGACATATCCTCATTTCCTCCCACATTTCCTAACTTTCTGGCAAGGCAAGATGCTCTGATGCTCTTGGTTTAACTTGTATTTACCTTGCTTCAGTCCTAGAATCAGTTCTGTCTCCCAGGAGCCCTGGTTCTTTTCATTTGAGAGTGGTACTTAGAAGTCAGGTTTCTGAGTGCTGGTTTGCTCATTGCTACTGAAGTGCCATTGCTTCTAGGTCCTGTTGGTGGACAGAGATAGGAAACAGGTCTCTGTATACTAACTCATATATATGTTCATGTCTGCATTTATTTTTGTATCAATCTGTATATATCCTTAAATAAAAATGAGTTTATATTGCTATGTCTGACTGCAAAACAACTCCTCTTCAATCTAGCCTCCTACCTTTCTTCATTGTCACATTTTTTCTCTGACAGTGATAAACCTGGCTTCCTCTATACTTTATTTACTCATTTGCTCAAACCTAGTGTATATCTAGAGTAGTTTCAGAATTGTTCCTTCATCCCCTATGAAAAACTAACTTATCAACTAGAGCAGTGTGGGAACAGGGGGTCATAGGCCTACGAAAAAAGGCCTTTGAAATAATTTCCATAGAGTTGGGAGACTTTACCAACATTCCCTAAATATCTAGGGAGAATCAGGAAAGTTCCTTCATACCCTGAGCATCTCCAAATGGGCAGAGATCTGATTTAGAAATGTCTAATGGGTCTGGGAATTTGGTCCCCACATGTCACAGCAGTAGTCACCTCATCCCAAATTGGAGACTTGAGGGGATGTAGTGAATTCCAGAGCTGCCACACTTAAGTAATGTCATATTAATTTCTCTCAGTTGTCATCCACCTAGTACCTAAAAAGCTGAGGATAGTACGTTTTGCCCTGCTCAGGTCATGGAGTTATTTTAAGGATATCTGTTTAATCTAAGGAGGGAATTAAAACTTTTCTTTGCTCTTTTTTCTCTTTTAATTTCTGGTTTCCTAATCTCAAGCACAGTACATGGAACATCACAGGAACTTAATAAATATTCACTGAAGGAATGAATGAAGAATCATAGAAGATGCTTCAGGTGAAAGTCTTGCTATCTCTGAAGCACTACACAGATGTCAGGAGCTGTTAATGGCATTAGCTAACACTCTGCCCTTGGGCAAATTGCCTAACCTTTCTGAACTTCTGCAATGCAAGATGCCCCAGGTTCATTTTATATTTTGAATTGAACTAGATGATCTCTAAGTTTCCTTTCATATTTGTAGTTCTGTAATTTCAGTGCTTACCAGTTATTACAAAGAGCAGCATGAGGATTTACAGATTAATTTAGATATATGGACTACATCAGGGATGATAAGCTGATTTTTTTTGCATATGTGAATTGTAGTTGTTTGGTAGTGGTTTCTGCAGTGCATATTGAAAAAGACTCTGAGGACAAGTGGTACAGGTTAGTGATGTCTCATGGATGCAGAATGCAAAGTATTTGCAATAATGCCAAAGTGCTGCCATCTTCAACTTAAATGCTTAATACAGTGTTGCCTTGTAATTTCTTGGAGCAACATTAACTTTCTCTGACTTTGCATAATGATGGAGAGACCACTGGATAGGGCCGGGATTTCCTAGAGGTAAACACAGAGCTCTCCAGGCTTATGGTAATGTGTATTACCCTTCTGCTTTCTATTGCCCCTCTTTTAAAATTTATCATGTAGAAAAATGAAATCATGTCATTTGCAGGAAAATGGATGGAACTAGAGATCATTATGTAAAGAGTCAGGATCTTTCTATGACCCCAAGACTCTAATGGCTACATGGATACATTTCCTTGAGAAAAATGAGAATGTAGAGTGACATTAAAATTCTCAACATAAAGTGAACCATTCACCCGAAAAGTATGTGTTGAACACCTCCAATGTGCTAGGCAGGCTCAGGAAAATGGCACAGCCCTGAAAACACAGAGATCTCCCCAAGATAAGGCCTTCCTCCTTTTTCTTGTTTCCTGAAGACTGGTGGCCAAACCACTGGCTGGGTCCATAAGCTTTCTGAATCTAGCCTGTACTTCCCTCAGTCTACCCTAGTGCTGTGGAGATGATAAGTTTTGGCTCTGAGTCCCAGAATTCCTGAAGAAAATGTACAAATGAGGCTCATTAAAATCTCTCCTCACACTCAGGGAAAGCTGATCAGCCGAGGAGAGACCTTCATAGTCTTTGGCTACTCTTGTTGCTCAATATACTTCTGAAACTTGTGTGTGTTAGTTTTCCATCACTATAACAAGTATCTGAGATAAATAAACTTCAAAAGAGAAATGTTTTCTTTTGGCACACAGTTTTGGAGGTTTCAGTGCGTGATCAATTGGCCCTGGGACAAGGAAGCACATCGTGGGGCGGAGCATATGGCAGAGCCGAGCCGCTTACCTCATGACCAGGGCATAAAAGAGAGGAGGGAAGAGGCGCTGGAGTCCCATTCTCCCCTTCAAGGACACACCTTGAATGACCTGAAGGCCTCCCAATAGTACCATGGGCTAAGCCCAGGCCTCTGGCACAGGGCCTACGGGGACATTCCAGATCCAACCTGTAAGAGGATATCAGCATGCTGCGATGTGCCAGCGATCCCCTGGGAGGGTGGACAGGCCACTGCATCTTGGTAGGGGTCATGTGCCTTGATTTCTCCCTGCCATCACTTCGTGGTGGCCAGACATGTTTTGCCTGGAGGATCTACATGGTCACCCTTGCCCCCTTTCTCCCCTGAGTCTGGCTCCCTTGCTTAGCGCCATAAGCTTCCAGTTGCCTGCCCTTGGAATTGGTCTTTATTCACTGTCCAGACAGTTCCTGAAAAGGCTGCTAACCTTTTCAAGTCCTGAATGATCACTTCAGGACTTGAAATAGCTTTTTTTCCTGTCCCACATATGACGGTCACTTCCTCAATAGGGCCATCACTCCAAGAGGAACAGGACGTCCTTGTAATGGAGCCAAGAAGGTCAGGTGATCAGACAGTTGGGGGCCTGCTGGGACCTTGTTTCCCCTTAAGCTGTTGGCAAGGACTTGTCCACAAAAGCCTCTCTATGATAGGCCTTGGCAAGCCATCCTGAACCTGCTGCCTTGTAGGGTTTCAGTCCAGGGCAGTCTCTGTAGGGAGCAGATGTTTATGAATGAATGACAGGAAGGGTTGTTGGGGAGAATTTCAGTGGAGCATCTCTGGTGACCACAGGGAGAAAAACTGGGAATGCATGTGCTTCCACACTAGAAGATCAGGGAGTCCCATGGCTCCGTTATCTCTGTCCCCAGTGGCACCCCTGAAGGAGATCATAAAGTTTGGACAAGCATCCCAGTTTGCTGATCGGGGAATTCCTTGGCCCAGGCTGGAGCCAGCTGGAGCAGAGAGTGGGAAGCAGAGAGAAGAAGGGTTTCCTTAGAATTCAGGCAGAAGAGAAAGAAAGGCATTTATGAAAGATGAGTCCCAGCCCTAACACCAGCCCCAGACCCCTGGACCCCAGACGCATGGCCAGATTTTATTGGGAAGTGACAAAGCACGACAGGGGAAAATGTGACCTAGGAATCAATGCAGCAGCAGGGGGCGGGGAACTGAGGAAGGACTTTGAGAGGCCAAGAGAAGGGGAAAATTTGCTGAGTCAGATGCTAACAAGAGGAACCTGAGGAGGGGAACTTGGTCTGTGGAGTTTGAGGCAGACTCACACTGCGAGAAAGAGTTGGGTACTTTTTTTTTTTTTTTTTTTTTTTTAATCTTGAATTTCTAGTGCCACAAATATCTTTAGGAGACACAAAATAATTTGATATTTATTCAGTGAAATCTTCCAGTCAAGTAAAAGTCACCTTTTAGAGTGAGTGAATCCCCACTCCAACTAGGAAAAACCTCTAGAATGCCAGGAACCCTGAGGGTTTCCCAGGGCCATCTGGTCTTGCTTCTCAACCCTGCCCTTCTCCTGAAGAATGCAATAGCAGATAAACCCAAAGGCCCCATGGAGGGACTGAAGCCATGAGCCAGGCAAGATCACATAACTTCAACGCATATCTCAGGACATGGAGAAAGCCACTCTGCCAAGCAGTGGACATCAGTTGCTTTGATTAGAGTGCACAGTTGCAGAACACAGAGTTCCTTCTAGCTGGTTTAAGCAGGAGCTATTGGGAAAAATATTCAGGAGGCCTGGAGGAAACTCTAGGCTGAACTTCTGTGACCAGCTCTTGGAACCACTCTCAGGATGGGATTGTAAGTGAGCTGCTGTATCTGCCTGCCATGAACCATGCTTGCCTCTGCTACAATCAGGGAGCTGTCACCGTGTCACCTCCAATTCCAGAAATCTATTGCCCCTGACACCATGCAGGCCCACAAAAGACATGTCTGCACCCCTCCGGTCTTCCCCTGTAGCTTACTTCCATAGCCAAGTCTAGTTGGGGTACATGTAAGTAGCAAAACCTAAGTCACCTATCTATACCCAGCAGCAAGAGAAGGTGAGAAATGATTACAGACATGCAACACGATTCAATGTGAAACACCTCAAAATATGGAGAGATTATGTGAAGTCTTTTGAGAAACCAGGAATGACAGATTCCCCGCTTACAAGGGGTCTGTGAGCTGTGGCCTGTGATAATCAGGAAAAAGTAGAGAGCACCCCCGCAGCGAGAGTAAGTGATAGATTCCCTGGCATCAATCTCAGATTTTATCTTAAGTTAATTTAAATTGGGGATGTCTGTCACCTGAAACTAAAATAGTCCTGACTCATCCACGGAGCAATCAAGCTTCTCCAAATTGTGGTCCCAATTCAAGTTTCTGTTGTTATCACATGTAATCTTTCTAACCCCATGTTACTTTCCCTCAACAGCATCGATCTCAGTTTTAGGCAAAATGGAGAAGTAAGAAATGCTGTGTTCTAGGTTCTTTATTCAACCAACCAAAATGGTGATCACCATCTATTTATTTTTAAGATTCTTCTGGAAAGGGGTTTGAGTCAACCAGAATATTGCCTACTACAGTGCGAGTCCATTCTGAGCACCATGAGAGATGCCGACAGTTATGCATGTGGCTTCTGGTCCTGAAAGGGAGCCAGGAATACCTATCATCTCAGCGCGAAGAGCACCAAGCTTGGTTAGTACCAAGCAGATGGTGTAGAGGTGCACGGTTGTGGAGCTCAGAGGACAGCTTTGGCTTGTGGTGGTGGGGATGGCCTTTTGATGAGGCAGGGCCAGAGCTGGGTCTTAAACAATGGGCAGGATTTGGACAGTGAAGAGGAAGCAGGAGTCCTGGAGGGTGAGAGGGAGGTGAGCGGAGCCTGGTGAGGGTGGAGGGTGTGTGCATGAACAAGATAGGGGCAGATAGTCAGTTCTAAGTCTGGAAGCAGAACGGGGTTAGAACAGAAGCACTCTATGTGGTAATGTCAGAAACTTGAATCAGGACCATATTTTGGAGAAGCCTGATTGTTCCATGGATTAGTCAAGACTGTTTTAGATTCAGGTGATAGATACATCCAACTCAAATTAGCTTCAGATAAAAGGGAAGTAATCATTTCATCTAATTAAAAAGCCCAAGGCCCTACGTTAGATACATGGCTAGATCCGGGTGCTCCAAAGATATCATCAGGATTCAGTTCTCTTCACCTCACAGCTCTGATTAATCTGCACTGGCTTCATCCTTCCTCCACGGGCGGTCCCTGACAATGCCAGGCTTACGTCTTCTCAGTGAAGCCATCTCTTGTCAAATGTTCCCAGCAGAATTCTGGAGTTCTCAGGACTGGGGCTGCTTGATGGGCACAGGCTGAGACATGAGAAAATATCCCCTTGCTCTGCTAGAGCTACAACCATGGCCATGAGAATGTTGGGTTTCTCACTGAGCAGGTCAGGGACATGGCCCCACCAGGGAAGTTCAGGATGGTGACTGCTAAGGGGTGGCCCCCACCCCAACACATGCAGGAACTTAATCCCCCCAATTTTATGTTAATGGGTAAGAAGGATAAAACTTAATCCCATCATGGTGGTCAGAGGTAAGGGCTTTGGGAAGTGACTGGACAAAGCCATCAAGGTGGAGCCCCCATGCTTGAATCCTGGTGGCTTTATAAGGAGAGGGAAAGCCATCACAGAAATAAATCACATGTGCCCTCCCTGTCTTTTGCCATGTAATGCTCGTGCTGCCTCAGGACAGCTCCTGACAATAAGGTCATCCCCAGATGAGGCCTCTAGACCTCGTCTTCCAGAACTATGAGCCCAAACAAATCTTTTCCTTATAAAGTAGCCTGCCTCTGGTATTCTGTTAGAGTAATAGAAACTAGATAATCAATAGCTGTAGCTGATACTGTCCATGCCTGCTATAATTTGTCCTCTCCAAAACCCATGGTGAAAGTTAATTGCCATTGTAATAGTACTAAGAAGTGGGACTTTTAAGAGTGATTAGGTTGTGAGGGTTCTGCCTCATGAATGGATTAATGTTGTTATCTTGAGGATGGGTTAGTTAATGTGGGAATGGCTTTCTATATAAAGAATGAGTTCACTTGATTTTCTTCGTCTTGCGCATACTCATCGCTCTTCCACCATGTTGTAACACAGGATGGAAGCTCTTCCCAGAGGCCGGCACCATGTTCTTGGACTTCTCAGCCTCCAGAACCATGAGCCAAAGAAAATTCTATTGTTTACAAATTATCCAATCTCAGGTGTTCTGTAAAAGCAGCAGAAAATGGACTAAGATAGTCCTCATCCCCTTGACCCTTACCACGGAACCAGTGGATGCTGGTTCAGTTTATAGCTTTTATGTTAACACCTGCATCTCTCTGTCTCAGGGCATTCTCTGACTATCAGAGCCCATTCTGAAATCATTCAAGAAAGGCCAGAGTCCTAGGAGCAGTAGTCAACCAGTGGCTGACGGAGTTGGTACATAAATACCCACCTCTCTTGTGGGAGAAACTCTGAAGCTCATGTTCTATGTGTTTCTCAGAGTTTCCCAGTGGGACTATGTTTCAATTGCTCAGAATCCTCGCTTGAGTGAGAACACAGTTTTTATTCTTCTTCCTTTCCTAGTTCACTTTTCTACCTCTTTAGTATTGTTTCCTGGATTACCTCCCAAATAAACCATTTGCCCTTGAATCTGTGTCTCAGGGTCTGCTGTTGGTGAATCCAAATAAGATACCCCCCAGGGGAAGGTAAGGCATTTTTTCCCAGAAAAAAAGGTGATTAGAGGCTGGTTAGGGAGAAACAATGAAGTCTAATTTCCTTTGGTTAAATGATTTGGGCTTCTTAGTTTTCTTGCCTAGGATCTGTTTGCCTCTTCCTAGGGAAAGGTGAAAAGTCCCTTGAGGGGCAGGGCACACCTTGTTCACTATGGTGTCCAGAACCTGGTACACAGCAGATGCTAAACCAATATTTACAGTGAATTGAATTTTATAGGCAATGAAGAAATATATTAGTTTGTTTTCAGTTGCTATAATAAATTAGGCGAGGCTGGGTATTTAATAAAGAAAATAGGTTTATTTAGTCCATGGTTTCAGGGACTGAAGGTCTAAGATTGGATAGCACCATCAATTTGGCTTTCTATGAAGGCCCCAGGGCAGTTGGCTTAGTGCTGAGAGATTATGGGGGAGCGATTATAGGTGAGACAGGAAGCCAGAGTGGGAGGGGCCAGTCTTTCTCTTTTGATAACAATTTGCTTTCTTGAGAACCCACTCCACAAAACCAGCATTGATCCCTCCTAAGCTTAGTCTCCCCAGTGACCTAGCTACCTGACACTAGGCCCCTCCTCTTAAAGTCCCATCACCTCCACACTGCCACACTGAGGACACATTCAAACCATATCCAAACCACAGAAATACAGTATTCCAAATCAGGTGCATGTTCAGAGGAGAATGAGACAAGGACAGTTTGAGATAGAACTTTGGACATGTTCTTACCCTTACTAGGTGGGTTTCTGTGTATATAAAGCCTGGATTCCATACCTACATCATCGGATTGCATCAAGAGACCAAGATGAATTTCTGTACATTCTTTGAGAGACGTAGAAAGGAATTCCAAAATTTTCCTAAATGAGTTCTCTGTCCTTAGGAAGCCTCTTAGGATGCTGGAGAGTCCCACTAATTCTGCTCCTGAAGAGCCCACCACATCCTCTGAAATTCTGCCTGGGTTGTGTTGAGATTGCTTTTAGTCTCCCTCTGAGGAACATCATCCTCTACAACTCAACCTCCTGCAGCTGACCCTGACCTCTGACAGCCGTCAGCCTCTTGTCCAACTCCATGATGCCTGGAGATGACCTCTCAGGGCCCTGCATGACGGGAGGTGGCTGGATTTGTTGGGGCCAGGTGTGTATCAGGTTGGCATGAAGACCGTTTTGGTCCCTCTTTGGGCCCATTCCACAGCCCTAACTCTGAGGTTGCTCAGCTTCACATCATTTACATTATTCAGGCCTTGGCCATGCAACAAAGATTATTAGGCAATTACAAGAAAAATTGCAGGGAGACTATCAGGGGTTCACAGAATTGTTAGAGGGTTACAGAAGCAGGCTTGGGAAACAGCCAGGCACAAGGGCTTTTAGATGGGTCTGCCCTACCCGCAGCTGCTGCCACACTGCTCTGGGCCTCCAAGGTATGGTCACTGTTACCAACTACTGCTTCCTCAAATACCCCTGCATTATTACTATGCCTTAGTCACTCGTTTTAGACTCACATCCTGGTGAGATGTCTGATTAGCTAAGCCTAGGTCACATGCCCAGGCCTGGTCAGCATGGAGGAAGGCAGAAAGAGCATCTTCTCATTTCCATTTCTGGTGGAAATTGAAGCCACCACACAAGGGACTGGCCGCAGATGATCGGGGAAGCTAAATGCTAGACAATCAAAAGCTTCCACTCTGAAGAGCACCCTAATGTGTCTGAGGCTGCATAGGGAGTAGACCCCATCCACTTTTTTGTTCATGGTGCCTGGTTAAAGGTCAAGGAAGCCTAAGACCTCATCACTGAACACCTGGACGGTTCTGGAGACAAGGAAGTACTGATGCCTGGGCCTCTTAGTAGCTGACTCTGGAGCTGATACTCTGCTAGGTAACTGGAGCAGAAGTTCCAAATGTGGAGATGCCAGACTTCCCCAGACATCATTCTTGGAGCACAGTGGCCAGAGAAAGATTCTAGGAGCTAACAGATGAAGGGAGATGCATGATGATTCCTGTTGGGGAGCACAGGTGGTACTATTTGTCCCCCAATAACAAGTGGTTGGCATATATATGAGGTTCTTATGGTTTCTAAGGCAACTTCCTATATATTTGACTAAGGAAAAAACTTTTAAAAGGTATCTGGCAAGGTGGTGCACACCTGTAATTTCCCAGTGGCTTAGGAGGCTGAGGCAGGAGGATTGCAAGTTCAAAGCCAGCCTCAGCAATTTGGTGAGACCCTAAGCAACTTAATGAAACCCTGTCTCAAAATAAAAAAATAAGGGCCAGGAATGTGGCTCAGTGGTTGATTGCCCCTGGGTTCAATCTCCAGTACCAAAAATAAAAGATAAAAAAATTGAAAATAAAGGGTGAGATAATAATGTACTAAATGTTTTCCTCATATTTGAATGAGGTCCTACAAGATGAGATCTTCCAGAGGCCAGGGGCCATTTTTATAAAAATGTGCCTTCATATCTCTGGTTCAAAGTATGTGGCACAACTATGTTATTAGATGGCTGTTCATTGAATGCAGGAAGGCCAGCCGTCAGGTGAGGTCAATGTCATGAAGCTGATATACAGGGGCATTTGAGCTGCTGAGTTTGAGCTTCTTGGGGGAGAGAAGACGGAAATTTCTCAGGATATGGTGCTTCATGGGGCACCCATGAGCTGAGCACCCATCCTGACAGCCCTTCTTAGATCACTGCTCTCTGTTCAACACCCCCACCCCCACCCGTTTTGCTCCAGGGCTCAGAGCTAGTCCACATTTTTCTAGCATCTCTTGCAGTTAGATGGGGACAATGTGACTGAGTTCTGACCCATGGAATGTGGTGGGAAATGCAATATACCAGCTTTAGGCCTAACCAGCATCTAATCACCTTTTTTTCTGGGAAAAAATGCCTTACCTTCCCCTGGGGGGTATCTTATTTGGATTCACCAACAGCAGACCCTGAGACACAGAGTCAAGAGCAAATAGTTTATTTGGGAGGTAATCCAGGAAACAATACTAAAGAGGTAGAAAAGTGAACTAGGAAAGGAAGAAGAATAAAAACTGTGTTCTCACTCAAGCGAGGATTCTGAGCAATTGAAACATAGTCCCATTGGGAAACTCTGAGAAACACATAGAACATGAGCTTCAGAGTTTCTCCCACAAGAGAGGTGGGTATTTATGTACCAACTCCCCTGTGATCAGTCATATGTCTCTTGTCTTTCCTCTGCTGACTGGATACTGGGATGCAGTGGAAGACTCCAGGCCTTAGGAGGTGATAGAGCCACTAGCTTGAAGAGATTTGGGTCCCTGAATGACTATGTGGAGCCAAGTTCCTCACCTTCAGTTTCTCACTGGTCTGTGGCAGGAGTGAGAAATAAACTTATGTTGTGTTAAGCCACTGAGATTTAGGGTTGTCACAGTATCACCATTAGTCACCCTATTATAGGACAATTCATTTCAACTTGGGGAGGGAGAGCAGAGTCCTGGCCACAGTTTGCTTGCCACAGAGTGAAAACCAACAGATGTGCTGACAGGTAGAAGGGAGTTGGAAGAGAGAGCTGACTGTCAGGGAGGATTTGGGGCCCTTCCATGCTTGAAACTTTGAGGTGACAGAGCGATCCAAGTGGACAGTTGGAAAGAGGCCAGGCCTGGGATTTGGTTAGGGTCTGTCTTCACAGAAGGGGTTACTGAAGTCATGGGGAGTGGCTTGCTTGAAGAAAAGATTGGGAAGAGAAAATGGCCAGGCCTAGTCTCTGACTTTCCAGAGTTAGGGGATGGCAGCAGGAGGAGGAGCTGGGGATGGTGTGCCTGAAGGATGGGAGGAGAAACTTAGGGAGACCCTCAAGCCAACACAGAAGAGCACAGTGGGAGGTGGGTGTGCTAGACTCAAAGAGACTGTATGTCAAGAGTCAAGACCTCACTTCTTCAAGGACCAAGACGAATCTAGAGGAAAGGTGGTGCCTGGTATGAGTGTGAGGTGGAGTGGAGCCAAGGGAAGCCAACCAGCTCTACGTGTGGAAAGCTGCTGGCTCTGCGGCTGGCTGGCAAGTGCTTAGTCGAGCTGAGCCATCTTGCTTCACTTGACGGCAAGCTGAGCTCTTTGTGTGGGGATCCCCAGGTATTCCTCTAAGTGATTTGCATTAGGTTGAGGGGAATGGGGGGATTTGCTTTTGTATACAGATGTCTGGGACCTGAGATAGGAGAGAGAGGAGGACAAAGGAGGGCTTGTGAGCAGAAAGGAACCTAGACCCAGATAAATAATTGCATGGCTCAGCTAAATTTGGACATGACCCCTAGTCTGACCTTGTACACAGAATCTTCTGAGGCTCAGGAGATCCCACAAGTTACACTTTGTAGTTCTCTGCTCAGTGCGTATATAGCAAGCTGTGTGTGTGTGTACACATATTTAGCCTTACTAAAAGTCTCAGTTTCTTCATCTGTAAAATGGAAATGAAATAATTCCTACCTCAAAAGACAATTGGTAGTGTTGAATTCAGCAATATTCAGTAATGCATAGAAAACAAATGATGCAGAGTGGGAGACTCAGTAAATGGGGAGCTCAGTTCTATTTTGTAGCTTGGATTTAGAAGCTCTGGAAATAATAATTGACAATTTGCGTAGATCTTTTCCACGTACTTTCCAAGCTTTCATATATATCAGATAATCCTTTGTCTCTGAACTTTGACTTCTTAGTTAAAATTTGCAGGCTAGTAGAGGTATGCTGATTTTAAAAAAGAGGAAAGCTGTATGACTAATTCACATCTTCTGAGGTCCTGTTTAGCAGTAAAGAGAGCATTTTTTTCCCCAGACCTGGCTCTCTTGGTTCACTGGGGGCTATGAACCTGTCCTTGAACAAACTGCTGTGGGAAGAGAGTGGAATGTGTTGGTGGGTGAGCTCTAGGTCACGTGCTCTACCCTGGAGTTGGCAGAAGCCTCCATCTGAAGCTTTGGGACTTGGGGAGTATGTTCTCCAGGGGAGATCAGGGAACTTTCTTGAAACAACATGAGTAGAACTTAGGTGGTAACAATATCAGTGATTCCCAAGAATCTGGGCTTTTCTAGGAGAAGGGTCTCTACCAGGTTCTTCAATAGTGTGTTTTCCTACTTCTCTGGTATAGAAATGTACTATTAATGATCTTTGGATCTTAACTCCTGGGGTAGGGCTGGAAAGTTTCACGGCTATAGCCATCTTGGCACCAGAGGAGTTTAAAGGTCAAGAGTCTAGTATACAGAGAGATAAAGGATGTGATCTGGGGTCTGTTGCAAATATTTTTGTGTGCTCTGCTCTGTGCTAAGTGCTATCCTGGATAATCCCATTTTATTACCCTCATAGCTGCCACCAAGGTCGGCACCATTATTAATCTCCATATTGGAGAGGAGAAAACTGGGCTGACAGAGGTTAAAGAATTTTCCCGCTCAAGTACTCATGCTGGTAAGTGCCAGATCAATAACTTGATTTGAATGGTTTGGTTTCTAGGCTTCTGAAGACTGACCACCTTGAGGAAACTGAGGCACCACCTGGGAGACACTGGCTTTTGTGAGAGGAGCCCCTAAAAAGCACCCCACACAGGGGACTGCTGTGTTGGTTTGAGGCTCTGGAAATCATCTTTCATCAGCATCCCTTTAGGACAACGAGCAACTCTTCTGCATCAGGTGAGAGGGAAGGGCTTGGCTTCTGGAAAATTCTTAAGGTAGAGAGATGGATAATAACCCACTTCCTCCTTCCCTCTCCATTTTGCAGTGTCAGGCCCAGCCAAACCTCCCGGTGAATTCCCTACCTTAGAGGTGGCTCCCTTACTCCCAGGGTCCTGGGGCTCTTGTTGGGTGGGTTCCTTCAGGGAAGCCTTACCTGACCCTGCAGCTGTGATGGTGGCCTCGCTCCTCTCCTCATTCTTATTTAGTTATTTTTTATAGCACCTGAGTTATAGTATTCACGTTCTGCCTCTCTCAGGGGAATGGAAGGTCTGGATGAACAGGATTTAATTCTGCTCAAATTTGGATCCTAATGCCTAGAACAGTGCTTGGCACATAATACATCATGCTTATAAATATTTGTCAGATACATGCCTGTTCCCCAGACTGAATTCTCCCAGTGCATTATCTCATTGAATCCTCAAAAACCCACACCGGTTTGCCCACATTGGGCCCTAGAACCGATTTCAGTAGGTAGGAAAATAGGAGAGCGGAGACAGAGATGCCAGTCCCCACATTCTCCCTGCGTTAAGAAGCCCTAAGGATAGACCGAACAGAGGCTGTGAAATTCACAAGACCAGGCATTCAGGGGGGTTCCACCCTGGCTGCTGTTAATGGCACCATCTGATCCCAGCAGCTTCACACCTCCTTTGGTGTAAAAGTCCTTGGAGGTACAGGACAGTCACTGCTCCTAGAACCTTCTTTTCAGAAATGAGCACAAGTCAAACAGGAGAGGGCCAGCCACAGAAGAGCTGATGTTGGAGTGGGGAAGGGGTATGAGGTTTCAGCCTTGTTCTCCTCCTCCACCTCCTCGCTCCTCCTTCTTCCCCCACCCTTTTCCGACACTCTTCCCCCCCCACCCCACCCGAGCTACATCACCAACCCTTCTTATTTTTTTTTAGACAGGGTCTCCTTAAGTTGCCAGCCTGGCCTTGAACTTGTGATCCTCCAGCCTCAGGCTCCTGAGTCTCTGGGATTACAGGTGGGCACCACCATGCTCAGCTCCTTTATTCCTCTTGCTGCTACCATCTACTGCTTCAGGTTCAGAGGGAGGGAGGGCTTTGGCCTGGCTAGAAGTTGTCCCCCAAAAAACAGGAGTTCAGTGTCCAGCTTTCAACCAATGAGTCTCCTTTCCTAGGCTGGGCCTTTGAGATGAGCAGAGGAAACTGCACAGTGTCACACCCCAAGAGCCAACAGCCCATCCCCTGTAGATAATGCATTGAAAACTTTGGGGGCAGACAGTGGCCTGGAATGAGATTTCTAGGGGCGAATGTTTACAGTCCTGAAAAAGCTCAAGCACTGACTCTTTAGGTAATGGAACCCCTCTTTCCACTTCCTTCCCAGTTGTAACTACAGACTTTTTCCTGGCCTAACTCTCCATTGGCCATTCATTTAAAATCATCTCCATCTCCCTCAAAGTCAGCCTTGGTCAATGAACAAGCACATGACAAAATGTACTGAAGACTTGATGAATTAGAAGCCAAGGCCACAACAGTGGGCAAGACAGAGCGGCCAAGCTCCTGCCCCCCTGGGGTTTATAATCCAAGGGCAGAATAATTGATTCAGCCCACGGTGCTGGCCTAGCTCTGCTCTTAGTGTGACCTGGTTTAGCCTCCAGATGCGCATAGCAGAAACACATGCATAGCTTCTAGAATTATAAAAGTGTAACACAGGTATCCAGAAGGTCTCCTTCCTATACATACCTCCCCACACCATTCTCTCCCCTTCCTGTTTTTTTTTTTTTTCCTTTTTTCCCCCTCAGGTTGCATTTGATCCTGAACCCCAGGACTCAGGAGAGGCTCTACCCGAGTGCTGTGTGGCCCAGACAGCAGCCAGCGAACATTCCCAGGGACTGCCTGCTCCAAGAGGGTGGACACTGGAAGAAAAACCCATCTTGGCCCCCAGTCCAGGCTTGCTGTCCAACCCCCCAGGGATGCAGAGTTGGCAGGTGAGAGAAGAGGACCATGAGCCGGGGTGCACACGGCGCCTCCCCCAGGGGCTCAGCTACTCTGTGAATGAGCTGTGTGGTTTGGACTCGCTTCCAAGCTTTTGGCCTTTGTTATGATACTGTCAGCTGTTTCCTCATTCTTTCAGGGTCCCAACGTCACTGTTTATACTCCGTGGCACGAAGCTCTGTGAGCTTGTGTATACAGGAGGCTGCCAAGTGTTTGCAGAAAGAGGAGGAAGTGAGAGTGTGCAGAGCGTGCAGATGTCTGCTGTGTGGGATCAGGAGTCGCTTCTCACCTAGGAAATGGGTCAGAGGTTCCCAGTTGGGGACTGGTGCTCAGGGTCTGGGTGCACATGAGTGACTTGGGCCAGATAAAGGGCAAAATTCTGCACTTTTTGCTTCTTCCATATAAATCTGGCTCCACCTGTCCCTTTCCAGAGGAGCATTCTGAGGTTCAGAGAGGTGAAGTATCAGCCTTGGTTATACAGTCAGGGATTGAGGATGCCTGTTCCTTAAGTCACTGCATTTCCTCCTTATTTTCTACCTAAACTGTCAATAGTACTTAATTTTACACAGGTACACGCCTATGTTTTCATGATTAAAAGTGTGACTTTTGCTGATAAATGGATGAATCTGGAGATTATCATGCTAAGTGAAAAAAGCCAATCCCCCTCCAAAACAAAACAAAACAAAACAAAACAAAAAAACAAAGGTCGAATGTTCTCTCTGATATGTGGGGAGGAATAGAAGTTCATTGGATTAGCTGGGTGCAGTGGTGCACACCTGTAATCCCAGTGGCTTGGGAGGCTGAGACAGGAGGATTGTGAGTTCAAAGCCAGCCTCAGCAATGGTGAGGTGCTAAGCAACTCAGTGAGACCCTGTCTCTAAATAAAATACAAAATAGGGCTGGGGATGTGGCTCAGTGGTCTGGTGCCCCTGAGTTCAAACTCTGGTACCCTGCCCCCCAAAAGTTCATTGGATTAGACAAAGGGGAATGAAGGGAAAGGAGCAAGGGATGGGAATAGAAAAGACAGTACGATGAATCGGACAAAACTTTCCTATGTTCATAAATGAATATACCACCAGTGAACTCCACATCATGTACAATCACAATAATGGGAAGTTATATCCATGTATGTATAATAGGTCAAAATACACTATACTGTCACATATATCTAAAAAGAGCAAATTTAAAAAAAGAGAAAAAGAAAATACAAGAATTTAAAAAAAATATATAAAAGGTTGAAATATTCTTAGTAGCCTGGAAGGAGAACAACATAACTTTCCCTAATGCCTAGATCACTTCCCTGAAGGGATTTTACAACCCCACGCACCTGAGTACAAATCTCAGTATAACAAACCAGAACCTGTTATTCCAGACAGTGCTGTAATTTCTGACCCAGCCCACACCTTACAACTCTAGGTGTTGTACGTGTATGTTTCTTTGTGTATGCACATGCACAACAGGGATTTTTGTTGTCACAGTATTTGTTGTATTCATATTTCAAATGAATATTGAAGAGACAATTCTGACTTTAGGGGCTCAAACATTCATTGCTCTGGTGGTCAGGGTTCCCAGTTCTTGGTTTTTGAATGTGCAAGTGATACTGGACAGCAAGTCCCTAACTTTTAATACCAGAAGTTCAACTATAAAATGGTTATTGGAACAGGGAATACATTTTCTCATAAAATCCATGTTATATATGGGAGGCTATGAGGTTTAGTTAATCCCTGAAACTGGTTTAACTCCGCATAGAGTTGAAATGCTGCCCATGTGGAATTAATGCAAGTATGAAACACCATTTTTTTCCACCATCAGTGATTAAATAGAAACCATAAAACTAAATAAGAAAATTGTTTTTGGTTATCATGAGTATTGGCAGTAGGGTTGAGCAGCTTCTATTAGAAGTGGAGGTAAGTCAAGATTTTGTGAGGATTCTTGAGGGCGTCTATAGATATTCCAGGGTCTTAGGATGTTGATGGTCCTCATTCTTGAGTACAGTTAATTTGGTGTTTACATTTATGGCCTTCTCTTCTGTAAGGCATCTTTAGCCCCATTATTTAAGTTGATCAGGTGTGACTAGGGCTTTTTCACAAATGGAAGAGTGAAAGAAGAAACAGACATGTTTCCTCCTGAAGTTATTAGGTATGTGTCAGAATAGAGTGAACAAAGAAATTGCCTGCAGAGGTGAGGAGGGATGTTCTTGGCAATTACCTTTCTGGCGAGAGCTGATGTCTGGCAGAGGCTCATCAAAGCCACAAAGCCTTAAATGCTCTTTCTGTCTGACACGAGTGAGAGACCCAGAATCAGTATGTCACCCCATTCCTGCAGCCCAATCCCATGCGATCCCAGGAAGAAATACCCTGTCATCCAGAAGGGGGGATCTGCCTGCTCTCACACCTTTTTGGACCCCAGACCCCACCAGCTTAGAACAGCTCCATAGGTATGAATCCTGGAATCTGCAGGGCACCTGGTTCCCTCAGTATGTTCAGGGAACAGAGAGGATGGAGGAGTGGGTGAAGAGAGGGACCTCAGGGTGAAAGAGCCTGGAGTAACAGGGAGACTTAGAGCTAATTTCAGGCAAGGCGTGAGTGCTGCTTGTCTAAAGGTGGTACTTCATTGAGAAGGAGGTCTCCTGAGGTAGGCCCCACAAGGCTCCAAACGATAAAATGGCAAAAGGAAAGACTTTGGCATTACAAGTCTCTCTTGGAAGAAAAGAAAAGGGATGGAAGGGAGAAGGTGTGGTCACCTCCCTGCACCACCCACCAGGGCCATCAAGTTCACATGTGGCCTGGCTAAAGTTAAAGCAAATGGAGTGGTATTCAATGGAATCCAGGGTGCTGGCCAGGAGGACACAGCACAACTAATTCACTGTGCTCACGATGCTGGCGAACACTTGGTTAGGAGAAAGGAAGGGTGATGAGAATCACTCGAAGGTTAGACAGTCTGTCCATTCCTTCCTAAAACTTATTCTCGAATCACATCAGCTATTGGTCTGAACCATGTGACTTTGATCTCCTACAGAAATGCCTCTAATAAATCCTTCTTTGTTAAGAAGCCATCATCATACATTGGGGGATGTTTTAAGAGATATTATTATGGGACTCTGTATCATAGTTATGGTAAGACTATTGTTTTCTTTATGAGGATCAATGGAAGAAATTTCTCTTATGTCTTCATTCCAGGATCGCTCGTGTTTTTCCTAAAAACCTAGCTTTTATTTGTATGGACCGTGTAATCGATCATCTATCTCCATTTGCTTTACCTGCTAGGAAGCTCATACTGAAACTTGCATCTTGAACAAACATACGACCCTCCCTACCTGTAGAACTGAAATCTCGCCATTACTATCTTCATCTTATTTTTTCTTTCTTCTTTCCACTTTTTCTTTAATTCTTTGTTTACTTGTTGTTTTGTTTTCAATATATCGCTAACATTTTTTAAGAAGCCATCTTAAATTATTTTGGGAACAAGGTGGTTAAATAAATAAATACAAAACTGGTGATGGGGCACTGGCTCACACGAATCCCGTTGCTGAGTGTGGCTGGGTGGCTTTGAACAACGGGCTATTCATAAGTACAGGAAATTTGCAAGACTGATGTTAGAAACTCTGGAAGTACCTGCACTATTTATAGTTGCATTTTTAAAACAAATTCTTGAATCTGAGCAGTGAATATGTGCCATTCTAACTGGAAAGGTAATTACCAAATTCCTTAGTAGTCCATTTGGCCATGGTATATAGAAGTACCCCTGCACTCAGGGGAGTGAGCGGCTGGTGATCTCTTTCATCTGAGCAGAGCTGTTTTCTTTTTAAGGTTAATTCCTGTATGTACCCATTCAAAGATCAAAGTCCAAATACTTAATCAAAACCACTGATTTTGCAAATCCTCAGCCAATCTTGGACTAGATGTGCAACCACCAAGTACTAAAGCAAGCAAAATAAAAAGAAGCCAGAGCCTTGCAAAATACACAGTGTATTGAACATATTTTTCCCCCTAGTTAGCACTCAACACTGAACCCTGTTACTCATCCAGCTATCTCTTTTTCTTCAACTGGGGAAAGAAAGACACAATCCAAGGCTATCAATGACTTGAATGGGACCGAGAAGTATATCTGTTTTTCTCTCTCAGCCTAAGCATACTTTCCATTTATCCTTCTATCATCTGCTTCGTGATGAGACTACCTGTTTCCAAAAGGTGCAGTGTGGGGTTCAGCCCAGTGCCTCTGGGGGGCAGGTGTGATTTACAGAAATGACTCAGCATCATCCTGGGCCTATTTGCCTCCAGGGAACTGTGAAGAGAGTGAAGATCTGTCCTCATTCCCTTGGCCACCTTGTCCAGTGAATCCTGATTCTTGCCTGGTTACAACTAAGGATGTCAAATAGATTTTCTGATACAAATATTGACAGTGCAGAAAATCCGAGGTGAATCTGAAAAGCCCATTGTATTCGTAAAGAAAAGACATTGAAGAGAACCCCACAGCTTATGAATTTCAAAAGAGCATTTTCTTTCCAGTTTTGCCTTATGACATATTGAGACAATAAATACAAATTTGCGACGTGTGCCCTAAAAAGAAAGCCCCTTGTGTGCTGTAGGATAGGAGGAATAACTTCTATGTCCCACAGCACATGAGGGTAATGACCGTGGTTGACAATTAGTTGTACATTTCAAAGTAGCTAATAAGATTTTTGAATGTTCCCAGCACAGAGAAAGTGATAAATGCTTGGCATAATGGATATGCCAATTACCAGGGTCTGATCATTACACACACATTGAATACATGTTTTAAAACATTACACTGTAACCCATCCATTATGTGTCAATTAAAATTTTAAAAATATGTAAAATATAAAAAGAATATCCTGCAGAAATGCATAGTGGTTATCTTTGAGTGGTGGAATTCCAGAGGATTGTTATTTTTTCTGTTGGCCCTACGAGCTGGTTTTCCCACAATGGATGCAGATAACAGTATGGCGGGATGCTAAGCAGAAGTCAGGTTCTAGTATGTAAAAAGAAAATCATGTGCAGTAAAATCACTCTTAAAGTAAATTTCTCTATTAAAATAGGACATACTTGGCTTCATGTATCACATAGTCATTGCTTTTCATTTAGAGGACAAAATATATGAAAAAAAATTTATACATCTTATACATTGGAATCTGCTCAAAGTTGCTGTAAGCGGCCAAGCATTGGGGAACTGAAGCAGCTGTGGAACATCTGTCATCTTTTTGCTCATGCTCATGGTGGAGTTTGTATTCATGAGCAGAATGGCCTGAGGAAACATCTTCACTCTTCAAATTACTTCGTTTTTCTCTTTCTCTGCCCAGAATGCGGTGTGGGAGTTTGTCTTACAGCTAGATGGCAAGGCATTGTTTTAACTCAGCTTGCATGCTTCAGATCAGTCAAATTAGCAGGGTTTCTGAGGATGAATTTATTCCCATTTGGCATAAGATTAAGAAAAGCACAGGGTGGTAAGAATGGAATGGGTCGACATAGAAAAGCAGAGCCTTTTAGGAGGCTGTGAGTATGTTGCCCACATTTGCCTGGAAACCCAGCCTGGAAGCTCTGGGCTGCTGCAGCCAAGGTCCTCTGTGAGGATAAGCTTGCCCATTAACTATCAGGCATTTCCCTTTGGCCCCCGTAAGACTAGTATGTACTGGGAGATGTCTGGGGTCCAGACAGAGGGAGCACTCACTCCCACTTGACACATGCTTATGGAACACCTATTATGTGTGAGGTTTGGGGTAGGTATTACGTTCTGGCCTCTGCCCAAGGACCTTACACACTCTGAGAAAGACCAACGTTATTATTTGCAAGTACAAACAGTGGTAAATTCTCCAAAGGGAAAAGGCTGAATTGACTGTAGCCAAGGGCCTAATTGGGGCCATTTTGGAGAAAAGGGTTCCCTGAAGAGCTGCCATTTAAATTTGGAACTATGGGATGAGAAGGTGTTGGCCCGAATCAGAGTGTGGGAGAAAGCATTCCAGTGCAGAGGAAAAGCATTTGTCTCACCTTCTGCCCAGAGACACCCCCCACCCCCCAAAGAGCAGGGGAAGCCCTCCTTAACTAAAAATAAGCTTGCTGAGCCTCTGGGGAAAATCCTGTCCCTGCCCAGAGAGGCCCCCCCACCCCGCCCACCCCATCCCCAGACTATTCTGTGGCTCCACCTCTGGTGCCCCACCCCGCAGGATGTGTGGTCCTGGTGGTCCTCAAACTGCAACTCCAGACCTTCCCAACTAATTTCACCTCCCCAGAGTGTGTCTCCAGCGCGGCTGGGCTCCCAAGCTGGGCGCCCGCCAGTCAGTCTGGCCAGGGAAGGAACTATTTTGGGAATTTTTATGATTGAACAATATTTTTTGGGTAAACAAATGGAAAGCTGTTAAGCAGAGACGCTCACCTCTAGCTCCTGGTCTACCTTCCTTCATGCAGAAGTGGCACTGTCCAGTGGGTAGAATGTCCCCTGGGCTGCCACTTTCCTACACAGGATAGACATCTACGGAAATCAATCAGGGAGGCTGCCATGTCCAAACTTGGCGCCCTTGAAAACAAAACCCTTGGTGCATCTGGGGGCTGGGTTTAGCTCAATTAACCCCTTAGGGCCTGAGACTGGCATGGACTCAGAATGATAGTGTTGGAGGGATTCTTAGAGGGCATCTGCCAACTCCCTTCTACGTCCCTCCACAGGGGAGAGGACCAAGGCCTAGAGAGGGAGTCCTTTTCTTAACATCACGTAGCTCATCAATTGCAGATGAGGTTGGAACCTGACTCTTGGTCTTGCCTTCTGTTTTCAGGAACACTGAGCCAGGCCAACCATGCACTTGGACTGCTGAGTCCCTGGGCACTGATCCCATACTCAACCTCAATTGAGAGAGAGGACTCTCCTGCTGAGGACCATGCCCTTATTCCGGTCTTACCTCACCCAGTGGCCCAGCCTCCAGGGATGGATGCTTGGCCTATCCATGGCACATGCCTCTGATTGACTGCAGGGGAGGCTGGAACTTCCCAAGCGATAGCGCCTGTCCCTGGGCTGAGAGATTGCCCTGCCAAGCTCCTTCCTCTGTCACTTCCGTATCTCCTGTTCCATCCCACGTTATCTAAGCATCTACAGCGGTGTGAACCTGATTTTCTCAGAATGGCCATGGTCATGTTTTAATGTTTGGGCTAAAAAAAAAAGACAGTTAAGTCTCCCAACTAAAGACAGATTGACACACCTTCCCCTCGCTGGTGGAACAAGGAGACCACTGAAAAACTAGTAATAATAGCCACTGAGTCCTGGTGAACCCTTAAAGATATTTCTCATTTCATCTTCACAACAGTCTGGCAAGATAGAGATCATTTATCCTACTTTAAAGATGAAGGTACTAAGGGCCAGAAATGGTGAAGGTCACATGCCAGGGAGTAAATAGTAGAATTGGGATTCATCCCAGCTTTGTCTGGTTTGAACCCCACAATCTTCCCCACATAGGCCACCTCCACATGTGTGGCCAGGAAAGTGGATGGAATGTACAATAAAAGTGACAAATACAAGCTCCAATAGAGTAAATGTTGGAGTTGAAAGAAAGAAACAAATAGAACATGTCTTCTAAGTTTTGAGTCTTGCATTAGCCAGGAATCTTTGGTTTTTTGAGTGACAGAAACCCAACTCAAAGGGGAGGAAACCCAAAGAGGAGAAACACAACTTTCAAAGGAGGGTTGTGTTCATTTGTGTACCTACCTGGGAAGACTGGGACTGCAGCTGGCTTTAGGTACAGCTGGATCCAAAGCATGTCATTCTCTTTCTTCTCCTCTTGACCTTGCTTGACTTCATTCTTTGCTCAGGCTTTCTCCACATTGTGGGATCAGTGGTTGCTGGCAGGTTCAGACCCTCCTGGCAGGACAGGCCATAACTTCTGTGAGAAGGACTCCAATTGGCTGGCTGAGGTCATGTGCCCATCTCTGAACCAATCACATTGTGGAAGGGAATGGAGGACTCTGGGTCTGGGGATCATGTGCCACAGAGAATGTGCTCCCCACACAGGAAAAAGACTTTGGCATCTGAGGGAAGAGGAAAAATGGTTCTGGAAAGACAAAAAGTAACAGATATCCTCTGGGCTTAGGAAAAATTGGAGGAAGCTTGCTTAGAAATAATAATGCTAATTATAACAAAAATAATAAAAAACATTTATTACTTCATAGTTTATGAAACCCTTTTACATACCTTATTTAATTATCATCTAATCTTGAAAGGGAGGTAGATCTGGTGCTGTTACTGACCTAATTTTACTGATAAGGAGGCAGGGCAGGATTAATGAGGTGTGCCTGGCTGGCAGGTGGCAGCAGGACCCACCCCATGTCCTCTGAACTCAAGTCCAGGAGAGAAGACCTGCCGAGCGTGAGAGCCTCCTCTCCTGGAGGCAGATGCTGCTCTGGGGGCAACAAACACAGCTGAGCAGTCATTTTGGGGGTCCTTTAGCTTAGAGTGGTTCCTGCTAGGCTTTAAGTGCCATGTGGACAGTGACCTGATGTGTCTGGTTCATTGCTCTCTCTTAGTGCCACCCTTGTGCTTAGATATAAGAGGCACGGGGTACAAGATAGGTCAGTGACTGCCCTATTGAGGGGTTTGTCTTCACTGGGGGTGGGGAGGTGAGGACCAGAATATCAGACCCAGGACTGAACCATGAGGCATGAGTGTGAGGAGGGAAGAGGAGGAGCCCAAAAGGCAGCACAATTGGCCCAAGCTCCAGAGAATCTTTTCCAAACACACTGCAAGACTTAGCATCTGCTTGGCAGACCCAGCCGGACATACAGGATCTATGCGCTCTGGAGACCCCCAATCAGTGCAACTGGACTGTGTTGGTACCAGGAAAGTTGTGCCTTCTTGGTCCAGTCTTTGCTGCAGCTGATTCTGCTTTTCTGGGTGTATGTATTATTTGCATCTTAATTAAGTTCAAGTTAAGCCGACTGAACTCCATTTATTGAATATCAACTGTGTGCTGGGCATTATGCTCTGCACCAGGGGCATGGAGAGCACTAAGATGCAATTCCTGTCATTTGAAGGGTGGCTTATTCATTAAGCCCCCATTATTTTCCAGGTACTTACTGTGTTAAGCACTGGATATACAAGATTCGGATATTATTCTTGGATGTGTGGAGTGACCCAGATTTATGTACACCTGATTGTAATACCACATGGTGGGGATTTGATCTACAGGCAGTGCAGAGCTTTGGGATTATAGTGCTGGAAATGACTAATCTTCCTTTGGGAGATGCAGGGCACTCTTGATAAGGAGATGCTGCCTGAGCTAGACTAGCAGAGCAAATGACAGAGGGGAGTGTGTGCCTGGCGTTCTTGGAGAGTGAGCTGTTTGGAGTGGGAGAGTGGCACACAGTGGAGATGGTGGGTAAGGGAGGGTGGGAAGGAGGCTAAGCTTGAAGACAGCATCCTCACATGTCCTGGTGCCTGGGAAGGAAGGCCTCTGGCTGGATAGGTCTAGGTTTTGTTCTCCAGTCATCTGTTGGTTCCATGCCTTGTTCTCTGGTCAGCCTGTTCTGGTTTTGTTTAGTCTTGCTGCCTTGTATGATGTGAGTTCCCAGTGCGCAAGGACAGTTTTTACACCATTGTTTTTTGTCCTGAGAACCATACAATATGGATCCTACAGGTTCCCTGGCATTGCTGTGTCCAGATGTGTTGAAGGGAGATCCTGATGGGAAGCTCAGGGTATATGCACTTTTCCAATGACTAGGGAGCAAATGGTAAGACAGCCAGAGGATCCTGAACTGGAGTCTCCTTGAGCTTCCCTTACTCACCTGCTGTGGGGTTGCCATGATTCACATGCTGAAGTGTGCTGAGTGTCCACTGATATCTATTCCCCCTCATTTGATAAAAGAACTCTGAGTTTGGGCAGGACACAAGGTCACCCAGCCTTGCTTGATGATGAGTATGTCCATATGACTATGTTTTAGCCACTGAGTTGTGAGTAGAAGGGACCTACATTTGTGTGTAGTCCCTCAAAGGCTGCTCCCCTGCCCTTTCCCCTTTTTTCCTCCTCCTCCTCTTCTTCTTTTTAAATATTTTTAGTTGTAGTTGGGCACAATACCTTTATTTTATTTATTTTTATGTGGTGCTGAGGATCGAACCCAGGGCCTCATACTTGCTAGGCAAGCGCTCTACCACTGAGCCACAACCCTTTTCCCTCTTCTTACGGCAGGGACGAGGACCTTGGACAACACAATGGAAGCCCTGCAGTGAGGATGGCAGAGTCACTCTAATGGCCTGGACATCTTCCTATGGGTGGAGTACTTTAAGCCTCTTTATTGCTGCCGTTTAGTCTATACTGCAGTCTGTGTAGCAGAAGGAACCTGATGACTAGTTCTTTGACCCTGGTCTTGGACAATTCACCTTCTCTTTCCAGGCCTCCATTGCCGTATCTTCCAGATTAGTACCTCTTTTTTCCAGCTGCATAGAAAGCATCTAAGAGCTGCAGAGGTGTCCATGATCTGCACAGCATGGAAGGCAAGGTCAAGGTGTGAGGGGAGCATGTTCAGAGTGAAGCAGGAGTGCTAATCTCCCTCCACTCTGCCACTTCCTTTCAGCTGCTTGTGAGTAGATGGGTTTAATTGCTGGTCCAACTAATCAGAGCCAGGGTGGGCCCTGTGGCTGTCCACCACCTACCCAGACACAATTCTCCCCAACCTTCCGAGTCCTCAGAAAACACAGTTTGTCTTGGCTGTAAAGGACCAGACCTAAGGAAGTGATCCGGATCGAAAAGCTTTTATACAATTCTAAGAATGGAACGTGCTGAACCCAGTTGAACCTCATTAAAATGCCACGGCGGGGTGAGTGTTTATATTTCATGTTCGTGATGTTTGAATGTTTGAATTCACATGGAAAACGTAAGCACCGAGGTGCAATAACTGGCAGGGTCTGGGCTACCCTTCCAGGATGAAGTGTTCTTGCTGGTGACAGCAGTGTTGACAGAACACATTGATCTGAAGTGCGTGGGGGGCCCCAGCTCAGGAGGGACACCCACACGGCCTGTGGATTCTTCCCACTCCACTAACTCACAATTTACACCATTTAACTTTTCTCATGAAATCCAACACTGTGCTCAGAACACACCTGACTGATTTATGATATGTGATAGAACTGTGAGCTGTGGGAGAGACTGGTAGAGAGCAGAGTTTGTGGGGGTGTCCTGGGGAAACTGCATAAAGGGGGATAAAGGAAGATGTGCAGGAAAGAAAGAAGACAATGTGTTTGAGAAATTGGAAACAAATTTCTTCTTCTTTTTTTTTTACCAGGGATTTAACCCAGGGGCACTCAACCACTGAACCACATCCCCAAGCCTTTTTATCTCTTATTTTGAGACAAGGGTCTTGTTAAATTGCTTAGGGTCTTGCTACGTTGCTGAGGCTGGCTTTGAGCTTGCAATCTTCCTGCCACCCGACCCGGCCTCTGGAAACAAATTTCTTAAATATCTCACAATAAGAAAATATTAAGACAAATTATAACCCAATCGCTCACTCCATTCACTTAAAAAGAAGTTCTCTGCTTCTTGGTTAGAGATTGTGATAACTTCCTCCTGCAGGCTCCCTGCCACCTGGCAGGGGCCATCACCCGAGCTTGTGCCATGCCATTTGGACTTTCAGTCTCCAAAATGGTAAGCCAAACAAACCTCTTGCTTTATAGGTTAAAAATACAAAAAACAAAAAACAGTCTTGTGTACTGTATACCAGGGCCCTGTAGTTCCTAGGTTCTAGGACAAAATCCCTCATCTCATTTTATGCAGTAATTTAAAATGATAGTTGTGAAACCCACATAATAACATGGAAATGCTTATGACATAAATCTAGCAGAAGACACAAAAGTCAAAATTTGGGTGTGATGTGGTGACCTGATTTAAAAACAGATGCAGACACAGGGCTGGGATGCAGCTCAGTGGTGTAGTGGTAGTGCTTGCCTAGCGTGCATGAGGCCCTGGGGTCACTCCCTAGTACTACAAAACCAAACCAAATCAGATGCAGAGGAGAATGAAGTGAGAAAATGTGGCACAAAAATATTGTTTGTGTTAGGGTGGTGGGGTTATGGCAATTTCTCTCTCTTTTTTTTTCAAATTTTCAGTATTGTAGCTATACTTCATTTTGAACTTAATACAAGTTTTTTTTTTTTAAAATAAGAAATCAAACTAGTACAGCCTTTATGAAAAACAATATGGGGTTTTCTTTAAAAATTCATATAAAACTACCATATGATGCAGCCATTCCACTACTGGGTGTATATCCAAAGAACATAAAATTTGTAAGTCCAAGAGACATCTGCTCGCCCATATTTATTGCAGTAGTATTAACTTTAGTCAAGCAATGAAAACAACCTAAATGTCCATCAACTGGCAAATGTAGCATATATATCCTGTGAGATACCATTCAGCCATAAAAAGTTCAAAAATCCTGTCACTTGTGACAACATGGATGAAACTGGAGAACATTACTTAAAGTGAAGTAAGCCGGGCCCTGAAAGACAAGTTCCACATGATCTCGCTTTATGTGGAATATGAAAATGTTCATCTCACAGAGGCTGAGAGCAGAGTAGAAGTTACCTGAGGCTGGGGAGAACAGGTGAAGGAGGGATGGGCGAGGTTGATCAATGGGTATTAAGTAATAGTTAGATGGGGAAGAAGTTCTGATGTTCTAATGACAATGTACTGTGCAATTCAAAAAGCTAGATAAAAAGGATTTTGAATGTTCTCACCCTAAAGAAATGATAAATGTTTGAGGAGATAGGTATATTTATCCTGATTTGAATGTTACACAACATATATGTTTATCAAACATACGTAGTACTCCACAAGTATGCACAATTTTTATGTTTTTATCTATTAACAAATAAAGGAATACGCATCATTTGACCAACTGACTTGCTCTTTAGACACTCTGGTCTGTAGCCTTCGAGGAATTCATGTGACATCCAGCTTAGACATCCTCCAGGTGGCAGGGCCCTGCTTCTCAGAGTCTGAGTCATAGATGTTAAAGATTAGAAGGGACGCAAATATTCTGTCTTCTTGGTGATGGCAAATTCAGCAGAATTGTGGTAGAAATGGAGAGGTCCCCAATCCAACGCAATGCAGTGGCTGGTATTTCCCCCAACTTTAGAGCCTGGGTGCCCCTCCACTGGGGACACAAGATGAAGGACTTGGCCAACTTCCCACCTTGGGAATGGATGGGCCAGATCCTGCTACCAAGGTGAGACCAGGACACTCACAGACGTGCCTGCCTCCCATGGAGAAAGGGGGAGTTCTTTTTGCCCCTCCAAATAGGCCTGTTCATGGCTGCCTCGTCAGCCTGCCTGGGTGTGACTAGGGAGCTTTGGAATCAGACAGATCCAAAGTTTTAGAAACTTACAAATATTTAATGAAGAAATTCAGGCACATGGTTGGAAAAGTAAATGATACAGAGGGACTTACCTGTAGGCCTCTGTCCATCCTTCTTGGATTCAGTCTTGCCTCCTGGAGGCAGTGGCTTATAAATATTTTTGGTTTTGCTGGCATGCCTTCATGTCTCTAAGCAACATGCTAATACATTCATCCTCTGTATCCATGCCCCATGGATACAGATGGTTCCAGGGCCCCTTGAAGGTACCAATATCTGAGGACACTCCTTTATAACCTTTTCCCATCCTTCTATATATTTTAAATCATCTCTAGATTACTTATAATACCTATGAACACATATATATCGTGCAAATACTCACTCTACATTGTGAATAATGACAAGAAAAAAGCCCCTACATTTAATACAGGTGTAATTTTTTTCTAAATATTTTGGATTCGTGTTTGGTTGAATCTGGGGAGGTGGGGGGCTGACAGTACTGTGTGTCCTGATGGATCAGCTGGGCAGGATCTCTTAGTTTCCCAGCTCTGCTAAAGTGGGATTTAGCTCATCTATAGACACAGAGATACCTCACCTAGAACCTCTTAAAAAAACTGAGGGCTGGGATTGTGACTCAGTGGCAGAGCGCTTGCCTCAAGCATGTGAGGAACTGTGTTCAATACTCAGCACCACAAATAAAAATAAATAAACAAAATAAAGACTTTGCCCATGTATAAATAAAAAATTAAATTTAAAAAAAAATGAATTGCTGCCCAGTCCTGGGAGAACGTGGCAGCTGCCCGCTGCCAGCTCAGTCAGGTTCCACCTCAGCTGCACAGAGCTGCCTCCTGGGACAGTCGGCTTCCAGTGACTGAAAAAGCTGAGGGTGAGATTCTAGGCAGGCTATTTTGGCCTAACTTGGGTCCCTTACATGGCCGATACTCACTCCAGTGCTCTGGAGTGGGTTGGTGAAGGTTTGTTGGGTCTGCACCGCAGTTTGACTTTTCCTTCTACCCAACCTGCCTCCCGCTTCTTTTGCAACGTATTGATCCTAACACACATCATGTGCCACAAACCATCTCAGTATCTGCTTCCAGGGAACCTAACCTGCAACAATCACCCTTTTTTTTTTAGAGTTTATTAATTTGTATTGTGCCATATTAATTGAGCAAGGACTATGTTTCCCCAAATTCTCTTCTCTGTGTGGTTCTGAGTTAGGGAACTTTGGGCAAATTTGGAAGGTGGACGTGAAGCAATAGCCATTTTTACTGTCTGCAGATTGGGGTAGGGCCAGGTGCTATCATGGCTTTCCTGAGCATCCCTGACACGTAGCTCGTCCTGCTGGCATGCTGCCCAGGGCTCCTCCAGCACCTCCTCCACCTGCTCTTTAGCCCTTCTGTGCCCTGGGCCAGATGCATGTGCAGCTCCATGATGGAGCACCTGCTTTTCCAGAAGATCACTCCCATCATGGAGACTGGAGGCAGAGAGAGACAGAGAGGAAGATTTTGGTTTGTCCTTTTGAGCTCAGATTGTCCTTCTTCTTCTTCCTCACTTCCACCTTGTCTTCCTAAATGCCAGTTCCACTGACCCCAGGCTCACCACCAGACACACAGCCAGTGGTCTTTCCCAGACTGTGTGACTAGGTCCTATGGAAACCAGAGCCTCGATTCACTGCTTTCCCAGGTAGGTGGGGCCTGCCCAGGCTGCGGTTAGAAAGTGTTGTGGTTCTTAATGGTGGGCCCTGCCCTCTGGTGTGGCAGCAGACTCCAGCAGCTCACTGCCAATTTCCTCTTCTTTCTGGGTTCTTGTCTTCTGAATTTGAAGAGTAAAATCCACAGACCAGGACAAGTGAGAGTCAGAGTTATTGAAAAACAAACAGAACTCCTCCAGTGCAAGGGGCACCCAATAGCACATTTTCTCCATCCTAGTATGCCAGTCGAGGGGTTTATATAGCACTTGGTTCACTGTTATTGATCCAAACTTATGCTAATTAGGGTTAGAAAAAAGCACCAATGCTATTGGTCCAACTTAGGCTAATTAAGTGTTTGGAACCGTACTAACACAGTTGGTCAATTCTTCATTCTCAACTTTCATTCAAGTCTGCCTCACTTCCATTTTCTTAGGCCGATCAGGAAGCCAGAGGTTGAGATCATCCGATGGGTGATCTCATCGCTACCTGGAGTGTGCTTCTGCAGTGGGTATCCCTGCTGTGGGCAGTCTGCACTACTGTGGGGGGACGGGTCAGTATGCCTTGGTCCACCTCTGTGCTAGCTCGCCATGCCTGCATGATGGGATCCACGCGACCCCTGCTTGCCACCTGTGCCCCAGCCCACCAGGGCTGCCACTCCACTGCTCCACTGCTCTGCTCCCCAGCAGGGACATGTAGGCCAGCTGCGCAGCTTGGCAGCCAGGGAGCCATGTCACTACAATTGCATAAAATCTGATCTCTACAGTATTTCCCTTTTCCTCGAATCCTAATTGATGCCGTTATTATTTCTAGTTCCTCTGTTGATACCTTTGTTTCAACAGCTCTCCATAGTACTTAGCTCCCTATTCTGTAAGGTAGGATATTAACATCACCCCCTTGCTCTTCCCTCTTCCTCCTTTCCCACTTCTCCTATCAGCTGTTTATTTTTACATTGTCAAGTGTGGTAATATTACATCCTGTCCTGAAGCCATAGGGAACTTTTTCCTCCTTTGTCTATGGTCCATTCCGAAAACTGAGAACCATTCAGCATGTTTAGCGTACTGCATTTTGTGTGGATAATAGGCACAAGGCCTGGTGATGGACTGTGACTCTATTTCCTTCCTAACATGTTAAGAGCAGACAACTGTGCCACTCAAAAGACAATATTCTTAGCTCCAGGACCAAATAGACGTTCTTGTTTTATGTACCACCATTTGCCAAATGCACCTTCCCTCTTATATTGCTTTGGTTTTGGACTCCAACTTTCTGGCTTAGTGGTTTGTTTTTCCTAGAGTTTTTGATTACTTTATTATTTCTTCTTAGGCAAAACAAAAACAACAGCAATAACAAAAACCCAAGCTGTCATGTCCCAATTATCACTTAGTTTCTTATTCACTCTATGTATTGCTTGGAATCCATGCTATTCTTCTAGGAGACGTTCCCCTTGGGATCCACTGACAATTTATTGGGCATGAATTTCTCCTGAGGCTCACTTAACAGATGTCACCTTGTGGCTTCTTTATACTGGACTCTGGTTAACCTCAACATTTCTTATTTTCTCACATTATCTTTTTGTTTCCTTGATGTCTACTCCAGTTTTGCTGGAGTATATTCGTGTTTAATGTATCCAGAAGACATGTACAAGGGGTAAACATCAAGTATTTATTATTTGGGCAAGTTCCTAACTTCATTGTACTTCAGCGTCCTCAAATTCTAAGTGGGAATTGTGTTATTTAGCTCATGGACTCACTGTGAAGATTATACTTGATAACATTTGTAAAGTACTTAGCTCTTGGTGCTGAGCAAATTTTCATTTATTTCCTTAATCAAGCAACTTTTATGCAAAGAAACTCTAAAATGATCCTATAGCCTATGGAATAAAGTTCAAATTCTTTATCATGGCCCAACGCCCACCCTAATTGTATCTCAATTGAATTAGCAAGTTTATTTCCTGTTACTTTCTTCGTGTCCTTGTTCCCTGCCAAATTCTCTGCCCAGCACAGCTGTGTCTTCCAGTCATTAGGCCTTGACTCTCTGGGTCCCTTCTCCCTGGAAAGCTGTTCCCCAAAAGTCTGTGCATCAAACTCTATTTACCTTCCCAAGTGCACCCTCCACCATATATCCTTCTCCTATCTCCAGCTACAAGGAATCCCCATCTGTCCTCTGGTTTTCATCCTCTCTACGAAGAATTACGGCTGTGGCCCACATTTGGCGGGCTGCCAGTGGAATGGACCAAGCTCTTTCAATGCTTCTGTGCAGCTGGGGCAGCTGCAGTGTTGAATGATTCTCTTTTTTTGCAGGCTGGGCAGAATCCAGGATGCCTCTAGGCAACGTTTTTTAGAAAGCCTCAAAGCTTCCTTCCTCTCTCTCCAGTGCCGCGTTACTCCCCCACCCCCACTCCAGGTAGGGCCCACTTTGGTTTAGGGAAGCCACCTATTAGATGAGACCCTTTGGCCACTGGGAAAATGTTCTTTTATCAAATCTCTCTCCCTGGGATTTAAAGAAACAAAATGCATGTATCCGTGGGAGGGACATCACATGAAGTATGACTTATTAGTAACACAGCATTCATTCACTCACTCGCTTGAGTGTTTATTCATCCTTTCAATTGACAATTCTATGAATATATGAGATGATTGGCGTGTCAGTCACTGAACGGCTTGGGGACATAGAGGAAAGACATAATCTCTGCCCACAGGGAAATCACTAGCTTAGATTGGTTTACAGATTGTTTTCCAACCAGGAGTTCCAGCTGAGCAGGAATGTGGGGAAACATGGGAGGGCAGGGCAAGTGGGAGGTTGGGCTGCAGACCTTGAAGGTTGGGGAGGCTGGGTGGAAGACCCACTTTGCAGCGAGGTGCCTGCGGCAGGATTTCCTCTGCCTCACAGGTCAGCCCTCAGGTGTAACAGAGCCTGCCCAGCCACCAGGCTAGGCAGGAAGATGAGGAGAAGGGGCAAGGGGAGATGGTGCAGGCTGGGTCATAGTCTCTTCTGACCCAGGCAGGTCCTGAACAGCTCCTCTCTTTCTCCTCACAGAGAAAGAGAAGGAAAACCTCTTAGTTCCCTTGGTCGCCCTCCTGGCAATTTCTGTTCACTTCCAGGATGAGCATGGAAGGTACGGGAGAAGGGTAGCCTCAGCCAGTGCTCACCCTAGGCCTCCTCTTCAGAGCCACCAGCCCCGGTCACCTTGACCTGGACTGGTGCAGAGGGCACCCAACCCGGAGGAGTCATGTGTTCCTGAGCAGACATTGCAGCCTATTAAAGGTTGAATTCAGTCTGGTGGTCACATCCTGGACTGGCTGCCCCATGGCAGACAAAGGTCCTTTTGTAGTCAGTGGGACCCAGGGAAGGGGAAGCTAAGTTCTTAATGTGGCCAGTCAACTTGCAGATTATATCAATAAATTCCTCCCTGGACCCTGTCTAAACAAAGCGTGGCTAATATGGGGCTGAGGAGCTGTGGGGCTGCTAGGCTGCGAGTGGTGGCTGAGGCCTGGCACTGCCCACAGGCCTGGCCTGGTTCTTCCTGGCCAGAGCCAGCTCAGAATAAACTAGGGCTCAGCCTATGGGGTCCTGGGACCCCAGTCATCTAATTGGGTTTTGGTGCTCTCTGCCCTATTCCAGAGGAAGAATGTTCTGGGATCAAAGACTGCAGGTTCTTCAACTGGAAGTGTCCTCAGAGACAGCCAGTCTAACCACAGGCTGGGAAAGGGGGGAGGGGCCTCTCTTAACTACAGAGATAGTGACTGGGCTGGAGCTAGACTCCATACGTCCCCATTTCATGTGCAGAGACTCTTTTGCTTATATCAGGCGTGACTTTTCTTATGGAAATGATGCGCTTCAACGAAAGGATGAAAGAAGACCGGCAATCAGTTCCATAGAGCCAAAGGATGATGGTAGAAATCAAACAAAGTGACCAGCCTTCAGGCCAGGGGCCATTCTGGTTCCCTCATATCACACCACAGGCTTTACTTGTATGGCACACTCGATCCTGGAGGCTCTCTCTCTCCTTATAGCCAAGCATCTGAGCAAGAGGACCAGAATTTAGAAGCCCTGCATATTAGTAGTCTTATTAGCCTTTCCTGAGAAGCAGCTCATGTGAGCCACAGAACAATGTTAAGAGATATTATTATCCCCTTAGATCATAATAGATGAAGCAAATGGGGTGCAGAGGGAGAATGCAATTGCCAAATATAACAACCAGTAGGTGGTGAGTTGTGTCTCAAACTGCAGTCTTCCGACTGTGAATCCTGTTCTCTTTCTTTTGTATCATGAGAAAGCATGTGGAAAAAGTGCTTGGAAAACTGTCCAGCTGATATAATATTAATTACTACTATCACTGTTGTCACTTTTCTCACCACCATTGCCACAGCCATCCCCACCCCCACCATGACCACTCTCACCACCACCATCAATACCATCACACGACTATCGATATCACCACCACCACCATCGTCAACATCACTATCCACCACCATCTACCTCTGCCACCATCAGCAAACCACCATTCCCCACCATCATGATAGTTATCAATACCATAACCACCCCATCACCACACTCCCGCAACCATTGCTACTCCCAGCGCCAGTGAAAACTGTCTTGTACCCCACCAGTTGTTCTGTTGCCATGACAGCAAATGATAGCTTTGGAGGGACTAAACGGATAAGTCATTTTGTGGTCTTATAAGTTTATTGGAGGAAGCAATACAGCCAAGTAGTTTAAAAAATAGTCAGTGGACCCAGATGTAGATGGGGTTCAAACCTCAGCTCTGTGATGATTTATTAACTCTGTGACAAGTTCCTTAACCAATTTGTGCATTCATTTCCCCATCTGTAAAATGGGAATAATATTTGGATTGTTGGGATAATCAAATGAATTAATACATAAGAAGCGTCTAGAACAGGGCTTGGCACATGGTAAGTACTCAATGCATGTTATTATTGTAATTAGAGGACCAAATGAAAACAGTAAGCAGTTTATTTGTTAAGTGTGTTTGGCCTCGGTAGTGTGGATGCTAAATGTTTTTGGGAGATATAAGAGATAGAAGAAGAAGAATTAAGACGCTTTCAATCTAGAAGAGAGAAGATACTAGCCTGTTAAATGTGAGGAATGCTATGGACATGAGACCAGCAAAAACCTGAATTTTGAGAAAGGGAATTGGATCCCAGAAGGAGAAGAGCAGAAATCAGGCCAGAACCTGAGCATTCTGAGATCCCACAGGTAGAAAAATTACCCTAGATAATTTGAAATAGCAAGAAAGTTTGTCAGGTCAGAGGCCTGATGTGTGTGTCCACCCACTCACAAAAAGAAAGGCCAACTTTTTTAAGCTGAGAAAAAAGAACTTTTCCAACCAACACCTCCCTGCAACCCCGTTCCACGAGGCCTTTCCATGAATTCATTAGCACCTCAAGTATGGCACCTTTGCTTCAGTAAACCAGCTCCCAGGGAAACTGGGGGATTTCTGAGAGGTCAGCTTTTCATGTCAGAGAGAGAGGGAGCCAAGTGGAGATTTCCAGGTCAGAACAGAGCAGGGCACCTCTCCCTCTGGGAGCGAACCGGGAAGCCCACCTCCAGTTGCTGGAAGGAACCTGGCCTGGCCCAGGGCCACTTACATGAAGGCTGATTCCTGCGTAAGTCTCTAGAGTAGTTATGTTCTTACATAAGAGCTAAGGGGGGAAAGGAGGACATCACCTGATTTAGAATCTCTTCCTCAGCTATTCTGAGCCTGTGGTAAAATCTCACCCCAAAGGATGAATTATTCTACAGGGTTAAAAAGTTTCGTCCTTAGGTGCCAAGCTTAAAGTTAAACTATTCTGATGGACATTCAAAACCATATACAATCTTCTTTGTTTTGTTTAGTAGAGCATTGGAAACATAGCTTGGCTTTTATCTGTTTATTATCACGTAGGGTACTTAAAATAATGGTACTCTGTTAACCTTATGAGTTTGCGTATAGGATGCTGGGGCCCATCCTAAGTAGGTACAAAATGCTATGAACCATCACTTCTACTGAGAAGTGGAGGATTGAATTTACCAGTGCTCAAGTCCCATGTAGAAAATGGCACAGTATTTGCATGTAGCTTACACATACCCTCTAGTATCTTTTAGATCATCTCGAGATTACTTATATTATCTAATACAATGCAAATGCCATAAAAATAGTTGTTGTTCTACTGCATTATTTAGAAAAAATGACAAGGAAAAAAGTCTGTATGAGTTCAGTGCAGATGCAATTAAAATATTTTCCATCTTGTTGATTGAATCCAAAGATACAGCACCTGTGGATATAGAGGACTAACTGTATTTTGAATTTCATGTATATTCATTGAGAAAAACCAGTCAACTTTTGAATTTATTTCTGGCATGTAAAATACTTGAAATTTGTCACTCTTGTCTTTCTAACAAAAAATGCTGGACAAACTGAAAATCACCAACATTTTTCAGATCCACCAGAGAACTGGCAGAGCACCACCATCTTAAAGTCTACAGAGATAGAAAAATATAGAGAAATACAGCTGAGTTCACTAAACTGCCGCAGAAGCAGTTGGAGCCAGGATCTGGTAGGAACATGATGAGAATGTGACAAACTGCTGGAGGATGAGTGTGGACCGTTTTGAGAGTCCTGAGAGCTGCAGTCTTAGGAGTCCCCACACTGTTGTGGGTTTTACTTCCAGTAATTCTACCAAAGGGAAGGGAAAAGAAACACACCATCACAAAAGCACACTCATTTTGAAACACACTCATTTTGAAACACACTCCATAACAAAAGCATTCTCTATAACTAAAGCTTACTGTTCTGGGGGAAAAGTATTACCAGGGTCTTAGCCTACCTGGAAGGAAGGGCATTAATCCAACTCTAGCCCCCCTTTAGGCTTTCTGTCTCACCTGAAAGAAGAGGGAAACATTTGTGAAGGCAAGAGCCTGGAGAATAGGCCTGCTAAAAGACTAAAATTAAACTACATAGAACATCTATAGAACATCTTCCCTCTTCATATTAAGACCGTATCATCAGGACCCCAGTAGGTTACACCTGAAAGAGATGCAAGGTGCAGACTCTATTTAAGGGGAGTTTGTAGGAAAGCCCAAAGAGTGGAGAAGATGAAAACAAGGACACTAGAGAGATTTGAAGGATCTATCACCTACAGTTGCAGCAAAACATTAAACATGGCCTAACTCTCAGCCCCATTAATATATAACCTCACACAAAGACCTTTGTCTCAGTTCCTGTGTATCATAGGTGCCTTTCAACAATAGCAACAACAACAAGAGTTTATAAGTCATGCTAAAAAACAGCAAAATAATCTGAAAATACAAAGCAAGCCTCAGATCCAGGGTCAGATATGACACAGATTTTGGATTTGTCAGAAAGGGAGCTTAAGATAACTAGTATGTTATGGACTCTAAGAGAAAAAGCAGAAATCATGGAAGAACAGATTGATAGTATAACTAGAGAGTTGAAACTTAAGAATTAGAAGGAAATACTAGAAATAAAAAACATTGCAACAGAAATGAAGAATCAGTGAACTTGAAGCTATGTCAACAGAAATTTTCCCAACTGAAATGCAAAGGAGGGAAAAAGACCCAGCCCTAAAAGCCCCCCAACGAAACACCAAAGAATTGTAGGGCTATTTAAAAAATTACAGAGTCCACATAATCAGAATATCAGAAGTTAAAGGATGAGAAAAGAGAACAGAAGATATATTTGCAGTAAGAGTGGATGAGAATTTTCCAAAATTAATGACAGATACCAAACCATAGATCCAGGGAACTCAGAAAACACCACGTACAAAATATACATGTAGGCAAATTATATTCAAACTGCAGAAAACTAAAGACAAAAAAAAAATCTTCAAAGGACTAGAGGAGAAAACCACCTAGAGAGGAATAAGGAAAATTACAAAGGATTTCTTGCCAGAATAATCCATGCAAGCCAGAATGCACTAGAGTGAAATAAAGTGTCAAAATAAAAAATACACCAATAGAATTCTACACCTAGTGAAATTATCTTTCAAAATTTAGGAAGGAATAAGGAATTTTTCAAACAAAAACTGAGAAAATTCATCACTTAGAATCAGCCCTGTAAAAAATGTTAAAAGAAGATTTTCAGGGAAAAGAAAACTGAAATAAGATCAGATCTATGTAAAGAAAGGAAGAGCGCTGAAGAAGGAATTAATAAAGATAAAACGAAACTTTCGTTTTGCATTCTTAATTGATCTAAAATGTAATTATTTAAAATAACATTGTAACAATGCATTTGGGTGATTATAGCGTATGAATGAGTGAAATAAATGATGCCTATGTGATATGAGATAGGAACAGTAATTGGATACACTCTGTTATGAGGTACTTGCATTATATGTGAAGTAGTATAGCGCTCTTTGAAGATGGACATAAATTAGTTGTACCTTTATATTACAAACCATAGGGTAGATAGAAAAAAAAGATTAAAAAAAATATAGTTGCTATATGTACTTTTTACTTCGCTGCACCCTTGAAAGCAAAGTGTGTCACCAATAGCTTTATTGGAGCCATCCTTGAAAATTCAGCCTTAGTTCTTACTCTTGCCGCGTCTGATCTGGAAATACCACCTCAACGTGTGCTGGCAGAGCTTCCGTCAGTATACAAAAGACATAGCCTTCATCAGGTTGGACCAAGTGATCTCCCTCAACTGGATTGCATGAGACAGTCACTCAATGAAAGAGAACAGACTAGCTCTTTGTACATCACATAAAATTCTTAAAAACCTCCCAAAATAATTAATATGTGTATAAAAAGCACAATTGATATATGTTAGGGTTTGAATCTGAAATGTCCCCCAGAAGGCTCATGTACTGAGGGCTTGCTCCCCAGAGGGGCAATGTTCAGAGGTGGGGCTTTTGGAAAGTGATTGGACCTAAGGACTCTGATCTCATTAATGGATTAGTTCTTTAATGGGTTCATACTTGAATGGACTGTTGGGAGTTGGTGGAAGCTGTAGGAGGTGGAGCGGAGCTGGAAGAAGTAGGTCTCAGGGGCTGGCCATGAGCACAGCTCCCACTCCAAACGAAGTGAGCTCCTCTCCACTGGATGGCTTTGATGCCAGTCCTCAAGGTGGCCTGCTGCACTTTGACAGAATGAGCTAGTGTTGGACGAGGGGGAAGAACCAGAGCATCTTGGGCAGAAGTAGCACTGTTGGAAGGGTAGATCTTGTCCTCAGCTTTTCTGTCCATCTGTTTGTCTGTCTATCTATCTATCAATCAATCAGTCAATCAATCATCTATCTATGTATCTCTATTTCCTTGAAAAACACAAGCTACTAAAACACACAAGGAGAAATATTCTGAATAGGCCTATAACGATTAAAGAAATTAAATCAATAACTACTAGTCTTTCTGGTATCATTAATAATCTTATTAATGACTAATAATCTTCCCAGATAATTTCACTGGTGAACTCTACCAAACATTTAAGGAAGAATATACCACTTCTCTATGATCTCTTCTGAAAAATAAAGGTAGAGAGAATGCTCCCTGACACTCCTGGAGGGCAGAATTTTCTCTAAAACTGAAATCAGAAAAGATGTTACAAGAAAGGAAAATTGAAGACTATTATATGTAAGCTACATAAATGCAAAAATCCTCCACAAAATGTATAAAAAGAATTGCACGGCATGACCAAGTGGGATTTATTTAGGTATGAAAGTCTAGTTCAATGTTCAAAAATTAATCAATGTAATTCACCACACTAATAGGCTAAAGAAGATAAGTGATATGATTTTCTCAACTGATTCAGAAAAAGCATTTGACAAAAAAAAAAAAAAAAAAAATCCATTCTCCAGGGCTGGAGATACAGCTCGGTTGGTAGAGCACTTGCATAGTGTGTGTGAGGTCCTGGGTTTGAGTCTTAGCACTATGAAAACAAAACAAAACAAAACAAAATCCACACTCCATTCATTATAAAAACTCTCAGAAAACTTCCTTAATTAAATAAAGAACATCTACAGAAAGCCTGCAACTAACATCAAATGGTGAGAACCGGAAACTCCTGTAACAATATACAATATACTAGTCTTAACTAGTACAATAAGACAAGAAAATTAAATGAAATGAAAAACATTTTTTAAAAAAAGAGAAAGAAGAAATAACACTCTTTTCACAGATGACTTGTCTATGTAGAAAAGCCCAGAGACTCAACAAAAACAATAGCAGTAGATAAAACAAACAGAAAAACTAAACCATGGAATTGGTTAGCAAGTAGAGCAAGGTTTCCGGCTACATGATAATATATAAATCAATTGTTCCCGTATATCAACAGTGAAAATTTGAAGTTCAAAAAGTGTCATTTAGAATAGCATGGAAAAAAGGGAAATATGTATCAATTAAGTAAAATATGCACAGTATCTATGTGAGGGAACTACAAAGCCGAAGAAAGAAATAAAAGATGATTTAAATAAATGGACAGCTATTCTGTGTTCATGAATCAGAAGACTCAATGATGTCAGTTCTTAACTTGATCTGTACACCTGGCATAATTCCAACATAAATCCCAGTGTGTATCTTAGAGATATCAACAAACTGATTCTAGGATTTTTATGTAAAGACCAAAGACCTAAAATAGCCAATAAAATACCGAAGAACTTAATATTTTTTTGTTGAAATTAGAGCTTTATAGTTATACATAGTAGTTGTGTTCATCCCAACAAACTCGACATGCATGGAAACTGATTTCAGTTCATGAATCCCTCTTTTCCCTCCCATCCTTCCTCTTCTCTCCTATTCTCCTTCCTCTACTAGACTTCCTTTCACTTGTCTATTAATTTATGTTTGGTTGGTTCATTATGTTATCCTATCCTTCCCTCCCCCATTCCTTTCTTTTACTCTAGCTTCTGCATATGAGAGAAAACATCTGATCTTTGAGTTTCTGAGTCTGGCTTATTTCACTTAGCATGGTATTCTCCATTCATCCATTCACCAGCAAATGCCATGATTTAATCTTTCTGGCTGAGTAGAACTCCATTGTACATATATAGCACAATTTCTTAATCCATTCATCTATCATAATACTTAGTTTTCAGAGTTACCATAAAGCCACATGAAACCAGATGGTGTGGTACTGGTGAAAGAATAGACATACATCAATGGAATAAAATGAGAGCTCAGCAACAGAATTACACAACATAGTCAGATGATCTTTAACCAAAGAACATAGGTGACAATGGAGAGAGGAAAGTCTTTTCAAGAAATAGTACTGGAATTGGACACTTGGTGTAACTTTCCTATATTCATATATGAATATACCACCAGTGAATCATGGACACATCTTGTACATCCACACCATCCACAACCACAAGACTGGGATCCTAATTAGATAAGTTATACTCTCTGTATGTATAATATGTCAAAATACACTCTACTGTCATGTGTACCTAAACAGAACAACAACAACAACAAAAGAAATGGTACTGGAATGATTGGATGTCCATACACAAAAAATTGGATCTGGATATAGACTTACATGTTTCCAAAAATTAGCCCAAAATGGATCACAGGCTTAAATATAAAACTTGTTGAATATTAAATACAAAACTTTTTAAATACAGAGCTTCTAGGAGAAATGTAGGTAATTCTAAGTTGGGCAATAAGATAAGAAAACAAACAACCCAATTAAAAAAAAAATAAGCAAGATCTGAACAGATATTCCGCCAAAAAAAAAAAAAAAAGTACAGATGTCCAATAAGCATATGAAAAGATGCTCAACATTATTTATAGTAATTTGTTTTTAGGAAATTGCAAACTTGAATAACAATGAGATACCACTACAGATTTATTACACTAACAGAAAACAAAGACAAAAAATGAAAACTGTCAAAACCAAATGCTGGTTAGGATGTGAAGCTGCAGTAATTCTTATTCACATGGCAGTGTTATTTCCTCTTTGGAGGATAGTTGGCAGCGTCTTATGAAGCCAAACATAGTCTTATATATAATGCAGCAATCATGCTTGTAGGTATTTATCCAAATGAATTGAAAACTTACACTCACACAAAAGCCTGCATGTGCTTATTAACGGCAACTTATACGTAATCACTAAATATTCAAAGCAACCAGCATGTACTTCAATAGTTGAGTGGATACACAAACTATGGTACATCTATGCAATGGAATATTATCCAGCATTAAAAAGAAATGAGTTATCAAGCCATGAAAAAACATGGAGGAGCCTTAAATGTGTATTGTTAAGAGAAAGAAGCCCATGTGACAAGACTACATCATGTAGGATTCCAAGTACAGGACATGCTGAAAAAGACAAAACTACTGAGAAAACTACTGAGAAAATAAAAAGTCCAGTGGTTCCTAGAGATCGGGTAGAGAGAAGGCCAAATGGGTGAAGCATCGATTTTTAATCATTCTGCATAATACTATAATGGTGGATATATGGCATGATGTGTTTGTCAAAACCTGCAAAACTCTACAACACAAAGAGGGAATTTAGTGTAAGCCAACTTCAAAAAAATCATTTAGGGAGTTGGAATTCTAAGATAGAATGAGGACTGACAAAATAATCTGACAAATTCATGAAAAAATCTTCACTGAAGAGACTGGGAGTAAATGTTGCTGATCTGAGAAATTTTAGAAATAAATGAAGTCTGTAAGACTAAAGGCAAAGGGCTGGGGATGTGGCTCAAGCGGTAGCGCGCTCGCCTGGCATGCGTGCAGCCTGGGTTCGATCCTCAGCACCACATACAGACAAAGATGTTGTGTCCGCCGATAACTAAAAAATAAATATTAAAATTCTTTCTCTCTCCCTCTCTCACTCTCTCTTTAAAAAAAAAAAAAAAAAGACTAAAGGCACTGTGCTGAAGACGATGCAGTTTTCCCCCCAAGGAGGTGCAGATTAACAGTACTGACACATATATACAGGAGATGGACAATTAAGTAATTTGAGGGCAGAAGATGGAAGCCAGGTTTGTTACTGTTAGAATGAGATAAACAAGGGAAGAGGCTAGAATGATCCATATGGTAATGGATTGGAGTTAGAGACACAAGTATGAACTCCTGTTTAGGTTAGTATATGTGCAGAATTTTACCTGCAGAAATTATATATATATAGCATAAATTCTCTCTCTCTCTCTCTCTCTCTCTCTCTCTCTCTCTATATATATATATATATATATATATATATATATATGATGAACACACCTAACACTTAGACTTGCTTTCTTTTTTTCTTGCTCCCCTCCCCCCTTTCCCCTCCCCTCCCCTCCCCTCCCCCTTCCCCTCCCCCTCTCCTTCTCCTTCTTCGTGCTGGGGATTGAATCCACAGCCTCACCAGACTGGTTTCTAATACCATTTTCCAATGAAAGGAAGCAGGACCCTTTGAAGAAATGGCTGATTCTATGTCAGGGGCAGGAAATAGGCAAGATGAGCCCAGAGAATCTCTTAGTGTCAGAAGGTACGGAAGTGCTTTAAAAACAAATCCCCAAACTCCACATTGATGAGAGTCTGACAAAAGGATATGGAAACCAGCTGAAAGACCTCTCAGTGACCAAAACTGGCACAGTTTAAAGTCCGAAGTATAAAGTAAATATCCATAGGTCCAGAGCAATATAAATAAATGGCTAAATAAATTAGTAGAGAAGAAATCTTCCAGGCAGAAAAATCTCAATTTATGTAGCTATTTCCACCTCAAGGAGATGGGGCGAATCTCCCCAATTATTAAGGGTGGGCTGTGCATAATGAATACCTTACAAAGAACACAATATGGGAAGGGAAGCCCACGAAGACATGACAGTTCAATGTTATGTGACATCCTGGAACCAAAAAAGAACATTAGGTAAAAAAAAAACCAAGGAAATCTGAGTGAAGTATAAATTAATTATATTCACACATGCACATGAATTTATTTATGTGCATGTATGCACATAGATAATTCTCACTACATCACTATATTATTATGCACTACATATGTATGTGTTAAGTTGTTGGGTGATTTTTACACCAGTCTGCTTTCTGGGTACCTCCCACAGACTCTCTCCTTGTTGTAATTGATCTGCCTACTTAGAGATCAAGTTTGTTCAAATTATGCATAAAACAAGAATAAACAGTCCCAAAGTGAGAGCCTGAAGTGCTCTCCCATAAATGATAGACATTAACGTGTGGCATTTATGACACCCATTTGGCTTTTCATAGGACTTTGGGGGGTTTAAGTCTTCATCTTCGGCTGTAAATGTTTACAATGATCCTGATTTACATTGACGAAGCACTTCTGGGTCTGGAAAGTGCTTCTCCTACATGGTTTCATTTTAACCTCACAACAGTTCTGCCTAGCAGCCAGCGCAGGGATTCTTATTCTCATTTTATGAAAGAAGGAGGTGACATTCAGATAGCCGAGCAGCTCAGCTTGCAGAGACCTGTGAAGTGGCCAGCTGGCTGAGTGCCACCTGGGAGAGATGTGGCCATTTGCTTTTCAGAGAACCAAAGAGTTTGAAACAAAGTGAGATTCTTCTGGATATCTGCTTGCAGGTCTTGGGGGCTGGGGTTTGTTCGTAGTCTCAGAGACACCGACATGGGTGTCCCCCTTGGGATAGTGAGGAAGGAACTTGACCTCCCTTCTGTCTGTGAGGCACTGGTCACTCCAGAGCCCTCCCTGGAACAGAGAGAACTTGCTAGTTCTCTTTGGCTTAGGGAGAGCCACTTCTTCCTGGTGCATCGTCTGCCACAGCCCTTTGCCCTTCCGGGAAGCCAGGAATATGGTGACCTTGAAGCCCTTCGTGGACAGAGTGAGGGGGTTGGGGACATCTCCCTTCTGCTTGCCCTGGAACCTGAGGCTGAGATCAGGGTACCCCATGTGGGAGCTGATACCCTGACACTTCCAAGGGAACCAGGATTCCCCAACCCCCTGGTGGACCCACTGTCCAGGGCCCATCTCCAGGGCCTCCTGCTCTGTCCCCGTGGAGCCGTCTGTACGCTGATCTTCACAGATGGCAGGAGTCCGAGATGGCCACGCACAGCAAATGGTTTAGGAATTCCTGGAAGCCTTCACTTTGCAGCATCTTCCCCAGGGATGTGGATGCAGCATTAGTAGAGGAAGCTTTTGTGGCAGTCAAATAGTTAGTCCTCTAATGAAAAGCCTTCCCTTGGTGACAGAAAATAAGGATGACAAATGGACCCTCAGTCCACTTTCGGCTTCCTTGTGTGTATTGTTTGCCTTGCTATGGGTTTAGATCAGCTTCTGCTATTTAAAAACCAACATATTTCAAATGAAGACTGAGCTGGCTGCAGACCCCACCCCCCCCCACTTGACCATCTCCCTGTTGAAGGCTGTCAGCAAGCTGCATAGTGGACGGGAGGTCAGGGAGCAGAGCAGCCTCCTCCGGCAGCTGACAGTGTGGCCTGCACTCTGGGCTCTGTCTGCTTGATCTCCAGCTGCCCCAGGAGAGCGCTTGGACAGTGTGGCTGAACCTCAGCTCGCAGCCTTCCTGCCCCGATCTTCCCCACACTGTGCTGAGAACTTGATGCTGTCGGCAGATTTGAAGTCTCTCCAGGTCACTGAGCCTTTATGTAGCTGGGACACCGGATTGCTGTTTGTTTGTTTTTTTCCCTGACATCTCTTGCCTGTTTTATATTGAATTTGACTGCAGAAAGACTCAGCGGCTCATTTTTCACTCTCTCTCAACAAGACAGGTTAGCGTTAATACTTCTGATTCATAATGTTGACTTAGACACCTGAGTGAAGACGCTAATCCCCAGCTGTTCAGATGACTAACTGGATTAGGAGAAGCTGGTAATAATTAGAAGTATCTGTTCTGCTTGGGCTCAGATTCTAATTGTACTACCTGCCTGTTGGGTGACTCTGGGTAAATTTCTTGCTATCTCTGCGGCTTGGTCCCACCTATATAAGAAGTCATGCACAAGAAGAACTGGTCATGGGACTCTGTTTGCATGTAAGGATCACTATATAAGAATTCGTTTATATGGTTGGCCACTATTGCCTACCGTTTATAAAATTACTTTAGGACCCTAAAAGGCAATTTTGTCCCTAAAAAAAAAATTATCCATAGAATTATAGACTTTTTACAGTGAAAGCAATCTCAGAGTCATGGATTCAACTCTTCAATGTCTGCAAATAGGATCAGGAAGCCCCGTGAGGTGGTGAAGTCGGGTCCTCTGTCTTCTCGCTCAGTTTTCTTTCCTTTGCCCTGAACTGGGCTTTTACCACTTTCCCAAATTCTAAGCCTGCACATATGGATTAGATGGTTTATTTTCAGCGAGAATCTCATTTGCTCAGATAAAATTTTTTAGATAGAGAAGTTGAGACTCAGCAGTGGAGGCCAAATCTTGTTGCAGCGAGACCTTTTCCGGATAGGAGTCTCCATGCAGCCCACAGAATGGGTGCTTTGTCGGGCATCTTCTTTCCAAGACAGACTGGGGACAGGGCTCCTGCACAGAAGAGTGAGGGTGGACCCTCCGGGTACCCAAATCTCTGGTCACCACCATTTCAGAGGAGACCAATGGATACACAAACCTTCTAGAAAGGCCATGAGGGTTTCTGGACCCAGGTTGCGTCCCAGTGTCCCCCAAGCACCCTGAATTCTCTTTTATTGGCCACTGGTACACATCTCTGTGCCTGCTTCTTCCTTGGCTTCTGGGATTGCTCTATCTCATGTGGCTGGTTTCCTGGCCAATTCCATTTTATTAATTTATTCAACAAGTATACACTGAGTCCCACTCAGATGCCAGGATAAAACAGGAAACCAGCCAGACTTGGGCTCTACTCTCTTGGGTCCTACAGGAACAGAACCCTCAAAGGGTGTTTGATCACAAATGGTGAGAAAAGGTTGACAGAAAAAGGTCAAGGGGTGGTAGGGTCACAAATGGGGAACCTGGATGAGCCCTGAGGGTCACGCAGCCCTCCCTGAGGCTCATCAAAGGCATCTGGACTTGGCTGAAGCTAAGGAGAGGCCATATGACTTATCAATAGGAGAGAGACTGATCAGGCTCGTCCTGTGAAATATCTACCTGGGTGCAGGGTGACGAAGAGACTGGGAAGGGACAGGGGTGGCTGACGTGGCTGGTGTGGATCCAGCACTGCCTGCGACTGTAGCTTTTTCTTGAGTCTGGAAAGCCCAGAAAGTAGGCTGGCCTGTGACTTTGGAGAGCATCTAGTCCAGTGATAGAATGCAACAGGATTTATGCTGCTGTCGGGAAAACTTGCTCCCCCAGTTCACCTGACCTTGTGGGGGTGGGACTCAGTCTTCTCCAGGTTGAGGTCCCCTGTGCCTCACATGCTCCTCCCTGGTCATCATTCACAGCTGGTTACCCATTCGGATGGCTGGAGGTAAGATCATGGAGATGTCAATAAAAACCAGGGGACTCCCAGAAGAGGGGACTTGAGGTCTGCTTGAAGGAAAATAGAGGCCATCCCACAGAGGAGGGAGGCAATGTCCGCCCTTCCTGGGCTCCCTTTCTGGGGAATGAACTCAGTGGTTAAGAGCCCAGATGTGGCTGGGCGCAGGGGCACACACACATCTCAGCAACTTGGGAGGCTAAGGCAGGAGGGTCACAAGTTCAAGGCTACACTTGGCAGTTTAGTGAGACCCTGTACTAAAATAAAATAAAAGGGCTGTGGATGCACGTAGCTCAGTGGCCCAGCATGCTTGAGGTTGTGGATGATGAAAACTAAGCTCAGACTCTGAGGGAGGGCAGTCTCCAGGGGCAGATCTTCAGCATGGGACCTTGGCATGTGATGCCTCGGTTTCCTGCATCAGCAAAACAGCAACAATCACAGTTTCATCCATGGTGATGCCGATGGCCTTAGGCAACAGAGGGCCACCAGTGGCTGCTCCCAGCTTGTGATGAACCCTCTGATGCTACCTGTCCCGCTCACAGTGACTCCCTTTCCTGGAGAAGTCACTCCAACAGGTGGACCTGACAGACACACATGAGGAATGTGACCTCAGTTCTTGTTCCTGTGGGTCAGAGGGGGACACTTGTCCAAGGTTTGGCCAATCATATTCTCAGGAACTTGGAGATGGAGAGGCAGCTGATGGATTTGACTTGGTCCCCTGAATGAAGGAGATGTAAAGGAGGAAAGGGTGTGTGTGTGTGTGTGTGTGTGTGTGTGTGTGTTGAGGTGGGAGCAGAAAAGCACAGCAGGTCGGCTTACCCAGGAGGGAGAATGAAGCAGAGGTTCAGACGACATCGGCAGGAAGAGACACTGCCTGAGATCCAGCGACCTTCTGGTTCTTGGGCCTCTACTCCTTGAGAGGCCCTGTTGGCTGTGGCTTCCCTGGATACCCCAGGAATCCTCCAGGAAGTTTTCTTTTTTATTACAAGTTCAAGATGTCCTCTGTTGACCAAGACGTGGGTCAACACGTTTTCCACCTGAAAACCTTCATGTGGACCTGGGCCCCACACGGGTGGACCTGCTCCTTTCTCTCCTTCAGACTAACAGTTTGTGCATAGATTGACATATTTCTCCTGCAGAAAATTCCTCTCTGAAGTCTTTTACCAAGAAGGCTTTGTATGGCTAAAATCTGATTCTCTGTGTGTGGTCTGGGGTGTTAGCTTGGTACCTTATCCTGGATCCCAGATGTGTGCCTTCCCAGCTTCCCGCTCATCTCCTATTTTTCCTTCCGGGTTTAGCCATGTCCTGAGCCAAGATTTACACCTGTTTAGGTTGCAGATAAGGTCGTTCAGGAAATGGGGTGAGGTTTCCAAAGAACAGAAGTCAGATCTGATGTCTGGAACTGGGTGGGCCAGTGTGGGCCTGGTTTCTGAACATTTCTCGCCTTCACATGGATTAGTGATCACTCAGGGGTGACAAGCCTCAGAGCAGAGCTGTCCAGCTGTAGCACAGTGTGAGGGTTCGGGATGTGGCTCAGTGGTAAAGTGTTTGCCCTGCGTGTGGGGGGCCCTGGGTTCAATCCCCAGCATGCATAAATAAATAAAGTCAGAAACAATATGGTGTGAACCATGAATTTAACCTAAAATTTTCTTGTAAAAACATTTTTAAAAGCAAAATACAGACCAGTATGGCTTCCTTCCCTTACCAGGCTAGAATTTTTAGGTTTAGCTGCTAGTATCAAATGAAGCTTAAACAAGATAGAAATTAATGCATTTCTCTTATGTAAATGTTCAGGCAGTCATCGGAGTTATATTGGGGTTATCTAATAACAGCACTTTTGGTCATGTTCAACCTAGGTCTCTTTGACCTTGGCCTTCATTTCAAATTCCTCAACGGTCCAAGATGCCTCCTCTAGTTCCAGCCGGCACATCCACATTCTAGCCAGAAGAAAGAGAGAGGAGGGGGAGGGAGAGAAAGAAGGAGGAGGAAGAAGAAGAGGAGGAGAAGAAGGAGGAGGAGGAGGAGGAGGAGGAGGAGGAGGAGGAAGAGGAGAACACATTGCCTCCCCTTGACAGCATTGCCAAGAAGTTGCACACACGTAACTTTTGCTTACATCCCATTGGCCAGGATTTAGTCACATGGTCCTACCTAGCTGCAAGGGAGGCTGAGAAATGGACTCTGTATTTTAGGTGACCTTGATCAGCTAAAATTTAGGAGTTCTATGATGAAGGTAGAACAGATACAGAAAACCACCGGGAAGTGTTGGTCTGAGACCAATCTGTGCCAGAGAAATGCAGATCAAATGGCAGACCAGAAAGCCAACAGACGAAGGGACAGGAGATTGTGGTTGTCAGCCGGCCACTACTGTCTCTTCCCAGTAGAGACTCTAAGTGGTTAGAAGATAATTGGGTCAGGCAGTGATAGTCTGATAGTCCCTTTTCACTTCAAGGAAGGGAAATGTTCCTGCCAGCCTGTGAGGGAGCCCGCCCTCCTTCTGGTATGACACTGGAGACTCCTGGACAGAATCCTACTCTTCTACATTCCTTTCCATGAACTCATCGTTGGCTCGCACGTTACGACTCTGCTCCTCTCTGTCTGTTACATTTTCAGACTCTGGGGAGAGAGTTTGAAGACACTCTCATTACTTGTTGTAGATCTTAGAAATGTTGTAGTCTCATCAGCAGAATTCATTCACTCCGCAGGCCTTTATTGAGCACCTACTATGTGACACAAGTTGCTTGTGCTGAGAGTGAACAAGAATTTGGTTTCTGTCCTTAAGGTGATCCTGGCATCTAAAGAATAGAGGAGGTGATCGTGGGCAAGGCCTTTAAAAAAATGAGTAGGTGTTCCCTGGATAAGAAGAACGAAAAAGAACTCCAGGGGCAGGGACAGCACATGCAGAGCTTTAAGAGACATGGAAGAACATGGTGTGCTGAGAAGCAGGAAGCAGCTCTGTGGGGCTTGTGGAGAGAAGATGGTGGGAGGGACCCTGGTGGTTTCTCAACATCCATTCTGTCTTGGTAGCTACTCCATTTAAGCGTCCACTCTCCCCACATTTCCCGTACACGTTGGAGTAAGCCGACTCGACTCTAGCCCTCAGGGTAGGGCAAATAGGCCCAGTAGAGACCAATCAGCAAAAATCCATTCATGTCAGGCGTGGTAGCTCACGCCTGTAATCCTGGCGGCTCAGGAGTCTGAGACAGGAGGATGGTGAGTTCAAAGCCAGCTCCCGCAACTTAGTGAGACCCTAAGCAACTCAGCAAGACCCTGTCACTAAATAAAAAATATATTTAAAAAAGGATCTGGGAGTGTTTCTCAGTGGTTAAGTGCCCCTGGGTTCAATTTCCAGTACCCTGCTTCCCTCCCCACCCCACCCCCCCAAAAAATCCATTGTTGTCTGAGTGACTCATTCTAATCTGAGAGATTTTGGAGAAGTCTTTTCTGGTCGCTTCAGGGGAAAGCAATTCCTCTCTTTCTCTTTCTACATGTCATGAAGTATGGCTGTGAGGTCAGGAGCTGCTGCAGACATTTTCATACCCTAAGAAAAGCTCGGATAAACATGATCACAACACCATGGGGGCCGAGAGGACACCGTCCAGAAAGAGGCAGGGGCTTTGATGATACTGTTGAGCCTCCACCGAAGTGCACTCTACTCTGGGGCCTTAGGCAGCTTTGGGTCTCAGTGTGAGGGACATTGAGGCTTAACATCATAGAAGGTTTCCAATCAGGGGAGAGAGTTGAGGTGCAGGAGGTGTTGGGGTGCTGAGTACAAAAATCCTGGACCGACCCCTCGAGCAAGGACCCGAGCCTAGACAGGGGAAGAGAGGGACAGCTGAGGCCGATCTACTGGTCCAGGCTGACTGGCTGAGTGGCCAGGGAGACGTGGGCTTGGGAAGCGTCTGGAAGCCTTAGCCTCTCTGTGGACATGGAGAAGCTGGCCCCTGCTGCCTCCCTCCCTGACCTGGACGGGCTTTTCTTCTGCCCCACTCTTTCCTCCTTTGGAGATTCATGCAGTTTCTTAGCCATGCCTGGTCCTTGGACACAGGGGCCACGCCTCGTCCTCTTCCCATCCCCGGGGACTGTCCCGGCACAGGGTTGGCGCTTGGTGGACACTGGCCGGGACGGAGTGGATAGCGCACTGGCTCTTGCTGAGCTGGCGTTAGCCGCCCCTCCTCCTGCCCCTGGGATGAGTCATCCGTTTCATAAGCTGCAGCCCCAATACCCAGCTTCCTCGTGGTTGGCAGGTGTTGGCAGCCCGGGTGCCAGAAGGCCGGGGAGCCAGCCACTGGGAGTGCCGGCGGGAGGCCCGGCCAAGTCATCAGGGCTGTATACATTTATGAGAGGCGTGTGCGCGCGCCCCGGGGAGCCATAACGACCTCCTCTCCAGGAAACAGAAACCAGGCCTCCTGTTCTCACCTGTCCTGTCTTGGGGCCAGAAGGGCCATCACCAGCTTTCTCTGTTCTAAAATGAACCAGCCGTGGGGACGCGCCCTTCCAAGCCAGCCCTGGTTGGGTCCCTGGGAGGGTGACCCTGGCCTCTTGCCTCCTCCCAGGACCCCTCCGGATTCCTGCAGAATCTGGCCTGTTGGGAGGCCCCTTCCTTCTCCCCCCAGCCCCGAGGTTCTTCTCATTGCTGCTCCCAGATGCTGAGGTTTCCCTCTGGTCTGCCTCGTCATGGAAATTCCTGGTCCCCGGCTCGCCTGGGCTTCTCACAAGGGCTCTGAAACGGGGCCCTCCTCTGCCCTGATGTTATGTTGTTTTCCCTGTCGCCATGGCAGGGATTGAGACGGGAGCCAGGGCGGGCGGGCAGAGGGAGGAAGGGAGCGGGGATCGCAGCAGAAGGGTGACAGATTGGAGGGCAGCCGCAGGAGGAAGCCCCACAGAAGCAGGCCGTGCGTGTCAGGGAGGCAGAGGGATGGCTGGTTTGCGTCATGCTATTTTGGCTTTGGTGTTTTCCTTTGGCGTTGTCACCAGAGGGGATGAGACATGCATTCAGGGCTGAACCCTCCCCCAAAAGCAGAGTCACAGCTAAAGAAATCCCCCCTCCTCCCACAGTCAGTGACCCCAGGGCGGGCCCCAGATCCCGGGTCTTACAGGGGAGACTCAAAATCGCCTCCAGTTACGCCCAATTCACTTTATGGACAAGCCTGCCCAGTGGGTGGCACCGTGGGACCTACTGCCACCCTGAGACCCGGGCGAGGAGGTCCTGCCCTTTGGAGATCCCCACCCTGGTCTCCCTTTGTCTCTGGAGTGAGACCCAGGGGACAAAAGACCAAGGGAGAATCTAAGCAGAGCTCATGTCCACACCCTCCCCTCCTGGACCATTCATCCCGGACTCAGGACCCCAGAACTTCCGCCCAGATGGCCCGAGATCCAGGGCTTACGTGGGACTGTTCCCGTGAACCCTGAGTTCAAGATTGCCTGCGCAGGGTGGCAGGCTGCAGGGCAGGGGACAGAACATGGAGGTGCAGGCTGGTTCTGCAAATGGATGTGGGGAGGCTCTTGGCTGAAGGTAGGAATGAAGGGGGACAGGCCCTGAGCTGAGGCTGCCTCACCCCGAGTCGCCCTGTGAGAAGTCAAGAATTCTAAATGCACGTTGGCTTTCCAGGTCATGAAAGTGCCTGTGTGATGTAGGAGAGCGAGACCTTTTATTTTACAGTTTGTCAGCTTGTCAACATCTAGATCTGTGGTCTGTTGGTCATTATTTAAATTCTTGCCCGGGTTCCACAAACCTGTGACCCAACGAAGATCTGTATGTTGTTGCAGATAACTCTGTTTCCAACTGGGTCTCCAGATCTCTCTGCTCCATGTCCCAGCTGCCTCCGTCAAATGCCTTCATTCATCATTGGGGGTTATTTTTGGTTGCTTGGCCTCAAACTATGTGAGCCAGTTAATAAGCCCATCACAGGTTCAGGAAAGGCGTTCCCCCAATGGTGTCGTGCCATTGGGTACTCTCTCCCAGTTCTTTTTGCTTGTCTCGAATCTTAGCCAACTTTCTGTTGCTGTGTAAAATGTCTGAGAAAAATCGACTTATAAAGAGGAAAGGTTTGCTTTAACTCATGGTTTCAGAAAGATCAGCCCATGGTTGGTTGGCTCCATTTCTTTGGGGCCTGTGGTGAGATAGGACATAGCGTGTAGTGGAGCCAAGTTGTTCACGTCATGACAGCCAGAAAGGAGGGAGAGAGAGAGAGAGAGAGAGAGAGAGAGAGAGGGAGAGAGAGAGAGCAGGATCTTCATGTCCCCTTCAAGAACAAGCCCCTAGTGAACTCACTTCTACCAGGTCCCACCCGCTAAAGGTTCTACTACCTCCCAATAGTGCCACAGGATGGTGACCATGCATTTAGCATGGCCTTTGGGGACCATTTGAGATCCAAACCATAACATCTAGCTTCTGAGCCGTTTAGCGGTGGGACATTGGAGAATACCCCATCCATCACACCGATGCAATTCTGAGCCATGGTAGGAAACAGAGCTCACATCCTACTTCCAAAGACAAAAATGCAAGAACTTGCCGTGGCAGACACCACTGGTGGTATCCATTTTCCCCGTCTTTAGCAAGAGAACCTCCAATTTTTAGCTGAGCACCCAGCTACTTGCATCAGATGGCAGCCAAGTGACCAAGTTTCAACTATTGACAGATAAATAATGTGGCAATTTCCAAGAAGTTGATGTAAAGGGCTGAAAGGTCGACCTCCTTCCCCCTTTCTGTGTTCCTGATGGCTGGAAGGTGAACTCGATGGCAGGTGAACCAGCAGCCGTATTGGTTCATATGGCAACATGCCAGGGCGGAGCTGGGGGAGCTTCAGAGCCAGCCGCCTTGCGCGGTTTGCCTTAGAGAAAAATCAGTTTCTATTTTGTTGATGCCATAATTATTTTGAGTTTTCTACCACATGGTGTAGAATGCATTTGCTTTTCCAGCCTCTCTCGCAGCGAGGGCAGGACATGTGAGCTGTTTAGCCAGATCAGACTCTAAGTTCCTGGGGCAGCCCTTCACTTGTCCCTGTGTGGGACAACTTCAGGAACCAGGGAAGGAGCGACAAATCAACAAAAAACAGATGAACAGCCAACAGTCGCCCTCAAAGCAAAACAAAACAAAACGAAAAGAGGGTTCACAGCCCAAAACGCATCACAGGATTCCTGCTGGGGTTCACCCACTTCCTGGGAGCAAGCCTGGGACCCCCTTCAGGGCCCACTTGTTCTTGGTGGAGATAAGTTCAAGGGCAAAGCTGGCTGGGGCCTCCCGCTCCACAGGAGAGTGGAAGAGCACCTCAAGGGGGCAGTGCACTAGGCTGTGCCCACTGACTCTGCAGGAGTGAGACCAGGATGGTTTGTGCTAGAAGCAGAGAAGCAGCTAGAATAACAAGCAGACAGGAAAGTCCAGTGTTGGAGTCCATCCAGGGGAACAGCAATAACTCTGCTCAGCTCAAGGGTGGAGGAGTCCTGAAAGGGGAGGATAAAGGAACCGGTGGACAGTGTCCAGTGTGGGTGAACGTGTGGAGCAGGGCACCCCCATTACTGGTAAGGGGATAACCACTTGGGAAGCTTGTTTGGCAGCACTTGGCAGGGCCGAGAGACCTAAGTGTGTGCAGAGAGAAAACCTTGTAGTAGATGTGAGAGTCATGTTCCTGAAAATCCATGGCAGCACTGTTTGTAACAGCATCCCAAATCCCTCAGGTATCCATCTGGTGGTAGAATGGATGAAGGCACTGTGGTGTTGTCTGCTGTGGAATATTACCCAGCAGAGAAAATTGACATGCTCGAGCCGCACATGACAAAATGGATGCATCTAAATACACAATGTTTGGCAAAACGAACGAACAAATCACAAGAAAAAGCATAAACAGGATTCCATGTATATGAAGTTCAAGGACAGGCAAAACTAATCATATTTTGGGGGCTATGTTTCACTTATATGCAGTGAAACAATAAAGAATATCAAGGGAAAGGTTGGTGTATGATTTGGGAGAAGAGGTGGCTGGTAAGGTACAGTTGTGATACTCTTTTTCTTAACTGGGTGGCAGGTCTGTTGGTGTTTATGTTTTTATATTCCGCCAACAATTTTTTGATTTTTGTTTTGTTTTATAGTTTGGTATTGAATCCAAGGGCACCTAACCACTGATCCACATCCCTGGCCCTTTTTTGTTTATTCAGAAACTGAGTCTTGTTGACTTGCTTAGGGCCTCGCTAAGTTGCTGGCTTTGAACTCATGATCCTCCTGCCTGAGCCTCCCAAGTTGCTGGGATTGTAGGTGTGTGCCACCATGCCTTAATTTTTTAAAAGAAAGAAAAGAGGAAGAGAGAGAGGGAGAGGAAGAGGAAGAAGAAGAGGAGGAGGAGGAGGAGGAGCAAGAGAGGGAGGAAGAGAAAGAAGGAGGAGGAGGAGAAGGAGGAGGAAGAGGAGAAACAAAGAAGAATCAGGTTCTGTCTAATGGACTCTCTTTAAGAAGCAAGATAGTTTTTAAAAATATTACAAATATTTCCACCAAAACCAAAAACCAGAAAAACAGTTTTGGCGCTTGGAGGACTAAGTCTCGGGGCTCTGGAAGCTCATTTCTACAGGACGGTGTCGGCATTGCCCCGTGGAGTGAGGTCCTGTGGCGATGCCCTGCATCCGTCTCTTTCCCAGTGAATTTCTGAATCTTGGAAGAGAGAGAGAGGAGCCCTGGTCCTGTCCCCCTTCATTCCCACCCTCAGTCAAGGTGTGACACTGAGGACCTTGGCCAGCCAGCTCCAAGTCTGCATCTTGGCCTCCCTCCCTCTGCCCGGTTCCCCAACAGCGTCACCTGGAAGCCAGTTAGAAACGCAGAGTCTCAGGCCCCGCCCAGACCTGCTGGGGCAGGGTCCACCCACCAACAAGATGCCCAGGGGCTCCAGCTGCACCCTGCCACGGCAGGAGCATGGCACAGCCTTGACCGTGACCAGGGACCCTTTGCCAGTTCTTTTCCAGTTTCAGGAAAAACTGCCCTTTGGACAGGCCCCTCCTCAGGCTGCGGTGCACATCGCCCAGGGACATTAGAACCCATCCATTCCTTCGGTGACGTTGAACAAATCATGCAAAGTGGCCATTTTATAGGGCCAAGATGGTCAATTCCTGTCAGTTGGAGCCTAACTCTTGGTATTTATTGAGCTCCTATTATACACCAAGCATGAAGCTTGGTATTTTGCTTCAGCCGTGGGCGAAACCAGCCTTGGCCCCTTGCCCTCGTGGGGTTATGGTTTGCCAGGGGAGAGGCATTATTTTTTAGAATATCTACACAAATAGGAGTAAAATTACAACTGCGGTGACAGCTACCAAGTGGACGTCCCTGCTGCACGGAGCATCTATAAGCTGCTAACGGCCACGGTCTGGGCTGGTCAGCAAAGTTCCCCCCCCCCCAGGAGGTGTCACCAGAACCGGACCTGGAGGGGCGAGGCGTTAACCAGACTGAAAGGGGTGGGAGCAAGGACTCACGGGGCTAGCTGCTGGGACTAGCGTCCTGCTCCCTGATGACCGTGTCTTGCAGGCAGCCGGGGTTGGCCACAGAAGCCACCCCTCACCACCGCAGAGCACCATCAATGTCCCTCAGCACACAGTAGGCACTCAATACTTGCTCGTTGAATAAATGCACGAAACCCTTCGTTTAACCTGATATTCCGCTGTGGCTCCCTCCACCTCCCTTCCAGTCTCTCTCTTCCTTGCCTCTCTCACTATGACCTGGAAGATGTAAGTGGTTGCTTTCCTGGAAGCTAGAAGTGACCACGTGACATCACCATGCCAATGAGACATCTGTTGGGAGCTCCTAGGAAAAATTTTCCTTTATTATGAAAGAGACTAAAGTTGTTTTTACTATTTTACAGGACTATTAAAAGGTGCTGTTCTTTGTGTTCTTCTTCCTGCCCGGAATTGAACTGTGATGGTTGGAGTTGCAGTGGCCATCTTTTACCCATGAGGGAAAGGCCAACAGAATCAAACAGACAGCAAGCTTGACATTGGCTGAGCCACCACACCATAACCAGCAGCTATTTGTCTCTAGACTTGTCCTTATGTGAGGAAAATGAGCACCTAATGAGGCCACAGTTAGATGGATTTTCTGTTATTTGCAGCTGAGCACATGCCCGATAAAATCTCTTGGTTGCCAGAAGTAGAGGGGGGTGAAAGAAAGAACAGTGGGGAGAATCTATTTGACTTGTCAAAGAAGGAAGTCGTTTGCTGAGCCCCAGAGCATCCCTGGTTATTGCACGAGCTGCTTCAGATGCAGGAAACACTTGACCTCTGTCCAGGTGGAGTCATCCCCACTGAATGGACAAAGCAGCTGAGCTCAGGCCTCGGGGAGTGGCCCTGGTCCCCACCAAGTTCCACTGGGGAGGCGGACAGCGGCTCCCAGCTGGCTGCAGTCTGGACCTCGCCCAGATGGACTGGGATTCTCCCACCTCCATGTCTGCTGCCCCTGGAAGTGACACTAGCTTAGGAAGAGCCACTCTCTCTAGCTAGAGCACCACTGGACCAGGTGCACACTGAGGTCATCCTTCAGGATATTAATTCTGCCCCCTCCCCGAGGCCCAGAGACGTGGGCACCTGCTGAGAAATCAGGTCCTTTGTCGCTGCTTCTCCTCCCTTGGCCGCCTTCCTCTCCGTGCTCCTGTCTTGGGGGTCCCCAGGCCAGGCAGTGACGGGACAGCAGGTTCCCCCCACTTCCCTCGCTTTCCCCTACTCCAAGTTCTTGGTGCTTTCAAGTTCGTGTTTTCCCTGTTGAGGGAAAGAAAGAAGGGAATGAATGAAGGAAGGCAGGCAGGCAGGCAGGCAGGAAATCGTACACAAGTATGGCTGTGGCCCTGGGCCAGGTCTGGGTCTGCCAGCCCCACAGGGTCAGAGCCCGCCCTGGTCCATGGGCGGGGGTGCACCGTCTTCTCCGCCCATCTACCCCAGGCCCGAGACCTCGTGCCCGACTGTGCCAACAGCCCGTGGGTTGGATGTTGTGACCCCACTTTATGGACATGAGAACTGAGGCCCACCCAAGGTCACACGGGGGGCAGGGGATCAACCCCAGGCCCCTCAGGACTTTAAATCTGAACTATAGTCTTCTTGGTGAGAGCATTTCTCACCTCTTCCCTGAATCATCTCCCTCCTGCTTCCTATGGTCCCCACTCTCAGAGGCCCAAAAAGTTCCCCCATGAAGAAATTCATCCCTAAAAATAAAGAAGGCTGAATGTATTTCAATTTCCAAGTCTCCATTAGAATGAAAGTCCCTGGGAAGTCTAATCCCCTACACCTCTCTTGCAAGATCAGGGTGGGGGTGGGGGTAGACCAGTCCTGCAGGGGTGGGGCACACCCCAAGGCAGGGTGGGGGGCAGGAGAGGGAGGAGCGGGGTGAAAGTGTTAAATTCACCGAGGGCCCCTTTTCCCTGGTGTTTTGAGGAGACCAAGGTTAGCTTCCTGCCAGATTCCCAGGAGCCCCAAGGCTGATAATTTCCAGTGAGCTATTTTGGGAGGGCAATTATCATCCCCCTCAAGCACAGTCTAATAAGGCTTCTGGGAAAGCCAGGAGCTCCAGTGCCGGGTGCAGAGGAGAATGACCAGGGCCACATGCTCCTCCGGCCCTGGGGACCCCGGCTTCTACAGCTCAGGGAGTCAGGCTCCCCATGAGACAGGTCTGAGTGCGCAGTGGTGCTTCAGATTCTACCCAGTTGTCATGGCAACCTCTCCTTGAGCCAATCTCCTGTTGATTGGGTGTTCCTGAAGGAAAGCGATAACTTCCTGGCTGACAGTCTGATGGAGGCTGGTAGAAAGACCTTCTAGATGAGGGGACCACATTGCTGGCTTTGACACCTTGGGCTTCCAGGATTCAACTCACAAATCAGTATTTTTATTCCTGGCTCAGCACAGAAGTGTCTTTGCTGACATGCAGGAAGAAACCTCCTCTGGATGCTCCAGTGTCCTCGGAGTCAGACCTGAAGGCAGGCAACGAGCCCACGCCGTCTGCGGGATGACTCCTGGATTCCCTTTGCTGTCTCCCTCCTGGACGCCGGGCCTGTGTTGACTGCGCTCTTCTCCTGCATATTTTCCAGCAAATAGTACGCAGGAATCCTTATGACCACGACAGAGCCAGGTCATCAGCACGCCAGGCATGGTGATGAGCACTTCCAGGCCCCATTTCCCTCCACGACAATCACATCACGTCCAGACGAGGACTCATTTTGCACATGAGGGCACTGATGTTCGAGGAAGTTGGTGGCTGCCCAGGAGTGCGGGCTGGGCTGGGCTAGAACCTGGGGTAGAGCCCCGGTGGCCTGGTGGTTGAGCCTGTGCTGGAGCGGCTGGCCCACTACCCCGTGGCCTGAGCCCCCTAGGCAGAGATACCATACACTGTGCTGTACTTAACTGTAGGAAATATAATGGTGGCCCAAGAGAGAAAGGCCCTGCCCTTTACGGCCACCTTTGCGCTGAATGTCCTGGGGAGAAAAATGATATGCAACAAGGCACCCCTTTCAGGATTTAATGATCTGGAATAGATATCAACCTGCTTCCTAGTAAGTTCACATTTTATTTAAAATAACAAAACAGTGGTTTCTAGTCCTCTCTGGACTTGTGATGCTCTGTGCTTTTTGTGGTTTTTGTTGCTTTTTTTTTTTTCTTGGTCTTTTGTTTTTGCAATACCTTGTTTGTAAAAGGACATTTATCTGAGATAGAAAATTCAATTTAAAAACTGTTTGCTTGGCTGAGTGCGGTGGCACATGCCTGTAATCCCAGAGGCCCAGGAGGCTGAGGCAGGAGGATCCTGGGTTCAAAGCCAGCCTCAGCAATTTAGCGAGGCCCTAAGCAGCTCAGTGAGGTCCTGACTCTAAATAAAAATATAAAAAAGGGGCTGGGAAAGTGGCTCAGTGGCTCAGTGCCCCTGGGTTCAATCCCTGGTACCGACAAACAACCAAACAGAAAACGATTTGCTTAGGTCAGTGGGACTTCTTAAGATAAGTGGAGATGCCTAAAGATGCCCCACCATCATGGTGATTAGACTGTCACCAGAAATAAATGGAACAAGGGCTGAGGACACAGCTCAGTGGGTAGAGTGCTCACCTCACATGCACAAGGCCCTGGGTTCAATCCCCAGCACCACAAAAATAAATAAATAAATAAATAGATAGATAAATAAATAAATAAATAAATGGAGCAGGTGAACAGGTGCAACAGACAAGGTTCGTGCCCCCTGCCAAATCCACATGCTGAAATCTTACCCTCAAGGCAGTGGTGACAGGAGGTGGGGCCTTTGGTAGGGGATTAGTTCACCCCCTCATGAATATTTGTGCCCTTAATAAATAGATGCAGAGATGACCCACAAAGCAGGCCCTCATCAGAACACAGAATAGACTGGCACCTTGACTTTGGACTTCCCAGTTTTCCAGCACTGGGAGAGAAAATTCTGCTGGTATTTTTTTTTTCAGCCCACTGTCTATGGTATTCTGTTATAACAGGCGGAACCGAAGAAGACACCAGGGGTTTTTATCATGTAAGAATTCATCCAGTTGTACACTTAAGCTTTGTGCACTTTTCATGCCCGTAGACCCAGCTATTTGGGAGGTTGAGGCAGGAGTCTGCTTGAGCTCAGGAGTTTGAGACTAGTCTTGGAATTATAGTGAGGGTTCCTCTCAAAAGAAACATATATTTTATTTGTGTGTTTTTGTCAATAAAAATTCACTTAACTATTAAAAATAAGAGTGACGGCACTCTCTGGATGGTGTGCAAATCAGAACAAGAGTACCAGTGCCCCTCACCTCTGTTTTTTGGTGGAGCTGATGGGCTCTGATACCCTCAAGAGAGTTCTCAGGATCCCTAGGGGGCTGGCCCTGCAATCATGCCACCTGTGAAGGGAGTTCCCGTGGCAGCCTTCTGGAGTGATGGCACTTCTGTCACTTAGATCTAGATTCCTGGGGCTTGCAATGCAGGGTTTGCACAGGGGTGAGTGTGCAGACTTTCATATGTGTGCACATGCACACGCATGTGCAGGACAAAGGCCAGCCCACAACTCAGAAAGCAAGTAGATGATTGGTTTTCCTTCCATCTTGTCTTCAGCATACACTAGCTGTGTGAATTGGGTGAGTTCCTTCACCTGTTTGACCCCCAGCATCCTCGTTTGCCGAGTGAGGAAGATGATAAGGCCTACATCATAGAGTCACCTGAGGAAGGATTTAGTGGGAGAATGGGTAGAAAGAACTTAGCCCAGGGCCTGGTGCATGGCACACAAATATCACAATGCCTGGGGATGGGGCTCTGGGTTAGAAATGACACTCTGACCTGGCCTCTGACCCTGCCATTGCACCGAGGAAGAAATGGAACATGAATTCTTTTCTCTCCCTCTCTTCCAGAGCAGAGCAGAGGTTGGAGCTGCCGCTTCTGGAAAGGTGCAGGGGTGCCAGGGGAAGGTCATTCTTTCCTTCCCTCCCCACGGACATTTATGGGAGGTATGACAGATAGACAGGTGTGACCCTTGTCCTTGGGAGCTAACTGCTTACAGAGAGGAAATGGCCTTATGGCCCACACTGTGGTGAAGGGCACAGAACTCGTGGGGTTTGGTTTCAGCTTTGCCCCCACATGTCTCTGGGCCCTGTTTTTTCACATATGTAAAATGAGAGGAATGGGCTGGACGATTTCTGAAGTCCTTCCATCCTGGACACTCTATGAATCCATAATCGTACCCTTAAAAAGCTGTGCTGCAAAACTCAACAATAAGAAACAACAACCAACCTGATTAAAGAATGGACAAAATACCTGATGGGACAATGTTACCAAAGAAGATAAGCAGGTGGCAAATCAGCACGTGAAAAGATGCTCAGCATTACATGTCATCAGAGAAACAAATTAAAATGATAATAAGGTAACATTAGATACCCAGTAGAATGGTCCAAATGCAGAACACTGACAGCATCGAATGGTGATGGGGACGTGGAGCAACAGGAATGCTCGGTCACTGCTGGGAGAATGCAAAATGTGGCAGTCACTTTGGAAGACAGTTCAGCAGTTTATTGTAAAATTAAACCCATTCTTACCATGTGACCCAGCAACTACATTCCTATGTATTTACTCAAAGGAGTTGAGAATTTATGACTCCATAAAAACCCACAGGATGTTTGTAGCAACTTTATTCATAATTGCTAAAACTCACAGGCATCCAAGATATCCTTCTGCAGGGGAGGAAATAATAAGTTGTGGTACATCCAGGCAGTGAACTTCTACTCAGTGATAAAAAGAAGCAAACTATCAGGCCATGAAAAGACATGGTGGGGGCTGATATGCATATAATGAAGAGGCAGAAGCCAATCTGCAAGAGCTCCACCATGAGTGATTCCAGCTGACGTCCTGGAAGAAGCACAACCATGCAGACAGCAAAAGGATCAGTGATTGCCAGAGGTTGGAGGAAGAAAGGGATGAATTGGCAGCTGACAGAGGAAACGATTCTGTATAATGCTACAACAAGGGATAGCTGTCAGCACACCCTTGTCCAAACCTACAGAATGTGACATCAAAAGTGAACTCCAGCTGGGCGTGGTGATGCACACCTATAATCTCAGCTGCTCGGGAGGCGAAGGCAGGAGGATCACAAGTTCAAAGCCAACCTCAGCAACTTAGCAAGGCCCTAAGCAACTTAGTAAGACCCTGTTTCTAAATAAAAAATATTTTTTTAAAAAGGGCTGTGGATGCGGCTCAGTGGTTCAATTCCCAATTTAAAAAGAAAAAAGTGAAACCTGAATGGAAATTATGGATCTGGAGTGATAATGGTGAGTCAATGTAGCTTCATCCACTGTAACAAATGTGCCACTGTGGGGAGACAAGGGCATATGGGACATCTCCCAGTCTTCCATCCAGTTTTGCTGTCAACCTGAAATTGCCCTAAAAAAAAGTCTATTGAAAATAAAAACAAACAAAAAGCACTATGATGTACGGTTAAGAGCATGAGCTTTGGAGATTAACTTTCTGAATTTGAGTTCTGGCTCTGTCCCCTAACCAGCTGCGACCACAGACAAGCTAGCTAAGCAGGCTGTGCCTTGGTTTCCTTATCATAATGTCTATTTCATGGGTTTCTCCGAGGATTTAAAGAATTAATACATCTAAAGCATTTGGCGCAGTGTTTGGCATATAGTAAGAGCGCAGTCCATGTTAGCTACTATTTTAAAAGTGAATGTTATAAACAGCTGATTCCAATTGATTGACTGTCACCATCTTTTGGCTGTAGCCATCCCTCGAACGTGGGCTAGACCACCAGATTCCTGACGGTGATTTCTCTTCACTGAGTGGAAGTCAAAGATCTTTTCACAACCAGAGCTTTCAAGGCTGCGCGTGCGCTGAGGCTGAGAGAAAATGCTCCTGACGGATCATTCCCATGGACCCGGCAGGAAAACAGTGTCGTACCTGGGCCTCCTTTGCCTGAGTGACCTGGCAGAGGACCCAGACCCCATTCTTTTTTTAACTAACCAAGCACTCTTCTGTTTCTGATGTCACGCCGGGGAAGAAAGCTCTGTGCTGGATTAGACCAAGATCCGTGTTCCTTCTTAGGGTCATTTTCCCAACTCTTGACCATGGCAGCTGCCCTTGTTAGGGGATGCCCTCCAGGATGGGATGGCGAAGTCTGCAAAGGTCTTGCGTCATCATTAAATTAGCTTCTTCAAGCTGCTCAACAGTCCTGTTAGACGAATCGGAGGCTCTGGGAGACTGAGTCCCACTCAAGGGTTTTCAGCTGGTAAGAGGCACAAATTGGACCCACCTGGTTGGCTCCAAGACCATGTTCATGACCTTTACTGTGCCCTCCCCTTGCGGTTGGGCCTGTCACTGGGGCATGGATCTCACTGGTTGCTTCAGGAAAGACCACCTTCCCCATTCCTGTCCCTGTGCGGAGCCTCAATCATTCAATTCAGGGACCCAGCCTCCCCTGCCCCTGGGCCAGGGATTGGTCTGGAGGTGGGCATGTGACTCTTCTGATTAAGGAGCTTGAGGGAGGCTGAAGGAAGAGCTTTTCTTGATCTTGAAAACCAAGGAAGGAAGAAACAGGTTTCTCCATAAGCAAGCTTTGAATTTCCAGCGGTTCGTTTTACTGTGATTCCTACTTTACGGCTCAGGGTAGTCTGTTAAAGAGCTCCTGGCTGACTTCCTCTGACTGTACCCACGGGACTTGGCTCATCTCTGGATGGCACCAGGCTGGATCTGTGGCTTGATGGAATTTGGCTGTGGTTTGGAGGCAGGGTGTCTCCCCCAGGGACAGGGTGCAGCTGTCAGGCTGGACGTGCCTGAGTGGCCGGCCCAGGGGTAACATTTGTTGGCTGGGGCCTCCCGTTGCCGTCAGAGAAGGCCAAGAGCCACGTCCAGGCCACGCATGCGCTTTACCTGGATGCTTTTAGTACCACGGAGGGAGGAGTGGCGTTGGGTGATAAAACTCTCCCGCAGAGAGCTTTCCTGGAGACCAGCCTTGCGCAGCACACTGGCTTGGAAAAGCCCTTTCTTCTTTGAGGGACTCAATTCCCACCGAGAAACCTCCAGAACAAGAAACTAAGTTTTTACACATGGACCTTAACCCCTTAGCTCCCAGTACCCTGGCCAGCTTCCCAAATGGGTTTGGTAGATCTTAATGGATGGTTAATACCAACAACCCAGAACAATTACACGGTATTTCTATCTTCAGAGTCTTTCTTTTGTTTCTTTGCTTAATTTTCCTGGCAAACTAGTGAGGAAGATACAGAGAGGGATTACCACGCAGTCATAGGACATTGGGAAAGGCCCTTACTGAATACCCACCCAGCCCTTATTGAGTGCCTTACCCGTGTGAGGTCCATCTGTATGTGGTCTCGGCCCTCATGGTGACAAATGTGGAGAAATTACTATCTTCACTTTACCAAAGAGGATAATGAGTTGTGGAGAAGAGAATGATCTGCAAGTCCAGTATTTATAGCTGGTACTCTTGCCACCACTTCAAGCTGCCCATGTCACACAACCTTTCTGCTTCTCAGTCTCCTGAGATGAAAAATTAAGTATCTAGGTGGTACTTAATAATCCTAGCCACTTCGGAGGCTGAGACAGGAGGATCACAAGCTTGAGGCCAGCCTTGTTCACTTAGAAAGATCCTCTCTCGAAAATCAAGAAAGACTGGAGATGCAGCTCAGTGGGAGAGTACCCTTACGTTCGAGCCCTAGTACTGCCAAGAAAAAGGAAGAATAAAAAGAAAAAGAAAATTAATAGGATGAAACATGGAATCTCTAAGGTCAAGTTTTGTTCAAATCCCATGATTTTATGAATATTATCCTCTATTATGAAAGAATGGAGATGGTCTTTGGACCCACATTAAAAAGTCAGTGTAGGCAAGCCCTGCTCACCTCTAGGCCCTTGGGCTCCTTTCTCATGATTTGAGCAATGGACAGTTGATGTGGCTTGTGGTATTAGAGGGTTAAGATCTACTTGTCGCACATCCCAAGCTGTCTTTATTGTTGCCAGCAGCTGGTCCCTTTGAAGAACATTCCAACCTCTCCTCCCAGGTTAGCAGCAACCGGAGGCTCTGACCCAGGCTGGGAGAGGTCCAAATACAGCATCCAAGAGCTGCCTTTCTGAGTCCTTATTGTATGATAAGCACGGTTCAAGTGGGCCATAACTCATTACATCCTCTTGTGGGTTGGATATCATCACACACACCCTGTTAATGGCGATAAAATTGAATACAGAGAGGTTAAGTGACTTACCCAAGGTTACAGACCTCATATGCATCAGGGATAGGATGTGAATAGAGGCAGTCGAATCCCAGAGATCACACCTTTTGTCACTCGGCTCTACTGCTTTGCGTGATGCCCTAATCTTCAAAGACCAGGTACTTAGTTGAAAACTGCAAAAATGGCCATGGATGACAACCTGAGACACCAAGATGGCCGGATGTGTCCAGGAGAATCATGGCAGGGCAGTAGAGACAGCAGAGAGGACCTATCGCACCGAAACTGCCCTGTGGGAAGGAGGAAACATAGAAAGAGGCCCCTCCACCCACAACCAAGTCCCCAGGAAGGCTCTTCAAAGGACACCTGCTTCTGCATGAGTGAGTAGGATAGTCCTGGCAGAACCGAACACATTGGTTTGCATCTTGGAGAATGGAACGCACACAGCAAAGGAAAACCAGAGGGTAAAAGAATGGAGGAAGAAGCCCGGCCTGGTGACACCACGTCTGTAATCCCAGCGGCTCAGGAGGCTGAGACAGGAGGATCACAAGTTCAAAGCCAGTCTCAGCAATGGTGAGGTGTTAAGCAACTCAGTGAGACCCTGTCTGTAAATAAAATACAAAAAATAGGATTGTGGATGTGGTTCAGTGGTTGAGTGCCCCTGAGTTCAATCCCCAGTTTTCCCCTCCAAAAAAAAAAAAAAGAATGGAGGAAGATTCATTATTCACAACAAATCAGTTGAGCACAGGGGCTTATTGGAAAATCATGCTCTCCCTGAACAAGGAAGCATGGGGATTTTCTTGGGGAAACCTATACCTATTCAAATAGGAAAGCACACATACAGGTGGGCACATTTCTGGGCATGCTCAGTTCATGGTCATAGAGTATATGTTCAAAAAGGAAAGATGATGGACAGCAATCTGGGCATGCTCAGTTCAATATTACAATGAGCCAAGTTTATTCTAGGTTACCTAAAAGAATGAGTCAGAGTGGCTTGGTGACCTTGGCTGGTTCTTAGAAAGTTTCTCCAAAGAATTTGAGCTGACACAAAAAGAAAGGACCATTTTGAAAGTGAGTTAATGCAGGAGTTTGTTCCTAAAGCTGCCTGCTTTACTTGGCGGCTAACACTGGTGCATCAAACGGATATTTGGATAAGAATTTTTAACAAATAGAGAAAAGTTGGTTTCCTACCTGACTTGCAACACCTTTTAATTCTCCTTTTTACTCTTGTAATTATTAGTTAGCTCATCATTCATTCACCTGAGAACTGGGTCCATCTTGTGCATCCTTTTGTGCAGATAATAGTCCTGTACATTTATATCATCAAATATTTGTGGAAAGAATGAACAACTGAATGAAAGAAACAGTAAAAAAGAAAAATCTGGGCTTGTGGTCTGAAATATACTTTCAGTCAGAGCTCTTGAGGAAAGATCTTGCAGAAAAGAGCAAAAAAAAAAAAAAACAACAAGTTGGCATTTGAGGAAGTATTTGAAAGGAAAGGCAGGCTTTAAAAAGGAGGAAGGAGAGGATTAGGGAGGTGTATTTAAGAGAGAGAAATGCTGGTGGGAGGCTAGTGGGAGGGTAGAGGAACTGTGGGCTCAAAACCTGAAAGGGAGCCTGTGAACCCAGCCAGGGCTACCAAAGAGGCCCTTGTCCCCAGGCCTCCCTCCAGAGGGCTTGTGGCCTCCCTCTGCGCCTCACCCCTGAGGCCAGCCCAGCCCCTTACAGCATTATGTTGCAAACCTAAACGATTTATCTTCGCCTTCTGATTCCCCAGGTAACTAGTGTGGGGATCATTAATCGTCTCTGGGGTGAGTTTCTGAGCCCAGCCTGGGGGACTCCCCGCTGCCTGAGGACTGAGCTGAGACAGTGGAGCTCTCTGGACGACACACTTGAGCTGACTGAGAGCAATGTGCTTAGAAATGCAGGCGTCAGCCCTGGCCTGGATGGCCTGCAGCCGGAAGGGCCTTCCTAGAAGTGGCAAACCCACCCCTCCCCCACCCAGGGCCACACAAGGGCCAGTCACTGGCCTCCTTAGTGCCTTCCCACACCTCTCTCCACCACACCACCAGGGCTGTTGAGTGTAAGAGGAAACGCCACCTCGCGCAGAAAACCTAGGGGACTTTTTTTTTTCCCCTTCAAAAAACATTTGCTGAAATAACTTTTTATTGGTGGTTGTTTTGAAACACATAGCAGAAAGAGTCCTGAGAATTACTCCCATCATAACTTTTTTTCAGCTAGATCTGTGTCATCGATTTGGGCCTCAATTTCCTTGTCTATAAAATACGGCCCTTTCCTCGCTTTAATAATCTACTAATTTGTGCCATATGAAGAACAACCAACAATTATTTCTCGGCTCAGCATCTATTCAATGAATATTCTTGAAGTGCCAAGAGCCCAGACTGCTTTTGACATTATCAAGAACAGAAAAGAAATGATATTCTGGTCCCTGTCCATCATTCATTTAAATGTCCATTGAGTGCCAACCATGAGCATTCGTTTATAGGAGTTTTAAAAATTTACACTATTGTTCCTGCCTCAAAGGAAATTTCAAGCATATTGCCATGACAATGCACATATGAAATAAGAAGCAAAATTTAAAATAGCGTATGGTTAGATGTTAGGAGGGAAAAGCTACTCAAGTTCAAGGGAGGAAGAAATTACTGCAGGTATAACAGGTCTGAGAGGACCACATAGCAGCAGGGTTTGGGCAGATTGAAACATAATGTTGATGGTTATAATGATGCTGATGGTGGTGGTGGTGACAAATAAGCCAAATTTATTGAGTTCTTAGCATGTGGGAGGTATTGATAGAGGGCTTCGTGGGTATTGTTTAATCCCTTATGTACCCATTTAGCAGATGAGGAAACTAAGGTCCAAAGTTCTCATGGAGGATTCTGATCAATCCATTGTGACACTTCTAGAAGTGAGCGTCCAGGATTAAAAGAAAGAGAAAGGTACAGACGAGTCTTCAATCCCTCTGGAAGTGGCCTTGTGTGGGTGCTGGATGGAGGAAAGCATCACTGCAGTATGATGTCTGTCTACATTTTCAACTCCCAAATTCAACTCCCTAACTGAAAATAACGTGAGGCCTCTTGAAGTTATAATATACCCTCCGGATCTAAGAAAACACAACAAACTCATCTCACAACTTATTTCTGAGTTGTACTTGACCATACAGGCAACACAGTCTGATTCCCACGACAGTCTGTGTCTGTGCCTTCCCTCTTTTGATCTTCTAGGGCATCCTTTGTCTTGTAATTTATTTTTTTCCCCAGTTCATTAATTATTAACATCTCTTAAGACTGAGTCCTAGACCAGCTTCTGTTCTTTCATTCATTAGCTGAACATTTATTGTTAATCACCAAGGATTTGAAATTTGATATGACCAAAACATCATTTTTGATCTAAAGGAGTTTAGTGAGTCTTTCTGCAATCCCAGGGTCAACTTCAGGGTCCACCTGCATATGGATAACTGATGCAATGCCAACTCCAATGTGGGCCTCACACCCTCTCCCTGTGGATTTTGTTGTTTTCTTGCAGTACTGTGGATTGAACCCAGAGGTGCTCTACCACTGAGCTACATCCAAGCCCTTTTTATTTTGAGACAAAGTCTTGCTAAATTGCTGAGGCTGGCCTCAAGCTTGCGATCTTCTTGCCTCAGTCTCCTGAGCTGCTGGGATTACGGGTGTGTGCCACCATCCCCTGCCCTTCTCCCTGTGTTTTTAGGTCATATTTTGAAACATATGTATCTGCTAGATCACACAAATCTTCATTTCCCCACTTTTATGAGTCTCATCCATCTCCCTGGGCCTCCGGTCTCATTCTTTAAGTCAGGGATGACATCTTCTTTTGGCTTTGCCTCCTCAATCAGGATGGTGCAGACTCCAGCAAACATTCAAATGAGGTTGCCTGCCTAACTGAACCCTGCGCTGTGAGAGCTCTGTATCTCTCAGAGGTCGAGTGGAGTTTGATGGATGAGGCAAGAATAGAAGCAGATAAAATTCCCTAGTGTCAGTTCAGCATTCCTTTTGAGCTTTTATTTATGTATTCCTCAGCACTCTTTTGGTAGCAAGTGTCAGAAAACCTGACTCAAACTATCTTAGCAAAAAAGAGAAATGAGATGTGTTGAGACCAGTCTATGTGTCCAAAGACTGATTCAGTCTGATTCCATGACATGTTAGATTCAGGGACTCAAATGATGATCTCATGGCTCGTTCTCTCTTGACATATCTTGGCTCTCTTTTCCTCTGTGTCTTAGTTTCTTTCTCCATCAGATACTTGTAACAAGACAGGAAAAATGGTCACTGACAATCACAAACTACATCATTACACTGGTGCTTTAAAGGAAAGGAGCAGCCCTCTTCCTTAATATTCACAGATCAAATCTCAGGGAAGACCTTGATTGGTCCTCTCTGTGTGTGTGTGTGCGCGCGCGCATCCCTTAACCAATCACTGTGGCTTTGGAAATGGACTACCCTAATTGGTCAACTCAGTCACACACCCACCCCTCAGTATGAACACTCCTTTAGTGCCATAGAGAAGAGAGAAAGGAGGGGTTCTCCAAAGAAGGAATGTTGAGAAAAACAAGAGCATACATCCACCACACTCCTCCTCTCTCTAATCCCCTTGCCCCAGCATTTAAACCAGAGAAGTGGCTATTTCTTCACCTTCCAAAGCCTTACTGTGTTAGGAGATTAAGGAGAAGTTGCTGGGCTTTTCCTGGTGATAGCTGCATTTCTGAAGGTGCTGATTTGCTCTTAAACCTTTTGACATGTTTTATAAAATTCTCATTGGTAGTTATTGAAAGAGAAATCTTCCTTTTCCAACTCACAAGCTTCCTTCTCAAATCCTTCAGCCTTGAATCTGTAGGTTGGCACATCTATAAATACATATGTTCACATATATCTGAATAAAAACTTTACACCAGACAACTGCCCCAAATCATTACCATGGAACTTCCCCTCATCCTAGGAAAGACAGTGGGGGTCCCTTTCTTCTGGGGACAGGTGTTTGATCAATGGAAGATCTGAAGGAAGGAAGAAATGATCATAAACAGGTCTCAGTAATATACAGAATATATAATGGCTAGTCTCACCTTCTTGTGTGATTTCATGATACCACCCTGCTTTTCATCCTATGAATTCACTATGGCATGTATTATTATTATTATTATTATTATTATTATTATTTCTCTTCCTCCTCCTCCTCCTCCTCCTTCTTCTAGCAGATCAAACATCTTTTTTTTTTTTTTTTTTTTTGAAAAATGATCACAACACCATGGGTCCTCAGAGACACATGGAAGACTGCTCCTGAGATCACTTTGTCTATATCAAGACTTACAAAATCAAATGCCCCCAGGATTCAGGCAGGTAGTGTAAATAAAATTGGATGGGTGGAGACTGTGTCAGGGTGGGAGAAGTCCCATTTCAAGGTAGCAGATCCTAGTGGGTTCCAGCCCAGCATCGCCATAAGGGAGTGTATGCTATGAGAGATACTGATTATTCACTAATTCCTGGTTCCCTTCTCCTCTGTGATACATGGCAGGACCAAGCTTCCCTTCTTCTTTGAAATTAAGAATGGCCATGTAACTTGCTTTAGCCAATGAAATGAAAGCTAAAGTGATGTCACTCAAGGAGGAAAGATTAAATGCTGGTGATGGCCATGGAAAGCATTATGGAGATTCCTTAGAAAACTTAGAATGGAACCACCATTTGACCCAGCTATCCCACTCCTCAGTCTATACCCAGAGCCACATTAGTGTTCATAGCAGCTCAATTCACAATAGCTAAACTGTGGAACCAACCTAGATGCCTTTCAACAGACGAATGGATAAAGAAACTGTGGCACATATACACAGTAGAATATTACTCAGCATTAAAAAAGAATAAAATTATGGCATTTACAGGTAAATAGATGGAGTTGGAGAATATCATGCTAAGCAAAGTAAGCCAATCCCCCCAAAACAAAGGCCAAATGTTCTGGTAAGTGGATGCAGACCCATAATGGGGGGGGGGTGAGTGGGGAGAAAGGAGGAATTTGGGCATAGGGGAGGGAATGATGGGGAGAGGGCATGGGGGTAGGAAAGATAGTGGAATGAGATGAAAATCATTACCCTAGGTACATGTATGACTTCACATGTGGTGCCGCTCTTCATTTGTACAACCAGAGAAATGAAAAGTTGTTCTCCATTCCTGTACAATGAATCTAAATGCATTTAAATGCATTAGTTATATCATGTATAACTAATTAGAAAAAATTTTTTAAAATGCTGGTGATTGGCCCTTTCTTACTCTCTCTTTGTGCCTGCCATGGTGGCCATTATTGATATAGAGGTACCATGCTGTAGGACAGTTGTCCTGAAGAATCACCTAGATACACAGTTGTCTTGTGTAAGAAATAACTTTTCTTGGGGCTGGGATTGTGGCTCAGCGGTAGAGCTCACCTAGCATATACTAGGGCCCTGGGTTCGATCCTCAGCACCACATAATAAATAAATAAATAAATAAATAAATAAATAAATAAAATAAAGATTTGTGTCCAACCAAAAACATAAATAAAAAAAAAGAAAAAGAAATAACTTTTCTTGTGTTAAGTCACTGAGTTTTGGGGGAACATATTTGCTACAGCAGCAAAACCTAATCTTGACTATTGCAAATGCCCCTGATTTGATTTTTTTCAAGGAAAGTTAGAAATCAAAATTTTTGTGATTAAAAAAAAAAAAAGAATTTCAGATTGATCCAGTGAAGCCAAAGATAGCCTGCCAGTAACTACAGAAGACCCTTGACTTGCAATGGTTCAACTTACCAGTTTTCAACTTGACAATGGTGAGACAACAAACCCAAACAACCATTCTATTTTTTACCTCAGTGCAGTATTCAATAAATTAGCTAAAATATTCAACACTTAATGATAAAATAAGCTTTGTATTAGATGACTTTGCCCAATGTTAGACTAACAAGAGTGTTCTGAGCATATTTAAGGTAGGTTATGCTGTTATCATTCTTGTTATATTGGTTGTATTAAATGCATTTTTGACTTTTGGAATTTTCAGCTTATGTTGGGTTTATCAGAAGTCGAGGAGCAGCTGCAGTTTGCAATTTTGGTCAATACAGTTTGAGTAGAGAAGGAGTGGCAACCCTGTCTGGATTTCTGCAGTTCTGATAGTCTATGTCACATAATTAGCTCTTAGTCACTCTTGGTTTTGCTGTTCGTTCATTTTAAAATCATTCTTCCTAACAGTATGGAAGGTGGGGACAGTTGAGGAACCATGTCTTAAACTTTATGTACCTCACAGGCACATAACAGATTTTCAGTAAATACTAGTATAAAGACTAGCTGATTGGTAGATGACCCAGAACTATCATTTCCTCCTTTGATATTGGAGGAACAGTTTTGGGGAATTGATTATTTTGACTTACAATTTCACTTTTTCTTCTTTGTAAAGAGCCTGGGATTCACTGATGTACATTGAACTTTAAAATGAAATAGTCCAAATAAGTCAGTGATACAGAACTCATTTATTAATGAGGACGTTCTGTCTTCTCCTTCCTGGCTTGGCCCTTCTCCTCTCTCCTCTTCTTGGCATTAGCTATATTCTTGGTAGACCCCTTTCAGGTAGTACCTTCTGGCAGATTCAGGTCCAGCTTCTGGCAACTTCTCTTCCCAGGAGATCCACCAAATTCCTAGTCTCCTCAGCTTTACCAGGGATGCAAGACAGTTTCTGAATCAGCCACTGGCCAGGGCTGGGTATCTTAATGAGGACTTTTCTAGTTGCAAGTGACAGGAAACCTAAATTTGAATTGCCTTAGGCTGGGCCACTGTCTGTGCCTAAAAGCCAGAGGCAGATCTGTTGCATCAGACAACTCAGGGAGAAGAAGCAGGCTGATGTCTGCACAAAGGAGCCAGTTTATGGCCTCTGTCTCCAGCCACTCCTAGAGGCAGTGGCTAAGCAGAGGGACCTGGTAGGGGGCAATGTGGTGGGAAGGTGGCCCTGAGCTGTTTGTACAGCATCCTATATAAAGTTGAAAAACATCCATATCAAATAACGGGGAGATTAAACAGATATTATAAGCCAGTGGGGGTGGTGGTGGTGGTAAAGATCGCCAGTCACACCTTGGTGCCACCCCTGGAGCATATTTAATTTGTGGGGGGAAGCAAAGGCCCACTAGGACTGCCAGCGGCTCTACCGTGGGCCAAAGTAGGCCCTGGAGAGGGCTGGTGGTAACCACACACGTAAATTATTAGTCCCTGCGTGTAGATCAGTTTAGTTTTTTCAAAGTCCCAGCAGAAGACACATAAAATCACGTTGCCCCTGTTCACTGTTTTCTTCCATATAAATGTCCAGACCCTAGTCTTGCGGGAGAAACATCACAGGGCAGTTTCTCAGCACCCAGCTTTGATCTCCGTGCTGGAATAAAGGTGTAGTTGGCCTCTGCGAGGCCTCTTCTCCCACAAGCCTATCACATTACTGCTCAGTTGCCATGTGTGTTCTTTTAGGGCCTTACTTTCCTCCATCAGTGTGGTGAGAGAGCTTGCTGATTGGTCATGGTGAAACGGACAGGCAATGGCATCAGAACTTGGTCGGTCTTTCCATAAGACCAGTTCTCTTGTACAGAAAGATTTCAGTGCCTTGGAAACCAGGGGAATGTAGCTTCCACGCACCACATTGAGGAGACATGCATGCTGCGCTTGGCTCATGTGCTCCCATCTGGTCTCAAGTCCTGTTCCTTTCACTCTGAGCATCTGCACTCCAACAAGGCATGAACTGTTTCTTTCACTTCCTTTCTTCTTTGGGTGATGACCTGTCATCACTCTGAGAAAGAGGCTGAAGGTCACTGAGCATAAGTGTTGCCATCCCTATCTAGCTTAGGCAGAAAGGAAGGCTGGGTACCCTGGAGGCAGGTGCCATGTTTCTGCCTGAGGGCTCTGTGTCTCCGCTTGGGGAGAGTGGAGGGCACTGTGGATGAAACATTTCCTCTGGGGTCTCCTTTACCATCTACCTGTTTAGAAAAATGGGAGGTAGGAGTGGAGCTGGCCATGGGAGTCCTGCTGGGGAAGAAGGCCACTGGGAGTCTACGGAGAGCTGGTCTGTTCACTGCTGTCTGTCCCTGGAGAGGAGAAGCCTGCTAGACTAGGGCAAAAAGCCCGGGGCCAAACTGGGCCAGCCACGGAGACAGCAGTGGTCTCGGGGGCAGCCCTCCAGGAGGACAAGTTTATGCACCGGGTGATCTCAAGACTGAGGGACGCTGAAGAGGCCCTTCCAAGATACAATCCTCTGCCTATCCTTCACAGAAAAGCAAAACCGGCTTTCGAGATCACCTCCTCACCACTCAGTCCTGAAGTGTCCAAGGACGCAACTGTGTGCTGTGGGTCTGGGGGAGAGCGCCGAGGACGGCGGAAGATGGTCCCCCACAGGCTCTACTCCAAGGGGCTCTTGGCTTGTCCCACTGCCGCCTTCTGCTTTCTGCCTCCCGGGGCCGCGCTCGTGTCCCGGGGGTGGCAGCCGGGCGGCGGAGCGCGGGGGATGCTCTTACATAACCGAGCTCCGCGTCCTGCTTTCTCGCGCGCTCCTGAGCCGCGGGGTGGGAGCGCCCCGGGCCGCTGTGGAGCCCGGGCCGGCGAGCCGGGGCCCCGGCCGCCCCTGCGGGCAGAGGAGCGCGAGCGGCGGCGGGAGGAGGGCGCCGGAGGCGGCGGGGGAGGTGAAGGTCAGTGGGTGTGAAGCGCCGGATCCACACCCCCTCCTCCCCTGTCCCCTCCTTCCCTTCCTCTCCGTCCCCCTCTGACGTCTGGAGCTGGCAGCTCCGCCGGTTCCGCATTCCCGACCCCTCCCCGCCGCCCAGGGGCCGCTATATAGCCGGGGCTGATGCAACCCGTCCCGCCGCCCGCCACAGCCTGCGGGAGGGACGCTCGGCGGCCGCGACGGGGGGCGCTGGCGGCGGCGGACGCTGCAGCGGCGGCGGGGCTGGCGCCGCGGCGGCTCCCGGGCCGGGACGGGCCTGGGCACCGGGCGGAGCTCCGCGGCCGGGCGGCAGCGGCGCGGAGTGGGCACGGCGCCTGCAGCCGGGCCCCGGCCCCGGGGGCGCCGCCTCCGCCCGCGGCTTCTGCACGGTGGGTGCGAGGGCGCGCGGGGCCGGGCGGGGCGGGGCGGGGCGCGCGGCCGCGGCCACCTGGGTCGGCGGTCCCCGCGCGGGCGCAGCGCGCGAGCCCAGGAACTCGCGTCCCGCCGGGCGGCTCCCGAGCCTTGGCCGCCCTGCGCTGCAGCCGGTGGCTTCCCGTGCGTTCCCGCCCGGGGACGCGAGGCTCCCACCGCTCCCGGGTCTGCGGGGCGCTCCTCCTTCCCCCTCGCGCGCTCTCCTCCCCGGCCGCCTGCAGGGAGGCGCTGTCCTAGGGCGGCGGGGAAGGCGGGGTGAGTGGGGAGAAGACTGTCCTCCGAGACGAAACGGGTCGTGGCCGTGGAGGGTGAAAGGCCAGGAGGTGCGGGACGGGGGTTGGGGATGACAGGGACCTGCTGGCAAGTCGTGTCCTCCTGGAGGACTCCCAGGAGGGAGTTGAGAAGGATCCGATTTCCATCCAATGGAGAGGGCTTCAGTCAGGACCATTGCTCCCGGATTCTGGGTTAGGAGGGTCCTCGGGGTGACCTGGGTCCCCTTTGGGCTTCCCCGTCTTCCATGCCCGTTTACATAAGGCGGGAAGCTGGCTTCTCTAGGTAACCAGCCCAGTTTAGAAGACTCTCCTCTGCTCCTCCCCTCAAAAGAGGCTGGGCCATCCACTGGACCCCTGCAGGTTGGGGTGGCAGAGCTAGACTTTGCTTGGGTCCCTGGAGGAGCTGGGAAGCCCAGGGGGCTTGCTCTTTTGCAGGAACGGATGGGCCATCTGTGGAGTGAGAGATGGAAAGGCTGGTGGGAAGAAGTCAACTGATCCCTTCTGTCAGCTCCCTTTGCAAGGTTGCATGACCCTTTGCCCAGAGTGCTGCCCTCCTCAGTGGCATCCAGGGCACTAGGAATCAGTGGCTTGTCCAGGGTCCTCAGGGCAGATATGCTCAGGCCTGTGTCTCAGAAGGAGCTTGCACTGCGTAGGTGTATATACTCTACTCTAAATCCTGGTTAATTGTCCCCAGGGTCTTAGTGTCAGGAGCAGGAGACACTGAGGTACCTGCTGTCTTTAGAGCCTGCTAGGAACTGTGTTCCTCTGTCTTTCTCCCAGACTCTCTTCCCTGAGGGGTTTTAAAGACACCTCCCTTTGCTTTCACCCCCTTTCTAGCAAATCTGGCTGCAGCTTGAATGGAAAGCTTATCTCTCCTTGCAGGTTTCCAGGGGAGAGTTTAACCAGGTATCAGGTGTGAGCATGGCTCTGATTTTACAGAAATCCAAGGTTCAGGGAAGGGAAGCAAGATCGATTCTCATGCCTCTGGGTGGCTGAGGTTTTGCCTGGCTTAAAGCAGAGTGGATGGATTTCTCAAAGACTCTTCTGTTCCCCCTCCACTTTGGCTTTGGTTCAGAGGTACAGGCAGCTCCAGAATCTTCCTGAAGAGCTGGGTGCTGTTTGATTTGAAGGGTCGTAGGAAGGCCTGGGTGTGGAGGCCTCTGTTATTTCTCCTAGCTGGATGGATCAGCCACCTCCAAGGAGATGTGTCCATCGTGGTGAGAATGTCCCCTAGGAAAGGCTTGGATGAGAGTCTTTCCCACTGGTCCACTGCCAGCCTCTGCAGCCTCCAGGACACACTCCTCTGTCTGCCTGGATCTCTTATTGTCTCCCCCACCTGCTTGCAGGAGAGGTGGGCCTCCTTTCCAGTCTTCAGAATCCTCCGCAGGGCCAGGCTCTCTGGGCCTCTTGTGTTGTGCAGCTACCCATGTTGCAATGGGCTCTCATCTTTCCCCGTCTCTCGTGTTTCCAGCTCCACTCTGGAAAGGAAGGGGCCAACTCAGACTCCAGGCTGGTCTGCTCCGTGTTCATTGAGCCCCAGCTCGACTTGAGCAATCAGAGCCGGGCTGAGGGCAAGCTGCATTCTTTTCCGCTGCGGGGTGCAGTTTGCTTTTTTTCCACGTGAATGAATTATGTTTGAAACTGAAATGGGAGGAAGAGAAAAATAGAGTGAGTGTGTGTGGGTCTGTGGGTGCACATACCTATATGGGCAGGGGGAGAGCGGCAGGCACATTATTTTTCCATTTTCCTTTAATTAAGGCTCTGTGGAGGTGTGTTTGAAAACAGAGGGTCTCCTATGCCTTTGAGGAGGGTGAGAACACTGTTTTGGCTGCGTCCCGGGCCATATGCAGCGTATGGTGGCCAATGAAGCTGGGCCTGGCTCCTTCCATTGCTTGTCTTGGCAGTCATTTCTGTGGCTTGTGTTACCAGCTCTGGAACTGAGGGGCTGCCAAGCTCCGTGGATGTGTGTGTGTGTGCATGTGTGTGCACACTTGTGTGTGTGTGTGTATGTGTATGGTTTGGCCTCTCAAAACTCGGCAGAGACAAATGCCTTAGTGACCCAGGCTTGGAATTTGCAGTCTGTTGCTTTGCACTTATTACTGGCTGTGGGAGGCCCGGCCAAGCCCACCGTATTGGTTTTTTTTTTTTTTTTTTTTTTTTTTTTAAGTCTGTTTTCCTTCTGCAGCGCATGGGATTTGGTCATAGAGCTCCATTTCCAAAACTTCAGCTGGCCAGTGACATTTTTACAAAAAGGACCCATGCAGCTACCACACAGTGTGTGCAATATCTGTGCCCTGCATCCGCCTTGCCACCAAGGAAGAGAGCTGGGGTGAGGCAGGAAGAGAGGAGTGATAGCTTGCACTTTCCCAGCTTCTCAAGTGCTGGATACACATTGCTGGTGGAGATGATTTCATGTCATTTATTGAGCACCTACATTAGGCAGAGCTGTTTCAAAGGCAGGGTCTTATTGGAAGCATTTCTCCGTTTTCCAGAGAAGAGCGGAAATCCCCCGGGGGAAGGTCCTAAATTCTTCTCCCACTGGGACAGCTACGCAGGGATCCTGCCTGCAGTGTGCATGGCTTCTCCTGAGCCCATCTGCCCTCCTTTTTCTTCTTATGAAGGCCGAGGAGTGACCCCTTCAAGCAGCACAGAGAGGCAGTGGGTTGAGGGATGCCAAAGATGCTGGCCTCTGCTCTGGGACAGGGCCAGAGCCCCAGCCTGTTACTCCTACCTTAGGGCCAGGGATCTGTGCAGCTGCGTTGTGGTCTGCAGGGTGGAGACACTGAGGCAGAGTACAGGAGCTGGGCCTCATTTCTGTGTCTTCGTAGCCAGCCATGACCAGGTGCCCTCTGTTTCTATTCTGTCGTTAACCACGGGGATGCAGGATGGCCCTGCCACCTTGGAGTTTGGGGCTGAAAAGTGGGAGAGCATAGAATATTCTGGAGAGAATCCTCTTCATGGCAGTAGGAAAGGGAGACCATTGTTAATGACAACAACCCAGAAGGTACCTTAAGGGATCATCTAGCTCTAGTGCCCCTGCAGGAAGGAGGGCCCTGTGGCCACAATAATTTCAGCTTATCATGTGCAGGTGCTGTTCCAGTTATTGACTAATTTAATCCTCTCAGTAGCCTTACAGGGCAAACGACTTTACAGTTGTGGAAAGTAAGGAACAGAGAGGTTAGGTAACTTGCCCTAGATCACACAGCTAGTGAGGGGTAGATTGAGAAGTCACACTTGGACCATCTGACTCTCAAGCTCCCCTTCTCACCTGCCCTGACTCTCTTGCCTCAGTGCTTGGGACAGACTTCCAAAGAGGGCCTTTTGCTGCTTACCCTTGTTCTCAATCTTAGAGCGCGTTCTCCATCTCTTTGCTCCTCATCTCCTGGACCTCCTTGGATTTTGGAGGTTGGTTGACCTACATCATTCAGAGTCCAGGAGGCAGATCGTCACACACGATTCCCTTGGGGAATCTTTCCAGGATCCACCTCCCAAGACCGCCTAGTCCTCCTCTTGCTGGTTCTCGGTGGCAGGATCCTTGTTTTTGACGGACAGCCCCCCTCTTGCTCTCGGGCCCCCCCGACTCCATGGCCCACCCCCACTCGCCTCCACTTGCTCTCAGCATCAAGCCTGCTGCCATCCTGGCCTGCTTGCCTGGAGGGGGACCGACCTTCCCAAAGAGACCGGCGGTCTTACAGCCTCTCTAAACCTTTGTTTCTCCCGACAGAAGGTTGACAACACAGATCCCAGGTTTCTCTTAACCTCTTCTTCTCTCTCTTTAACCTATTTATGTTATTCCAGATGAAGATGCTGGTTGGGCACTTTTAATAGAGAGAGCCCTCTGTAAGTGGGACCCTCAAAGCCAACCTGTTATCACAGACCCTCCCACTGAAAAAAGACTTAAGATATTTCATCCCTTTACATACAGTAAACGAGAGAAGAGCCTAAGAGGGGAAACCTGGGTAAGTCACCTCTACCCTTTATTCTTTTCGTCAGAGTGATTTTTCATGTTAGTCTCCCAGTAGATATTTTTGGACTTGAACTGCTTCATGACTCTTTTTTTTTCCTGCTCCTGCAATGCAGCATCCAACTGTGTCCCCACAAATCCCCAAGGAAGTTGGGTAGAGAGATACAGATACCAGATCTTCAAGTTATTTTTTTTTTCCCTTGGGGTCCATCTGGCCCCTGTTTTATTCAAGCTGGATTTTAGGGAGCCGCATCCAATCAGCCAGAGTCTTAGGCTCAGCAACAGCCTAGGGACCACTGTGACCTCCTGAACGCTTTCTTATTCATGGCTGGTTTGTCAGGACTCATGTTGGATTTGGGCATTCCCCAGCTTTCCTTCACTGGCTAGCTGCCAACTCATTCCTGGTCAGTGTCCCAAATTGCCAAAGTCTCTTTGGATTCGAGGCCTCTATGTTGAGGCGCGAGCCTCGTTTCTCAATTTGGGTGTTTTGCCAATGTACCGAGCTCGCCCTCTATTCCTGCATCCCAGTCACTCAAGGAGTCAGGGCGGGTGTTTATCTGCCTTTCGAGCCTCCTGAGCTCCCGAGGGGAAAACTCTGGGTTCCTCTCCTCGAGTGTTTAGTGCGCAGTTCTCCTTTTCCCACTAAATTGTTTCCGTATGGAACCACCAGTCTGGGAGATGATTTCACCTCTTGTCATCTTTCCTGTGTCTCCCTTCAAGTGGGTAAGTTCCCCCTCGCTGCTATTGGTTTCCTGCCCCCCACACCCCGCCTGTTTCTAGATCCCTAAATCACATCAAATTGTTTTACTTTTCAAATCACCAAAGCTGCCTTTCAGCCTCAGATCACAGCCAGCTCTGGGCAGTTAATGAGGATCCCATTAGAAAGGCGGCGGCTCAGCCCCTCTACCTCGTCCCCTCTGCCAGAGACAGCTGGGTGCAGGTTGGGGCTGTAGTGTCTCCTAGGAAAGGCATGCGGTGAGGGCCTGTGGTTAGAGCTGAGCGCTGAGGGGCTTCCTTGCAGGGTTGGGAAAGACTGACAGGTTTTTGCTTCAAAGGAAGTGTGGTACCTGGTCCTCGGGGCGAGCCTGGTACGGGGGATGGGTTCACAAGAGCAGGAATGGCAAGAATTTATGGGGCCACTACTCCCAGGGGGTGGCTACCCCTCTGGGGGTTCCCCCCCCCCCCCCCCGGTAGCAGAAAATTCATTATGTCTTGGGAGCCTTTGTGAGTGTCTCATTTATACCATCTGTACGAAAATAAACAGCAGCTCCAAACAGAGCCTGTCGCTCCTGGAACAGAGAGGGGTCTGGCTTCCATCTCGCAGGGGGGCTGAGGCGGGAAACAGGGACGCCTCTGCAGTGTCTCTCTCGGGGTCTACTGTGGGAGTGAATAAGCTGGAGGTGAAATCGTGGCCTGATGATGAGCTTCGAAGCTTCCAGAACCATCCCCACCCCACCCGCTGAAGTGTGCTCTGCTATGGATTTGGTATCGTTCGTTTGCCGTTTCATTCATTCATTGATCCATTTGTTCCTTCAAATATTCTTCCTCCCCCTTGCTGTGCCAGAAAGGATGTCAGGCTCTGGGGTCACCCAAGCAACAACCAGTCCTGATGGCTGCCTGCCCCCCCAAGTAATCCCTCTGCCTGGCAGGTGGTGTCAAGGTCTTGCCACGTAGGGGCGGGTCCTGGCCCTGGCCCTTTTCCTAGCCAAGCTTCAAGGGTGGAGGGTGGCTCTCTCATGGCCCTAAGCCTACCTCAGGATGAGGGAGGATCGAGTTCATTGAACATCCCTGAGCGGGAGGCCTCAGGGGCTGTATCCCTCTGGGCTCCCACTTGGGCTGCTGTGGGGTTATTCAGGGAACGTCCCAAACCTGGATCTGGTGGCAGATAGAGTAGAGGTTCCTTAGGGCAAAAGAATGACCCCCCCCCCCATTCAGAGCTTCCGTGTGAAAGTCCATCCTTCAGCTGAAGGCATCCCACAGCTCAAACCCCACGAGGGGGAAAAAGGGCAGGGTCCCAAAGTCCAGGGACCTCACGTCCAGCCTTGGTTCTGCCCTTCTCTGGCTGTGTGACCTTGGGCAAGTCATCCAACTTGAGCTTCAGCTTCCTCATGTGCAAAATGAGGATGTGGTTTAGATGAGTACAGGGCCTCCACCAGCTCTTGAGACTGCCACTCAGTGTGAATGAGTCTCAGGTCCTTTTCTGAGGTGATCCAGGGGACACTAGGTGCTGAGGAGGGACAGAAAGGATGTGGGGTGGAAAGGAAGGGCCCAGGGGCCAGGTGTGTGGCATAGAGATGGCGGAGCACATGAAAGTGTAAGTGCAAGGCCAGGAACCGTGTGCAGAGGGTTGAGTGGCAGGCTGTGTGTGTGCAAGGGTGCGGTGGCAGTTCCACTGTCCTGTCTTTTCTTTTCTCTTTGTAGTTCCGGGGATTGAGCCCAGGGGCACTCTACCACTGAGCTCTATCCTCAGCTCTTTTTATTTTATTTTGAAACAGGATTTTTCTAAGGCTGGCCTCAACTTTGTGATTCTCCTGCCTCAGCCTCTCCAGCAGCTGGGATTGCAGGCATGCGCCACCACACCCAGCTCACGTGGACCTTTCTTTAAACAAAGTGATGTCCCTTGAAGTCTTTGTGGTTTGAAGTTGCAAATCACTCACATGCTTTTCCCCTCAGAGCGTAGAACCTATTAAAAAAAAAAAAAAAAAAAAAAAAAAGGCCCCGTGCCTTGGCTCATGCCTGTAATCCCAGTGGCTCAGGAGGCTGAGGCAGGAGGATCACAAGTTCAAAGCCAGCCTGAGCAACAGCAAGGTGCTGAGCAACTCAGTGAGACCCTGTCTCTAAATAAAATATAAAATGGGGCTGGAGATGTGGAGTGCCCTGGAGTTCAATCCCTGGTACAAAGAGAGAGACAGAGAGAGAGAGAGAGAGAGAGAGAGAGAGAGAGGGGACTTGGATAGGGACCAGATTTCTCCCTTGAGAATGACATGAGATGGGCAGTGTGGTTTGCACATAGCCAGGACAGTCTCCCTGATAATGCCCCTCTCTCAGGTTCTCCATCTGAGAGCCTGAACGGGGGCAGATGGTGGTGGGTCACCCTCCAGGGCCACTTGTGTGTGAGTGAGACAGAGCCCAACACAGCGTGGCCCGCGGCACCAGAGGTGACAGACGGGCCAGAGATTTCTCCTGGGGATTTCAGAGACAGTGGAGGTTTTGATTTTAAGGCCCTGTGCAGACAGGGGGGAAAAGAGAGAAATGCGTTCCTTTTTGGGACTGGATGCCCCTTACAAGGCTGCTCTGAAGTGTGGGCATCTGACCTCCACGTTGGCAGTGCCTGGCAGCTTGCGGCAGCTTTCAGGATGGGACGGATGGGTGGAGGCAGGGGTGGGAATGTGCTCAGGGGCTGGACCCTGGCTTTATTGGCAGATGAGCTTACGGCAGTGCCACCTGTGCCTCCAAATTCCTGTCCCTTAACCATGAGCTTCCTGAGTATAAGGAAGGAAGAATCAGGTCCCTGGTGTTGACCTGTCTCATCTGTGTCCTTCCTTCATGCCTGCCGCTGTCTTCCCTTGGAAACCTCTTGAGTTCTGGGGGGTGGGGGGTGGGGCCTGGGCGGTGCGTTGGTTCCAGGAATGGAGAGACCTTGGAGGCCTTTCCGGGTACTGGGTTCCACTGGGAGAGCACATGCTGACCCACTCCGTGTCCTCTGCTCGGCTCCTCCTCACAGACATCAGACACGCTCACCTCTAACTTGGATCTGCCTCATTTCAGATTCAGGGTGTCTTAATAAGTATGCAGAGGAGGCTGTGTGATGTGAGGGGAGGCACGATGCCAGGCCAAAAATAGCTCCCTCCAGAACAGGTGCGAAGGCGCTTGAGATTCCTCCGGGAACACAGTCTCTTCCCAGGCGTCCCCTGCCATGTAAATCCCAGCCCCGCCCGTTTGCCCCGTGTGCAAACCTGAGCAAGTTTTCTCTCGGAGTGTCGCCTTCCTCCTCCACACAAGGGGCTTGGCCCAGCCTGCCAAGGCAGACGGAAAAATTGGGACCTGGCTTGGAGCGCGTGCCGAATAGATGTTACCGGCAATTGCGTTCAGCGTCGCCTTAAAAACCAAACGAGAGGGCAGACACTCCTGGCAGTGCCGGCCGTGGTGACCTCAGTGTGAGTTAATCGACCGAGTTTTCCTTGTTAGAAAGGATTGGTGGGCAGGAAGAGTGCCTCAAGGGGCGGGATGCAGGAGAGCACGGATGGGAGAAAGGACCGGTCCTGGCCAGGTGTGGGACTGCTGCTCAACCTGACTGCCCTGTCCTGCTTCTTCTGCCCACTCCAGGCCAGCCTGCCGCTCTCCCTGCTATGATGCCTGGGCAGATCCCCTACCCTTCTGTGACCGCAGGCTCTCTGCCAGGGCTCGGCCCCCTCACCGGACTCCCCAGCTCGGCGCTGACTGCGGAGGAGCTGAAGTACGCCGACATCCGCAACATCGGGGCCATGATCGCGCCCTTGCACTTCCTGGAGGTGAAACTGGGCAAGAGGCCCCAACCGGTAAAAAGTGAGGTGAGCAAGCCTCATTAACCCCAGGTACAGCTCAAGCGGCCACAGACTTGGCTTCGCGTCCTGGGTCTGGCCCCTATGGCGCAGGGGAACCTTGGCCTTGCTGTTTGGAGTGAGAGGACCAGTAGCATCTGTGCTGCCCCAGGCTTGTTAGATGGGGAATCCTGGCCTCGCTGCAGACCTGCTGAGTCAGAGTCTGCATTTCAACAAGCTCCCCCTGGGACTCATGGGCACATTAAAGTTTGAGAGGCACCCGGCTAGGACGGGAGGTTTAATCTGTCTCTGCTTCTTCCAGGGGCTAGAGAAGCCGTGATGATAATGATAATGAATAATATCTAGGCAATCTCTCTGGGGGGTTGGGACGACCAGCAGAGATGATGGAAATGTGCACATGTTTTAAAAGCTATACAAGGGGACAGTGATATTGAGCTGGCTTTAAAAGTTATCATTTGCAACATCATTGCCTCCACCCCTTTGGGCCCTAGTGCGCCAGCCTTCTTGAAAGAAGGCTGATGTGGTCTCCCTCTGCAAGCAGCTGCCAGAGCCGGGCATGGCCTCAGTCCTAAGCATCATCTGCCTGAGATGGAGTTTGCAAAGGACTCAGCCCCTCCCCCCACAAGGTCTCCTGCACCTGCAGCTTTCACTAGCTTTACTTGCAGAAGAGCAGCTTATCCCTGGGGACTGGTGAGAAGCAGAAGTCCCCAACATGACTGAGTATCAGTGCAATGCATGCCCTGGCCACTTATCTATGGCTGGGGATTTGTCCAAAGGCCTGGCCTGGCAAGCACCCCAGCAGCCCATTTCTTCAGCGGCCTGTGAGAGTAGTTACCATCGGGTCAGCCCAGTGGGGAAAAGTGGAGAAGGGCTGGAGGCAGGCTGTGGAGTGGAGCTGAGCATCCCAGCAGAGCTCTGCCTGGAGGGAGGGTTCACAGGTGAGGGTGAGCCGGGAAGGAGGATCCAGCCTCCAGGGTAGAGACTGGCACAGGACGGGCTGCATGAGTTTGCCGGTTAGGGTTCAGCGGTCTTTCCTCACGAATACCTTAAAAATTGCAAGGAAGGGCTTTAGGGGGCTTGGACCCTGGTGGAAGCCTGGCCCTTGAGGGCTGGATCTGGCTCTCAGATGTGTTTTGTTTGGCCTGTGTTGCTCTTTCAAAGCGCCTTGAACCAACATTTCACTTAAAATTTCAATTAAAAAAAAATAGGAAGATCTGGCCCCACATCACCCTATGGGGCATGGCAATGGCTAAATGGCATGGAGAGCGAAGGCCACCTCATTTTTCCTCTCTCTAGTTGTCCCCTCCCCCAACCCCACCCCGTGACCTTGGTCTTGCTCACACGGTTGGCTTTGTGTTTGTTGCTACCCGCTGCTTTGGTTGACCTCCACTGTCTGGTCCGCGCTGTGGCCTTCTGTGCTCCAGACACCTGGACTAGTCCATCCTGGGTGCCCACTAAGGACTGTGGCTTGCAGAGAAAGCGGACCGTGATGTTTCCTTCTGGATGCACTTGGTCAGCTCCCAGGTCACTTCCTGGCTTCTTTAGTGGTCTGTTTTCCTTAAGGAGGACCCTTTTCTTTCCGCCCTCTGCTAGTCCCTCTCAAGCCCTAACTTGAAAGCAGCTGTTTCTGGGTCATTCCTCAGTATAATTGCTGTCGAGAGCCATAGCTGAGCATTGTCACTGGGGCTCTGCGGCCACCAGTGGGGTTGATGAGGCCTTGGGCAGGGGCTGAGTCTCCACCTCTTTCCTTCCCAAAGGCTCTGGAGGACCTTCCTTTTTTTGGAAAAGGTCTTTATTTGGGTTGGGTATTTTTACATTTCACAGCCACCCCCAAGCTGGTGGCATAGGCCCTGTACCTGATAGTGACGCGCTGTCCTCCCAGGCACCCACAGACGTGTACCTTCCAGGCTGTGAAAATAACAAGCCGTTTTTAGGGCATATTTGCATGTCCTCTCACTGGCTCCTTCGCTGTCAGACTGCAGCGCGGGGGCGAGGCGGCAGATGGAGCCCCGAGACTCCACCTCCCAGGGAATCCACCTCAAGGGCCTCCCAGGTCAGACCCCAGGGGTGGGGCAGCTCATTCTTGGAGCAGCTAAAACCCAAAGGGGATGGGAGAGAAATTCGCAGCTGATGAAGCTTCCTTCCAAAGATCGATTTTGCATGTGGCAAACGGCCCTTAGTGGATTTTGACATTGGCGTTTTAGACTAAAGTTTCTTGAATAGTAATGAGGTACTAGCTCACGTCAACGGAACATTTAGTACGTCCCAGGTCCTGTGCTAAGACTCAACAGGCAGCATCTCATTCCTCACCCAATCCGGGTGACCAGGTTACCCCTGTATTAGAGAGAAGGGATTTGAGGTCTAGGGAGGAGGCTCCCCGTCACGCTGCTGGGCAGTGGCCGGGCTGGGGCAACGTTGCTGTTACCACAGCAGTGTGTCCCTGTCCCTGAGCCAAGCACCAGGCATGTACTAAGCACTCCGTGAAGGACCTCATTCATCTCACACACTGACCCTGTGCTGTTGCAGTGTTCACATCACAGATGAGGTTGACAAGGCCAAGAGAGGCCCAAGGTCACTTGCCGGGAAGTGAACCCAGCAGTCTGACTTTAGACTCAAGCTTTAACCTTATGCTATGGCCTCCTATGTCCCCTGAGTCCTTTCCAGGCTTCTAACCAGAGATTTCTCTGGCTGAGGAGGCCAGATGAACCTGGCCCCAGAACTCTTGATCCTTTTGATGGCAGGGCCGAGTTGGAACTGAGCCCTGCCATTCTGAAGCCTTTTGGTCTCCCAGACCCCAAGGGAGCTCAGGCCGGGCCATGTGCAGGCAGTGGTGACACAGCAGGCTCTTGAGCTATCTGCCTCACAGAGGCCATCTCCTGGGCCATGTCCAAGTGCATGAAGGAGTTCGGGAAAAGAAAATTGGAAGAATTAAGTTAAGCAGCAGGTTTGTGATACAGTGCTTTATGCTGATAATTTTCTGGGAAATATAATTTTAAACTGTTTTGGATCACTTGCTTGCCTGTGCAAGCAAGTGATCCAAAACATCTTGTCCATCTGCTAAGCACCTAGTGTGTGCCAGGCCCTGGAACCTGAACCAGGAGCAAAGGAGACAGAATCTCCCTCCTCAAGCTTGGTGTGGTAGGACGGGCAGCCACCAAGGAGCAGATTACCCAGCAGGAGAGAAGACCAGGCAGTGGTCAGTCCTGCGAAGAAAAGTTCAATCCCCATCAACAGAGGCAAGACGCTTGCTCTGATGGTGGGTTGGCCAGGGACTCTGGGGACACTGCGTCCTTGGCTCTGGGACTTTTGAAGCCGTTGCTCCTTTCTGACCTCTCTTTTCTTTCTTTTCCAATATTCCTTTTCAAGATACCTTTGCTCTCTGGCTGTTTCCAGACCTTTCCTTCCTTCCTGTTTGTTCTATAGCCCCTGAAAGCTGGACCTGGAGATCTAGGTCATCTGCTGCGGTGGGCTGCTATGGCCACCCTTGCACACTTAGCCACACTCTTGCACACTTAGCTTCAGACTCACCTGGTGGACAGGCTCCCTCTCCCCAGGTCACTCTGCAGTGCCCTGGAGGAGGCTTAGGGTTTCAAAGGAGGCTGGTCCAGATGACCTTTCAGGAAAGAAATTGTAAAGTGTCATTCCAAGGTCTGTCATCAGCCTGCAGGGGAGCCTTGTGTGGCCCTCACAGCATCCAGTCCTTCTGTCCTTTCCTTCCTTCCTTCTATTTCTGAATGAGTTGCCATATTTGAAAGCTAGGAAATGTGGACTTTCTGGTTTCTTTTAAAAAGAAAGGCAGTGAGAAGCAGGAGCTGAGGAGCACCTGGCTGCAGAGCTACTAGGTCTTTACTTTGCCACAGACCCCACCACTCCCTGTTACTTTGCACCTGGCCCACTTCACACTGCTTGAGTTTGAGTCTCTTCTGGGTTTAGGTCCCGAGGGCGGGGACTATATCTTACATTCCATTTCACTTCTACCAGACTGTTCAGTCCCTCACATGGATCGTGTATTAATACCTGCTTACTGGTCTGGGCATTATTAACTGTGTCTCTAAAAATTTTTCTCTTCCTCCATTGCTGTGTGTCCCAGTTCTTACCTTGTTCTTGTTCTGTGGCTTTTCCATTTCTGGATTTAAATGACTGTAGGTAGAAGAAAAAGGGTGGAAAAAGGAGGTGGGGGAGAACACAAATAAAATCAAATCAGCCATTCCCAAACTCAGCTGATCACCCACACAGCTTGGGGAAACTTCTGTATAGATTTCCAGATCCTACCTCAGGCCACTGGAATCAGAATCTCTGAGGGTAGAGTTTAGGGAATCTCGTCACTAGTGGGCTCAGAGATTACTTAGATCCTTTTGGAACATGACTCTAAGCCATTTATACCTCTCCTCCAACCCTCTGATCCTTCTCAGTTGCCTTCTGTGGGTTTAACCTGGAGGAATCCGCGTGTGCACACCATCACAGACTGCCCTTTCCATTTCTCCTCATTTTTAGAGCAGGAGAGGAAATGTAGCTATCGGTGGATTTCCCATTGGTGAATTCCCACCTTCTTGAGAGCCCTGTGGAACATTTCACACCTTTGTGTGAAAGGTGGATTGGAATCTGTGGGCCATCAGGGCCCTCAGAAAGCAGTTCACTCTCAGACACAGGTGATGTCCTCAGAGTATGTTCATAAAGTGACTTAAGATAGTCATCCATGTTTTTAGCCTGAGCATAAAATGTTGCCCCAAACCAGCTGGTGTGCGGGGTAAACATTGGCCTAAGCTTGCTTGTGTTTTTAGTGACTTGAAACGTAAAGGCAGCCCACTGGCATTTTTTAGCAAGCCTTGCATAATTGGTTTTTAATTTGTGGCTCTTTGGAATAGCATTGGTCTTCTTCCTCTGGCTCAGATGCCTTTTTTTTTTTTTTTTTTTTTGGCAGAGAGATCTAATCTGTCCTTTCTTTGAAATCCTGAATTTCCACTTTAGTTCCTTCACTTGGTTCACACGTTTTAGAAAGTGGTTAGCTTTTTTGTTTTTAAATAATTAGATTGGAAGGAGAATGAGTGATAGTGACCGAAAGCCCTGAGTGTCTTTGACATTGACCCCTGTGGCACTGAGTCTTGTTTGATACCATACACTGAGCATTCACAGGGTTCTGGAGATGATGCCTGCCACTTAATAAGAGGTGCACACCTAAGGTAGGATTGTGACTGACTCTGCAGATATGTGGATTATACGAGTTACTTTATATAACTGATTCAAAAAGTCAAGCAGTGGGACTTGGACTTGGACTTTCATTTCCTGGAGGATCCCTTGTCCCGGAAGTGCCAGGCAGCCCGAGTGTTTGCAGGCACCCAGGTATGGTGGGAGTTGGGCACTGTTCTGGCTTCCTAGTCAAAGGGGCTGCTAGAGCCCTGGACTGGAGTTTAAGCTTCAGAGTTCAAAATGTGGCCCTGTTGCTCTTCCCTGGGAGGACCTTGAACAAGGCAGCTGGTCCTTCTGAGCAGGTCCTCATCTGTAGAGTGAGGAAGTTGAGACTCGTAGAGTTTCTTCATGAGGTGAACTGGGGCACTGAGTGCAGAGATGACTGAAGCTATAGCACGAGTTACTTTACCTGTAAATCACCTTTATTGGGATCCGAGTGCATTTGGAGGGAATCCCCTAATCTGACAGCACTGGCCCTCTGTGTGAGCCTATGTCCTGGGGTTCGGGGAGGCAGGCAGGCCTTCCTGTTTCAGATTGCTCATGCAGTTTAAGTGCAGCTGGAGTTCCAGTCGCCTTCACACCGGGTGAGTGGGAGGACTCCGCAGCCCTCTGTTTCCCCCTCAGCTGCTTCGGGTGACCCCTTATCTTGTTTCCTGTGGTGTCAAGGTCATTGCTGGATTCCTGTCAGCCCCCGGTTTTTTTTTAGCTGCCTTACGTAGTGACCTCTTTAGTCAATGCTGGTCATCTTTATTTAGTGTCCCCAGATCCACTGGCACATGGACTCTGAGATAGGAAGTGGAGTTCTCTCCCAGGTGAGGCTCACCTGGATCAACAATGTGGAGCCATTTGCTCTCTCCCCAAAAGGCACAAAGCAACATGGCCTGTAAGTCTTAGAAGGGCATTTAGACCCATTCAGGCAGGCTGCAGAGGTGCTGGGAATGGGGTCCCAGGCCTCCTCTGGGTTCAGCACCCCTCAAGGCTGTGCACGACCTACCATGTGCTCTGCTCTGCTCTGTGACTTCAGGGTCGTCTGTACTCTGTACAGTGCATGTACTCGCTCAGGATGACAACCCTCCTTCCGCTTGCTTCCTCCCTGCTCCCCCCACAACCCAGCCCCCACCAATAAAGACCTGGGCTCTTTGTAAATAACGCAGCAAAGTAAGATGCTGCTTTGGAGTAGTTTGACTCTGGAGAGGCCACTAGACATTGAGATTCAATTTTCTCCTTTGTAAAAATGGGGGAGAAAATTAAAAAATTAAAAAAAAAAACACAAAAAAATCCAAAGCCACATGATATAGGTATTTGATTTGGAGCATTTTTAGTTCTGTGGAAAAATTTCCCCGTTCAGGAATAAAGAAGTAAGTTGGATAGCTGGCTCTCAAATGTGAGATCAGAGAGTGAACACCAAATTATGTTTCACATTTGATCATCAGCTTTTTATTGCTGTGACAAAATAACTGAGAAAATAACTTAAAGGAGGAAAGACGTATTTGGGTTCATAGTTTCAGAGGTTTCAGTCTGTGGTCACTGGGCTTCATTGTTTCTGGGCCTGTGGTGAAGCAGAACATCATGGTGGGGAGCATGTGGTGGAGCAGAGCTGTTCACCTCATGGTGGCCAGGAAGCAGAGAGAGAGGGAGAGAGAGAGAGAGAGAACACAGGGCCCAGGATGAGATATCCCCTTAGAAGACATATCCCCAGTGACCTACTTCCAGGCCCCACCTCCTGAAGTTTCCACCATCTTCCCGGATAGTGCAGCCCGTGAGCCTTTGGAGGACCTTTCAGATCCCAACTATGACAACTATCAGATCTTAAAGAATCCAAGCACAGATTGGAAGCTAGCCGAGGGATCCTGGTTATTCTAAGATCTTCAAGACATCATAATGAGAAATGAAGTAAATAGTCAACCAGAGCTGAAAAGGGCGTTGGTCTAACTAGTGTGGATGAAGGTCTGGGGTGGGGGGGTTGAAAAGTGGACCAGGAATGGGATACCCTGGGTATAGACTTTAGATTGTAAATGAAATGCCAACCAAGACATGCTCAAGCACCAAAATTCAGGAACCTTTCTCTCACTGACTCGATGACTGGGGTTGGGTATGTAAATCTGATATTTCACCAACATTGACTCATTTTCTACGTCAAGGAAAACAAGGCTGTTTTTGTTTTTGTTTTCCTGGAAGGATTTTTTTTTTTTTTTTTTTTAATGTGGGGAGAGAAACCTCTACCTCAAACTGTAAACAAAAAATCAACTCAAGATAGATCAAAGACCTAAATTTAAGAGCTAAAACTATAAAATTCGTAGAAGAAAATAGCTATAAATCTTTACGACCTTGGATTAAGCAATGGTTTCTTAGATATGACACCAAAAATCACAAACAACAACAACAACAAAATAGAGTAGACATCGTAAAAATTGAAAACTTTTGTGCTTCAAAGGACACAAAATGTAAAAAGACAATCACAGGGCCGGGGGGTGCTGTGGCACACGCCTATAATTCCAGCAGCTCTGCAGGCTAAGGCAGGAGGATCGTGAGTTCAAAGCCAACCTCAGCAACAGGGAGACCCTGTTGAGCAACTCAGTGAGACCCTGTCTCTAAATAAAATACAAAATAGGGCTGGAGATGTGGCTCAGTGGTTATGTGCCCCTAAGTTCAATCCCTGGTACTAAAAAAGAGAGAGAGAGAGAGAGAGAGAGAGAAACAATCACAGAATAAAAGTTTAAGATTTTGCAAATCACATATCTGTTAAGGGGCTTGCATCCAAAAAATATAAAACAAAAACTTATGATCATTGAATAATAAAAAGACAACCCAGTTGTAAATGGGCAGAGGATCTCAATGTACATTTCTTCAAAGAAAATATTTAAGTGTTTACTGAGTGCATGAAAAACTGTTTAACATCAAAAGCCATCAAAGGGTAATGAGAACCCAGTTAGGTATCACTTCATACCCACCAGGGTGATTATAATAAAAAAAAGAGCGACACTAGCAGGCATTGGTGAGGAGGTGAAGAAGCTGAATAGTAAGATTCTCGCGGAGATGTAATGGTGCAGCCACTTTGGAGAACAGTCTGGCAGTTCTTCTGTTGGCTAACCAGAGTTACCATATGATCTAGCAATTCTACTCCTATGTATATATCCAGTAGAAAGGAAAACATGTCCACACAAAAACTTGTCCATGAATGTTTGTAGAAGCATAATTCATAATATCCCCAAAGTGGAAATAACTCAAGTGGCCATCAGTGGACTGATAAATAAAATCCCACATATCCATCCAATGAGGTATTATTTGGCCACAAAGAGGAATGAAATACTAATACATGCTACAACAGGGATGAAACTCAAAAACATTTCCTGAGTAAAAGAAGCAAGTCAGAGAGGACCACTTATTGCATGATTGATATATATGGAATGTCTAGAATAGACAAAGCCACAGAGACAGGAAATAGAACTTGGTCCCGTGGTCCCCTAGTGCTAGGGAGATGGGAAGAATGGGGAATGGCAGCTAAATGTTGTGGAGTTTTCTTTGGGGAGTGATGAAAATGTTCTAAAATTGATGATGGTGAGAGTTGGACATCTCTGTGAATACACTAAAAGCTGATGAAGTGTATATTTCCTTGGGCACATCTATGATGTGTGTGAAGTTTATCTCAATAAAACTGTTTTTAGCCGGAGGTGGTGGCACATGCCTGTAATCCCAATGACCGGGGAGGCTGAGACAGGAGGATCGCAAGTTCAAAGCCAGCCTCAGCAACAGTGAGGTGCTAAGCAGCTCAGTGAGACCCTGTCTCTAAATAAAATACAAAATGGGGCTGGGGATGTGGCTCAGTGGTTGAGTGCCCCTGAGTTCAATCCCCAGCACCCCCCCCCAAAAAAAAAACCCAAACTTTTTAAAATAGGAAAGGATAACATCCACCTCACAGGGATGTGGGAAGGATTAAAAGGGATGATGTAACACATCACCCCGTGTGTAGCCATGCTCCATAATTAGTAATTAGTAGCCATGGCTAAAATCCCCTTTTTAGGGCCATTTTCTCTTCTTTCCTTTTTATTGCTAGTAGCCATCCAGTAACAAAGACTTGGATGGGTGGGATTTGGTACAGAACTGCAGAGGAAAGGGTATAAACAGTGGTGTCTAACTGGCTGCATCTCCAAATCCCCTGGAGAGCATTCTCGTTGGATTGGTCTGGTGGGGTAGTAAGTGGTCCTAAGTTTTATCTATTGGTTGAAACTCTGGTGTAGTAGGAGCCAGCCTAGGTCTTTGAAGGAGTGAGGACACTGTGTTCAGGACAGATGGCTTCCTGGAGCAATGAACTTGAGGGTTTGCAAACTTCCTTTGCAGACATCATCTCTTCTGATGTGTTCCAACAACCCCGGGAGGCAGGTGTCATTACTACCAAGAGTTGTTATGGAAGGAAGCTCCTTGAGATTAAGTCATCTGCCGGGGCCTCATTTTTAAAGCATTATTTCACCTCTTCTATTTAAAAGAAAGCAAGACCCACATACATGCTTCTATCTATTAGTTATCAAATCAAATGCCTTGGAGAGCATGGCCAAGGGGACATGTGCTGCCAGGCTGGTCGATTCTGCATAGACTTCAGAACGAAGCTCTTTCTGCTACTTGTGTTTAACTGATGGCTACATGCTTTATTGCTTGATGGCTATTCATGTTAAACAGCTTTTCATGATGAGCATCCTGAGAGTGGACAGCAGCTGAGAAAGCATTATCTGTCTGTCTGTCTGACCGCTGACCTACCATTTTATAACCAACTACTGACCTGCCTGTCCAAGAAAAACAAGAGAGGAGTAATCTGCGTGCTGAGGCTGTCAGAAACCTGCAGTTGTCCCACATAAGCTCTCAGTTAAAAGTTTTGTATCAATCAAAACACATCTTATTTTTCCATGTGACTATAATATGCTACAGTTGTAAGCCCTCAGATAAAATTCTGCTTTGTCTAAATTTAGTATTTTGCAGTATCATGTGAACAAGATACTTCTGCTGAAACTGCTCTAAAATCCACTGGGTTATATATATGTTGGTACTCCACAAAGCTGGTTCACAGACCAGCAATCCAGCATCTGGGAGCTTGTTAGAAGGGCTGGATTCGAGGATCTTGCCTTAACCCACTAAAGCTGGTGCTGTGGAGGGTGGGGCTGAGACCCGTGATGCAACAAGCCCTCCGGGGGATTCAGATGCTTTCTGCAGGTTAGATGACCTGATGGTGCCTTCCAGCTCTGTCTAAGATCCTATCTGAGCATGGTTACAAGGATCTAAAACAACATTTTTCTTCAAACCTAACTCCAGTTTCCTGGATGGATCTGTCTGCCGTGAATGTATGTAGTACCTGAATCTGGGTGAGGCAAGACTTGCTGTCTGAATCAGGGCTCCAGACAATTTTTTCCATGTCTAGGGATCCTAGGCATAGCATTGCCAGTGTCTGCGTCCTAAGGGATCTCCCAACTAATTAAGCTGCAGATTTTGTCAAGAGCTGCATGCTTTATTGCTTTCAAAGGGAGAATTACATAAGCTATTCTAATGCCAAAGGATGTGGCTTCTAAACTTGAGTCTCAACTGCTCTAGTCCAAGAACTGGGGAGGTGCCCCATACTCCTGGCAGCGGGGGATCGGGGGTGTGGGGGGTGGCTGTCTGTTCCAGTGTGGCCAAGCCTTTCTTTACCCGTTTCTGAACTTTTATTGCATCTTAATCCTTCTGCATATCACTCACTGTAAAAATCACCCTTCCATCTCTCAGGCCAGGCAGCCATGGTTGGGAACTCATTTGGCCCTGTCACATCGGTGGGAATTTTATTAGCAGGCGTTCAGTACCCTTGATGTAGAGGTGGCCGTTCTGCTGGGCAATTTGTCTGTTATCTATGTCTCGTGCCTGAAAGAAATTGGCTGAAATCTGTGTTTTAGCTGCACACCCTGCATACAGATTACATAGAGCTGCCTTGGTGGAGAATAATTAAACCAAGGACCTTGTTTTTCACCTTCCAGATGAAAGACAAATGACTTCCAAGGCTTTAATAGGATGGCACTTGAAGTGGTCTTTGACTTTGGCCAACTCGGGCTTTCAGAAGAGCCCTGTTCATAAATATTCAATGCAAGGATTGCATTTTCGTCTAATTGTGGAAGGCGTCGTGGGGCAGGAGCTCTCCTCTCTGCTTTCTGACCCTGTATGATCCAGGCACGTTACGGCGCTTCCTGCTGTGGTTCAAGAATTGGTTTCAACTGATTGTCATTCTTTGAGAAGAAAATGGGTTTTTCCCAGGCAGGTGTATTCTGCTGCTTGCTATCTTTTGGGGAGGGTGCGAGTCCTGTGGGGGCCACTATTTCTCTCCTTTTCTCATCTGTTAAAGCTATTGTCAATTGGGCAAGAAGCTAGATTGATTGCCTAGTAGGAAATCAGACCCCACGAAACCGTGTTAGGAAAAAGAAAGAAAGAAAGAAAGAAAGAAAGAAAAAAGCTAGAATAGACACATTTCTACAAACTCATCTTTCTCCAAATGGCTCTTTTCCAGCAGAGGAGTCCCCCACAGTCTTTGTCTCTTTTCCTCTTCCATGATGGGTTTTCTGCCTGTGCAAGGTGACTTTTCCTACCTCTCCTGGACTCTTTCTCATATTTGTAGTTAGTGTTTGCTCTTTCGTTAGTGGGACCAGCTGTATATGGGTGTCAGCCTTCCTAGTAGGCTTTCTCAGCCTTTGTTCCAAACACAATGCTCTCTTCTTAGCAGCGGAGACAGACTGTTCATAGAAACAGCACCAAGCCTGCAGCCTCTAGTTGAATAGGTTCTCTTAACTCTAAAGGCAAAGTTTTTGCCATGGACAAGAGGGATTGGGAGGTCCAAGGTCAGAGAAGTGCTTCATCTTGCTGAAATGTGGGGAGACAAAGAAGTTGGGTCAGATGGATCCACCTGTGAGCACTGATGCCCAAAGAGAATGCAGGTTGTTAGGCTTCCAGTTCATGAAGAAGGTGCTCCTGCTCCCCCACCTGGGCCAAGCGAACTCACTTCCCTTCCTTGAACCGGGAGCTCCTAGCCTGATGATGCAGGGGGATGTGGGGACTCTGGGTCTCCTCAGTTCTGGGACCTCCAGATGGAGCTGACTTTATAGCCCTGCCTCTCCCCACCCTTTTCTGAAGATGTTGAGACCACTGAGCTGCCCCTTCTCCATCCACTGAGTGAATGACTTTGGCAGGTGGAACCATTCATTACCTCTGCCAGCTCCTGTTCAGAGCCTTCATCTGGTGGTTGGCTGGGATGCTCTTGAGTGAGCACAGCTCCTGCGCATGGGTTTGTTCGTAGATGAATGTGTTTGGTTCTGTCCTGGTGCTGGGGGATGGCTGGAGTGAGGTAAAAAGAGCATTGGATAGGGAGTCAGGAATCCTGGGTTCTTGTCCAGGCCACAAACTCTGCAAGGGACCAGCATACAAAGAGTCAACAAAGCACAGGCTTTGTTCTCATGGAACTCCCACTTTGATGGAGGAGACAGAAACTGAGGATAGAATACCATGCAGTAGGGACCAGGATGAGCTCAGAGTTGTACAGGAGCTCAGAGAGGAGGGATGCCTCCCCATCCTGCAGAGTGTGAGATCTGAGAGGATCCCACTTCCTGTGGGAGGTGATGCTCCAGCTGAATGTACAGGAGACGTGGGAAGCCAGCCACGGGAACAGTGGGACACAGGCATGCAGCCAGGGAAGCGCAGGGCAGAGAGAAGCTCAGTGCTTCTGAACATAGACACAGGGTTGGGGTAGACGGCAGATGAGACTACAGGAGAAGGGCCAAGTCCAGGGATCCCTGCTTGGCACCTTAGGGAGCCTGAGCTTCATCCTGAAGGTCAGAAGGGTCACTCCCTGCCATCAAAGGCTAGTGACTGGGTCATATTTGCATTTTGGAAAGATCCCTCCAATGGCTAGGATGGGGGATGGTCATGCCAAATCAAGGGGAGAGAAAGTGGCAGTGGGTAGACAGTGGGGACCACATCTGAGGATGACTCAGGGTGTGGAATTGGATAGCCTCTGTGTTCAAAGCTGGAGCTAATGACAACAGGTGAGGGTGAGGCCTGAATTTCTAGCTCTAGGGAAGGGTAGATGGTGGGCCAGTGGGAGTGGAGAATAGAGACGCAGGAACCAACAGAAGACCAAGGCTTTGAGGTGCTGAGCAACAACCACACAGAGCATTCAGCTGGCAGCTGAACATTTGGGTCTGCAAATAAAGGTTTGGTTGGTATTGCAAGCCACGAGAGGAGATGGAATGGTGCTCCAGAGGTGGAGCATAGGGACTGAGAGAGCAGAAGGCCAAGGATGGGCCTGGAAAGCTTCACCTGGACCCAGTGGAAAGAGGATCCCAGGCAAGAGACTGATGAGGCATGGTCAGAGGACAGACAATCGAGTGTCATAAACTCGGGGCAGAGAGAATCAGGAACAGGGATGATGTACAGTTAGCACGGGCAGGAGGCCCAAGAGGATGGACTGATCAGTGTCCTGTGCGCTTGTCCTGAGGCCCCTGTCCCTGCCCTCAAGTGTAAGCCTTGGAGCCTAAATGCTTGCCACTTCTTAAAAGGGGATAGGGAGCCAGGCATGGCGGTACACACCTGTAATCCCAGTGACTTGGGAGGCTGAGGTAGGAGGATTGCAAGTTCAAAACCAGCCTCAGCAACTTAGCGAGGAGCTAAATGACTCAGTGAGACCCTGTCTCAAAATAAAAAATAAAAAAGGGCTGGGGATGTGGCTCAGTGGTTAAGCACCCCTGGGTTCTATCCTTGGTACCAAAAAGGGGGTTGGGGATGTCCTTCCCACAGCCCAGTCCTTCTCCAGCCATCAGGCTAACATGCCCAGGTAAGTCAGAGTTGGAAGAGACTTTGGGGAGGTCTTAGCCACAAGGAAGACTGCCTGTCAGGCGGAGTGGGGTCCATCTCTGTCTTTCTGCCTTGGCAACCTCGGGTTGATGCTTCCTTGCTGAGTGGCAGTTCTCCCACTTGTAAGTCGAGGCCCTACCTTGCCTAGGTGTTCAGGGACTAGTGAGAAGTGGAAGCAATTGTGTTTATTAAAGATGAGCCTCAGGTCTAGAGAGGCGAGCTGATGGTCTGAGGTCCCAGAGCAAGACATGGCTGTGACCAGGTGGGGTCTGTGTGTGCCAGTGATCATACATTAGCCGCCCACGGGCTGGTGCAGCCCACTGAAGTGTTTTGTTTGGCTCATGTAATATTCCTTTCAAAATGGAATTCATTGCCAACATTAAATATTGGGAGACTTTGAGGCACAGTGCCATCTAACCCTCCTCCTTTGCTAATGGCTAGTTCCTGCTTGGCTCCTGGAGGTGGTATGGGTTGGAAGTAGCCGCGGGGGAGTCAGGGGTAACCCCAGTCTTGAGTGATCATTTGTCTTAATTTTTTTCTGAAAGCCCTGCCCACTCTTCCCTGGAACAGCTGAGGTCCGGACTTCAGCCATCTAGGCGGGAAGGCCTGGCCAGAGGAGAGTGGAGACCCAGTGGCCTACTGTTTCCAACAGATAGGCCCCAGGGGAGGTGCTGGGGGAGAGGGCCCTCCCAACCTTTGCGGGCAGCAGAGGGTCAGCAAGGGTATTGGACGATGGCCCCTGGGGTTTCCTCATTCCTCCCTACTGGCCTGGCCTGGCCATGATCCCACCCCTGGACTGCCCTACTTTGTTGATGGGGGTGGGGGAGGGAGGGGCCGCAGCCCCTGGTTCAGCTAAGCCTGTTTATATGGGGAATGTCTGGTATGTTTGGCATTTGGGTGTTTACTTCCCAGGGTGCTCCTGGGTCCCTGGTGTTGAAATGTGGCTTCTGCATGTGGGGGTAGGGGGTGCTCTTGTGGGCCTGGCTGGCAGCTCTAGCCCAGGACTAGTTTGGAGGTTGCAGGGTTGGTCCACCCTGCTCCTCCCTCTCCCCAGGTCTCCTTTCTGTGTCACCTGCTGTCAGGAGGGTAGCTGAGTGTGCTGCTGTGCCCAATCCACGTCTCCCAGCCTCACCTGGGATGCAGCAGGGAAGCTACCTTCTGCAGACCCCTTCCTGTGTTTTAGGCTCTGGGCAGGAACTTAGGCCTCACGGCAGCCCTGGGCAGCGGGCTCAATGCCTTCCTTTTACAAGTGAGGAGTGGAGGCTCAGGGAGACCCAGTGACTTTCCCAGGAGCCCACAGCCAGTCTGTAGCAGAGTTTCTGGAAAACTCAGTCCTTGAAGACCCCCAAAGCCGATTCTCTCAACCCTGATGCCCTGAGCCTCAGGCAAGCCTGGTCTCGGCCTGGTCTGTCCCCCTGGCCTGTGTTCCCAGTTTGAGATGAGACACTTCATCCCTCTGCCGCTCCAGTTCGTGCTGGTTTGGGTCTCTCTCCTTGCCACAGGCATTATTGCTCTTTTCCCTTATTGCCTTGTCCCTGTGAGAGTGTTTCCGGCGTCGTGGGTTGAATGTGTCACTTCTCTTTTCTCATTCCGTCTCTCGGTGCATCTCGCAAGATCTCATTTTGAAAATGCCTGTGACATGTCAGAATTCAAATTCACATCTGGGCTGCTGTTGCCACCGCGGCAAAGCTGCGTGGCCTGCAGAAGGGAGCTGAGAAGCATGACCCCGGGTGACGGTGGGGGTGAGGCCCCTCCTTGGAGCCTCACGTGGAGCGTGCGTGTTCCACATTCATGTTAATTGTGCAATAAACTTTTTTTTTTTTTTAATTTAAGAAGACCCAATAAGGAAAAAGCAAAAATGATCATTGCCATTAGAGTTGGAAGCTTCTGCTGCCCGCAGACCACCTGCTTTTTGAAAGGAAGGAGCGCTCAGGCCCTGGGGCCAAAGGCCTGGATTCAAACCCTGTGCTTGTTCCTGGCCATCTCAGCAGCCTTGACGTCCCCAGTTCCCTCACCTGTAAATTGGATGGGATAATAGAACTGTCCTTGTTTGTACTGATGTGAAGGTACCATGCTCAGCATTAGTGGCTGGGAGAGGATACCGGAGTGTTGTGGGTTTTGTTTTGTTTTGGTGGCTCTGGGGATTGAACCCAGAGGTGTCCTACCACTGAACTACAGCCCCAGTATTTTTAAAAAAAAATTTATTTTGAGACAGGGTCTCACTCAATTGCCCAGGCTGCCCTTGGACTTGCGATCCGCCTCCCAAGTCACTGGGATTACGGGTGTGCGCCACCTCGCCTGGCCTATAGGAGAGATATTTATGTAAATAGATGAAGTGATGTTCTTGGGGGAAACTGAGAAGTGGCAGGCAGATGCAGATGTGGAAAAAGTAAATGCGATTAGTGGAAAACACCTGGGCGGAAAAAACGGGGAGATGATGGTGCGGTTACTTCAGATTGGGGGGGTCAGCGAGGTCTTCAACTAGAAGACTTAGCAGAGAGGACAGCAAGTGCAGGGCCCACGGACAGGAAAGAACTAGGCATTTTGAGGAAGAGGCCCTGCTGGTTGAGAGCTAGAGACGAGCCATGCGAGGGAGGGTCAGAGAGGCCGGCCGGGTCTCCTCAGCTCTGTGGGCCTGGGAGTAGTCTAGGGTCTGTTCCATCTGTGATGGAAACTGCTGGAGGGTTTTAAGCAGAGGAGCCACGTACATTTTAGCAACGGAGAGCCCCTAGGCCCAAGGCCCTGGTGTAGGGCACAGGGTGAAGAGCTTGGCCCAGGGCGGAGGCAGCAGGGCTGGAGAGGTGTGGGTGTGTGGCTTGGAGAGGCCACCTGCCCGGTGAACTATGGGAGGAAAGGGATTAAGAATGCCTCCAGGTTTGCTTTTGGTTGAATGACCAGGTAGAGGGTGGCGGTGTTTACTGAAATGAAGAAGACGTTTGTGGAGAGAAACTCCAGCAGCCTCCTGAGCCAACCTCTAGGTGCACACAAGTCACCTGGGAATTGTCGGACACACAGACTCCAATTCAGCAGGTCTGGGTGGAGAGCGGATTGTCTAGCAGGCACTTCTGTGGGCTGGTACCTGGATGTCCGCAGACCACACTTGGAGTCGTGAAGCACCAGGCCTGAGCTGGCAAGAATTCAGTCAGAGCCAGCTGCAGGGATGGCCTTGATCCCTTGTCTGCCAGTCCTGACTGGGACCAGCACTGTGGGTGAGCTCGGATGGGTCACCGAGATATTCTCCCTTGCCCGACAGCTCTGTTCCTGTTCTCCCCTGCACTGTGCCCCGGGTGGCCTATGCAATAGACCACATTACCCAGCATCCCTTGCACTCTGGTTTGGGTTGAGCTTGGCCACTGGGAGGTCGCAGCGGGGGAGTCAGGGTTTTCATTTCTCCCGTGCCTCCCTGCTGGATACCCACCATTTGCTTTTTTTTTTTTTTTTTTTTTTTAAAGAGAGGGAGAGAGAGAATTTTTTAACATTTATTTATTTTTTTTTTTAGTACTTGGCGGACACAACATCTTTCTTTGTACGTGGTGCTGAGGATCGAACCCGGGCCGCACGCATGCCAGGCGAGCGCGCTACCACTTGAGCCACATCCCCAGCCCCACCATTTGCTTTTTATGAGGGCTGTTTAAGGGGCCTTTCTTCATCCAGGTTCTGCCGCTGTCCTAACAGTTGGTTCTAGAAACATTGCTCTCGTGTAGGATTTTTTTCCCCTAATTACTGGGGACCATATTCTACTCTCCATTATCATCTGGCATCCCCTATCTTCCCAAGAGTAGAACCCTGGTGTCCCAGACACCTTTCTGGAAGTGCCAGAAAGCTTCTCAGCTCACTCTAGGACTGTCAGGCACAATGGCACACACCCATAATCCCTGCTACTCGGGAGGTTGAGGCAGGAGAATTGCAAGTTCAAGACCAACCTTGGCACCTTAGTGAGACCCTATCTCAAAATGAAATAAAACGAGCTGGTGATGTAGCGTGGCGCAGTGGTAAAGCACCCCTGGGTTCAATCCCCAGTACACACACACCACCACCACCAACAACGACAACAACAACAAACCCTCACTTACACTCCAGGCCACAGGAGGAAGTCGCAGGATAAATTCAGGGGTGCACATTATGAACCCCAGGGACAGGGAGCATGTTCAGGCCTCACAAGGAGTGGGATTGAAAGAACCAAGATAGTTTCTTTCTGTGTGTCTTTTGCCTGTCCACTGCTTGTCCCTCTGTCCACACCACCAACTCTGCTCTGTCTGTGGTTCTGCTGCTCCGCTGCTCTCACTCATCTTTGTGAGCAGAGGCTGGGAGCTCTCACAGGGCCAGGCCAGGGTGAGCAAGTGAGGGGCCCACGCACGACCGCAAAGGTGCTGACCCTGCACCTTCATGAGCTGCAGAGTGGGGGGGGCTCCCCAGTGCGTGCAGGGCGCCCAGTGCATACAGGGCGCCCTGTGCTCACTCACCCTGGTCCAGGCCCACTTGCTCCCCTGGTCTGCTTTTTCGTCTCTGACTCCATCCGACAGCTCAGCTTCTCCCTGGTCTCTGCTTCTTGGTACTTCAGCAGCCTGATCTTTCTGCTTATGGCCACATGGCTAAAGTTGGTGGCCCTATGTGTCTCCCTACCCAGCGCTTGGTACCTTAGTGAATATACTGAATACAGCCCAGTGGCCAGGGACTGGGACTTCCCTGCCTTTCATCAGGGGCTTGAGAACAGACTCTTTGAGGAGGGGGAGGGGCTGATAGAAACAAGGGCCCACTTGGCCATGGGTCCCCGAGTCTCTTCCTCTGGTGTAAGATGTGGCTCAGGGCATCCCTCACTGCCAGCATACAGTCTGCTTGGCCCTTGGGCCCTCCTGGGAATGTGGGGAAAACAGCCAGAACTGAGTTTGCAGACAGGGAAAGACATGCTGCTCTCCTCCAGCCCCCCTCGAGGTTCTTTAAATGCCCTGAGTGAATATCGGGCTGCCCCCTCCTCAGCCACCAGGGCTCTCCCAGCTGGGTCTGTAGAGCATCGTCCCCGCCAGTCGGGGTTCTGCTTTTAGATGTCCAAGCTGAGTGTGGTACAGTGCTCTCACCCACTCTGGCCAAATGCACTAGAGAATTCGGGAAGGCTCAGGAAGGAGGAGGCAGAAGCCTTCCCTCTGGAGATGCAAGAAGAGCCTGAAAGAGGACTTGGGGGGTGGGGACGGAAGTGGTCCCATTTGGGGGCACAGATGGTGCCGGCACCTGTGAGAGGACCTGGGGAGCTGTGGGGCCTTGCAGGTCCTACTTTATTTGGGGGGGCCTCGACAACCATTTTCTACATCTCCTCTGGGCAATTTTTAAACAGCAGCAGGAGGATTTAGGGAAGACACTGCACCAGTTCAATGGGGAACGTGTGGCAAGGGGACTTTGGGGCCATGTCTTGCCTTATTAGGAGAGGCCAGCCCAGGTGAGGAATGGGTGCAGGAAAGGCCTGGGGGTGGGCATGGGAGCTGCGGAAGGAGGAAGAGGGCTGCCCTGCCAAAGCCCAGGCCCTCTGTCCGTGTGGAGAGAGGCTATGGAACTGGGGCCTTCAGGCCCACATGCACACTCCAGGTTCTGGGCCTGCTTGGGGTTTGTGCAGACCTGCCACAGCCATCAGTGCCCTGTGCCCTGAATCTGGATTCTGCTTCTGGGGAAGCTGGGACCCAATGCTCAAGCTTTACTTGCCTTCTACAGAGACGAGGCCTTCCCTGCAGAGAAGGGTCCCCTGAGCACTGAGGGAAAAGATTATGCAGATGCAACATGGTGCTAAGATGCTTCATAGTGAAAGAATCCAAGCCGGTGGCATCGTCCTCTGGAATCCTTATTCCATTCATTCCTCCGAGTAACATCTGTGGAGCTCCTTCCAAGTGCCATGTTCAGATCCCTGTGTCTAGACCTGCAGGGAAGACAGGTGCCACGTAAATCAAGGGCGGTGGTGAGGTGCAACAGGCTCTTACAGAGCACAGGAAGGGCAGCTGATTCTATGTGGGGAGTCCCAGGAGCCTTTGCAGAGAAGGTGACATTTACTCTTAAAGGCTGAGCAGGGGTTTACCAGGTGGGAAAGAAAGATCCTCTTAGTGGGGGCCAGGAAGGCCTGGCTGGCTTGGAGAGGGCGAGACTTGGAGTAGGGGGTGATGGTAGATGGATGTGACTGCAGAGGGTGGATGGAGCAACTCTGCCAATCTGGGGGTCGAGCTGGCCCAGTTAATCTGTTAAACTTCTCTCAGCGCGGGGCCTTTCTGCATTTGCTCCTGACTCTGCAGAATTAGGTCCTGTGCAGGGGTGGGGTAGGAGTCAGGCCTTGGGGCACAGGGGCGTGTCCCCCAAGGGAAGGCTGGAGGCCTAGCAGTGCCCAGCCTGCACACATCACCTTGGCAGTTTGTGGGCAAACCCTCTTGGCCGAGGGAGGGGAGATTGCACTGCCAGCCACTTCCTCCAGTTCCTTCCCTGTGCCTGTCGTCACGGTTACCCTAGGGGTGAGGCTGAGGTTGGGCGGAATCAATTTCGGCCAGGTTTCTATTTTCCCAGATGCAGGTCAGCCAGAGGAGCTGTCACTTCTGGTTCTGTTTCAAAGGAAGCCAAGGGGTTGGGAGGTGCTTGGGTGTGGTGGTGTTGTCGAGAAGCCTCCTGGGGGTGAGAGTGGGTCAGGAGAAGCCCAGAGGTGGCAGGGAAGGAAGAAGAGGCTGCCCTGCCAGGACTCAGGCCCTCTGTCCTGAGCTCCCTAGAGCATGCTGGGAGTGCATGAAGAGAGGCTGCTTATTTTCCTGGCCTATAGCCCTTTGGGCTGAGACCTTGCTGCAGGCCTTGGGCTGCCAGAGTCACCCCCGCTCCACCCCCTGCCCTGCTTGAGAAGTGAGAGAGTTGGCAAACCCCGGGCAGTCCAACAGCTTCTCTAATGGCCTCTGACTCTGAGCTGGCCCCAGCCCAGCCGGACCTATGAGTCCTCCAGATTTTCCTAATAGGTAATGGGCAGCAGGAGTTACCATACCAAAGTGCCCTGGATGGACCGGGGCTGTGCACTCCAGGATTCAAGAGCAGGAGAATTGAAGCTCATGAAATCTGAGTTTAAAATCCTGGCTCTGTCATTTCCCTGTTGTATGATCTAGACAAACGGAGCCATTGAGCCATTGATAGCCAGTGTCCTATCTATAAGATGGGACAATAATAGCAGCTTCCTTATGAGACTCGATTATGAGAATTAAATGATGCACTGAAAGTATTTAGCAAAGTAGGCAACCGATGGCAGCTCTCGTTATCATCGCTAATGAAGCTGACAACTGCCACTTAGTCTCAGAGGTGGAGCTGGTGGGCGGTGGGTTTCTGTCTCCCCATCTAATGGGCTCATGCATGGTGAGTTCCAACATGTCCTGGGAGAGAAGCGAGTTGGAGACACAGGAGGCCCCTGGGCTGGGCCCTGGAATCCCCCAGCTCCCTCACTGGCATCTTGAGGAAGAAGAAGCAAAGGTGAAGGGTTTCCCTGGAGCCATTGGGAGATGGATAGGGAAATGGATCTGAGAATTTGGAAAGACCAGGAGGGAGGAACATCGACATGGAAAGGCGTGAGGGTTTAAAATCTCAACAGAGGGTGGGAGGGAGGGGGTTAAAGGCTGGGAGGTTAGAGGGGTACGGGTGGGATGGGAAAGCAGTGTCCGTGCCCAAGACACTTTTAGAGGAAGTGCCTGAGAACTGCTGGCCCGGAAAATCATGCCCGCAGGCCTTGGGCCGGGCGGAGAACAGGCCGGCCCGCCTGCCAGGTGCAGCCTTGTCAAAGTGGCTTCCCCGGGTCCTGGCCCCCTAACTCTGGCAGGATCAGGTAGCCAACCCGGGGCTTGTGGGAGGGCAACTGCTCCCCGGGATACCCACTGGCCCGGAGAGTATCCTCTCAGCAGCAGCCAGCCGGCTGAACACCAGTGAGCGCTTGGCTGGGAAGGGGGAACTGTCCCTCTGTCTGTCTGTGTGTCCCAGCTGGTCTCAGTGCCTAATCGGTGGCTCTGTTGCCCTCACAGCTAGATGAGGAAGAGGAGCGACGGAAAAGGCGTAGGGAGAAGAACAAAGTCGCAGCAGCCCGATGCCGCAACAAGAAGAAGGAGCGCACGGAGTTCCTGCAGCGGGTGAGCCGGGGCTGGCAGGCGGGCAGGGAGGCCTGTCCTGTCTTTGGAGCAGCTGGTGTTCTCTCTGCACAGGAGACATCATCCGATGGTGTGGAATCAACGGCCACACCCACTGCCCTTTCTGTCACCTGTATGATACCCTTTCCCCAAATCCAGAAAACCAAGGCACCCTGCAGCAGCTTCTGTCCAACCTGTCACCTGGAAGCCCTGGTCACCCACCAGTCCCACTGAAGAAGTGCCTCCCCACCCCAGGCTTGGCCACTGTCTCTGGGGATCCAAGGCAGCCCTAGGCTGCTGAGCCTTTTCCTCGTGGCTCTACCTGCCCTTTCTCTTGGAATGTGCCAAGTTTGTTCTGTCTCCCCCCTGAGTCCTAGCTCTTCGACCTTTCCTACATCCTGTAATGACAGATGTTTCTTCTAATGAAGAAGCAACCAGAAAGTTGATTAGTCCAAACCAGTACTCAATCATGATAATAGTAAATATAATAAATAATAGCAGTAACAATATATAATAACAGCATAAGAACAGGCCCTGTTCTGCCAGTATATAACAGTTAACCACAGTTGCTAGCATTTATAAAGATGGCACTGTGCTAAGTGCTACATGAAATGTTTCTGATCTCATTTTGTTGGTTGAATAACCATATGAGATGGGTGACTTTCTACAGATAAGGAATCCAAAGTGTGGGGAGGTCAAGTCACTCACCCAGGTCTCTCAGCGGCTAGGTGGGATATGAGCCCAGCCTGCGGCTGACCGCAAGCCTTTGTCCTTCACTCCGCCACACCGGCTCTAGTTCACTGGTTCACTGGTTGGTTCATTTGTTCTTTTGTTCATTCCTTGATTCCAAAAATGTTCTTTCACATGTGCTACATGTCCAGAGTTCTGCCTGGTGCACTCTGGGACAGTACTGGACACTCTGCCTGCCCTGCAGCAGACAGAGGTGGGGGGAGGCACAGAGGGCTAGAGAAGCCTCCCCAGAGCTCCCTCTTCCAGGGGCCTGTCAGACCGTTAGCAGCAAGACATACCCGAGCCCACATACCAGGGACACACAGTGTGACATCCAGTCATTGCCAGACAGACAGCACTCGCTGTCCTTCATTCCAGTAACACTTGTCAAACACCTACTATGTGCCAGGTCTTTCACAAATCTCCATGAATCCTTACAATAGTCCAGTGAGATATTAACTCTTCCCATTTTAGAGACTGACCTGTAGCTTGGAGAGCTCAAGTTACTTGCCTGAAGTCACCGATGACAAGTGGAGTGCAGGGATTCAGTCATCCATTTGCTCATCCACCAGTCCATCCAACTAACAATGGATGAGTGCCGGCTGCTCCTGTTGCACTGTGGATAAACAGGCTGCGTCTGCCCTGGGATGGTGGGCGGGAGCTGGAGGAGAGTCAGGTGTTCTGAGTATCCCACTGGGAGGCCCAGTGTACTGTGGGAACTGCAGGGGGCCTGTCCTGGGCTAAGCCAAGGAACATCTAGGCTTCAGCTGTGAGATCAGAGCAGCAGAAGGAATAAGGTGCTGGACACGGATGTAGGGGTTTCCAGGAAGGGTTCGTGGGAAGGTGGGAGGTCGCTTACGGATGTGTTAAGGTATTGAGCAGAATGTCTGTGTGGCTGGAGGTTAGGGAGCTGAGCAGAGCTGCAGAGGCAGGCGGGCCCAGAACTGGCGTTTGCGGAGTGGTCCCAGGTGCTGGGTTGCCTGGGACAGTCTGGGACTGTGCCTGTTGTCCTGGCCGAGTGACCAGGATGACGGTTTACGGAAAACCATGAGAGGGTTTCAGGAGGAGGGGGAAACCTCTGAAGCATGCCTCTGGCTGCAAGGTGGGGCACAGGCTGCAGACCTGAGTAGTGTCCTTGTTGTCCCAGTGAGAGAAGATGAGGCTGGAAAGGTGCAGAGACGAGTGTCGCCTGGGGTCTGGGTGGGACAGTTTGAGGCAGCACTGTCTGGGCCCAAGTCCAGGCCCCCTACTCCCCACCCCGCCTGGGAAGTGTATGGCTGTGTTGACTGCCTCCAAACCCCCAGACACCAGATCCTCCCCTGGGACATTCCGACTGCATCTTGGAGAGTTCCCTGCCTCCACCAGCTGAGGCCCTGAACCCTGAGCAGGAATCAGGCCCTGAGAGGCCCTGGGGCTTCCCAAATGCCTCGTCTGTCTGTGGCCAGGAGCAGCAGCCCCATGTGTGTCTCTTCTATACCGCTGGCCCTGTCCAGTGCCTGTGCCTAAGGCAGGTTCTCTGGGTCTTGGTGGTAATGTCACCTCACGTTCCGATGGTGCTCTGCACTCTGCATAGCTCTCTCTTCTTAATGGTCACAACCACTCTGGGAGGAGACCAAGAGCCCCGTCCCACTGAGGAGGATCCTGAGGACTTAAAGACTCGCTCACTGTCACACAGTGGCTGAGTCAGTGGACAGAGAATCTAGGGCCTCCTCTGCTGTCTAGTGTCCTATTCAGGTTGCCCAGACTCAGAGGAATTACAAAACATGTTCAGAGGGGTGTAGCTGGCAGGTAGCAGTGTTAGTGAAGTCTTTTGGGCCAATCATCATGTTTTCTGAGACATCACTGAGGCCCAGAAACAGGGAGTGACTTGGCCGGGCCACCCAGCCCTTCACCTAATATTTCTTACTACTGACTTTGCTGACCACAGCGTAGGAGACAGAACCTCCCCATGCACTGGTTCGGTTCTAAAACAACAAATGGTTTCAATTCTTCTAGAGCAATAAATATCTACCAGAAGTCAAAACAACAAACACACACACAAAAAATACAGACAGAATCATTTCATTTCCTAATTAACATGTGGAGGTCCTCGCTGGTTCCTATTCATTCATTAGGAAAACAAATCAGGTAATTGCTATTACAAAGCCACAAGCCACTTCTACAATCATGATTAAAAAGAGAGTCTTCTTACGGTTGCACAAGAAATAAATACGTAGCCCCAGCCCCTAACAAAAGGGAAAGGTGGTTAGTGACATTGTGACAGCCAGGCAGACTTCAAGAGAGCCCATGGTAGGCTCTCACATTCTCAAACCAACAGACAACTGCATTCCTGTGACAGTTGCCTGTGCAGAGCCAGCTGCCTCTCGCCCCATTGGTGTCAGGTGACACTGGTGGGTTGTTTGGACATGCGGCTGTTTCTGGCAGGTGCATCTGTGTGTGATATTAATGAATTCCGCATATTGAACACATCTGCTTGGTATCTGTTTTGACTTCAAGCTCCCTGCACTTGTGAACTTCTCTGCCCTGCCCACACTCTCCAGAACAGCTCCCCAGACAGACTCCTTCCTCAGTCTCAGGGTCAGCTCTGCTCCGTCTCCTCCATTCTCCAAATCCTGGTGGTCATCAGGACCTATTTTCTTTGAAACATCTTTCTTCTCTCTCTTTTTCATATTATTGGGATCAGTTCTTCTGATCCCCAAGATCATCGCCTTTTTACAGATGAAGTGACCGAAGCTCTGAGAAGTTAAGAAATGTGCCCCAGACTCTGATGCTAAATCCACAGGCTTTCCAGAGCTATAGTCTAGCTCTTAACTTTCCTGCCTTCTACACTACTGTATCCAAAAGTGAGCTGTGGGACACCTGGACCATTTGTATCTTCTTTATACATCTTCTGCTTTCCCATGTCTGTGTCCCTGCTCACTCAGGGCTCCTACCTGAAGTTCTTCCCTTCCCTTCTCTACCCACCAGAACCAACTCATCTTTTAAGCCAAGGAGAGACCCTGCTCATTAATCCTCTTTGAAGGTCTCCTAAGCCCTGAGTGGCTGATGATCCCTAGTAAGTTCAGAGATGAGAAGATCCACAGAGCCTTTGGATTCCCCAGACATTCTCTGTTCCAGCAGGTCCTCCGCAGATCATGGGTGGTGGGGTACCCTGAGACTCCTTGAGGCAGAAGCTCAGGAAAATTTGAGGACAGAGCTAGCACCTTGGGTTTGAGAACTGGAATGTCAAAAGTCCCCAGAGTCACTCTCTGTGCAGGTGGCTAACATTGGCATCAGACTTCCACAGACTATCATGGTTTCCTGTGGAGTCTCTCCTGGCTCCCAAGGTAGATTTCTCAGAATTCTGAGACCCATGGACCAGGCCAGCTTCCCAGTCGCGTCTCAGCCTGTCAAACCAGAAACCCCCATAACTGGTTTTTAGTATCTTTCCCAAGCACTTTTTTCCCACTTGTTTTGAGGCTTTCTCTCTGGGTCTCAGCCACGAGGCTTACCTTCCCAGCAGTCAGGAGCTCATTCTGCCACCTTGGAACAACCCAGTGGACTGGACTGAGGAAGGCAGCCCACCTGGGGTGCGTGAGCCCCACTGAGCCTCCAGAACCCTTAGAGGGAGGCTGTTCCTCCTGCCCTGTGGCTGGTAGAGGGACAATATGATTGTCACATGCTCAGTTACACCACAGCCTGCTCCTTTTTTTTTTGTACCAGGCATTGAACTCACAGACACTTGGCCACTGAGCCACATCCCCAGCCCTATTTTGTATCTTATTTAGAGACAGGGTCTCACTGAATTGCTTAGAGCCTTGATTTTGCTGAGGTTGGCTTTGAACTTTCGATCCTCCTGCCTCAGCCTCCCAAGCGGATGGGTTGCTGAGTCTCTGCCCTGTGGCATTTTGGATGGGATAGTTTTCACTGTCCATAGCAGACTGGCCTCTGCCCATCTTCCCTGACTGGTGACAACCAAAAACGTCTCCTGACATTGTCAAATGTCTCCTGAGAGGCAGAGTCACTCCCAGTTGAGAACTAAATTGGCCTAAAACTTTGCTGGCCCAGGAATAAATTTCAGCTCTCAAACTGGTTCTAAGTGTTTAGGCATAGTCCCAGAAAAAAAAAAAAAAAATCATTCAGATGCTTTTCTGTCATTCTGTTGGACCCCAAGGCCCTGAACTGGTGTGGCCATCACTTGTCCCCACTATGGACACATGACCCCAGTCCCACCAAGTCAACATCTCTTCCTTTGCCCAGAGCCTCTCCAGCTCAGCTGGAAGTGCCTTGGAAATCTCACTTGAAGTCCATCTAAACCTCCCTCGGGATCCAGTAGGCTGCTTGACAGTTGCCCTTCTGTGAACAAAATGTCTATAGATTTCAGCAGGTGTGGAAGAGACTGTTTAAATAATTATAGACTCACTTGACCACGCTGGGATTCCACAGGCCAGAATATCCCCATTATATATTTATCGTTCATCAGAGCACTTGCCATTGTACTGTCATCCTTGGCCACCACAGGCCTTCTGTGCACCCTCCACTAGACCCTCCTGGCCTCTGTTCTTTGCCCACCTTTTACTTCCTGTGCAAAAGCCCCCGAGGCCGAACATGAGTCAGGCTGGCCCCAGAATGTCACCTGGACTCATCCCACTGTGACAGTCCAGTGTCACAGTGTCACAATATCACTGCCTGCAGAAAGTAGTTAGCCCAGAGCCTCAATCGCCACAGGGAACAAGTAGAAAACAACGCAGGCGATACCAATGCCACCTGCAGGGCAAGGGCTACCAATGCCACCCGCAGGTGCCCTGCGCCCACCCACAGGCAGAACCGCTGCGAGCCTGCGGGGGAGTCTCACAGTGTGTTTCTGTTTGCGCAGGAGTCGGAGCGGCTGGAGCTCATGAACGCGGAGCTGAAGACGCAGATCGAGGAGCTGAAGCAGGAGCGGCAGCAGCTCATCCTCATGCTGAACCGCCACCGCCCCACCTGCATCGTCAGGACCGACAGCGTCAAGACGCCCGAGTCCGAAGGCCACCCGCTGCTGGAGCAGCTGGAGAAGAAGTGACCATGGGCCTGGCAGAGGAGGAGGAGGAGGAAGGGGAGGAGGAGGAGGAGAGACGGAGGAGGAGGGGGCTCCCAGGCGGCCTTTCCTTGGTGCATGACAAACTCTACACTGAGGCTCAGCACGGCGGCCTGGGGCGGGCTCTGGCGTGGAACTCGAACTCGGATCGGCCACACGCGGGGAAGAGCGGGCTGAGGGAACCCAGAGGGACCAAGCGCTGAGACCAAAGCTGAACTGCGGGTGGGGCTGTCCGGCCTGGGGCGCGGCCGGAGGAGGCAGGACGAGGCACCCGCATCAGAGAGATGCCCAGCCGGCAGCCTCGGGCGCGTCTCCAGCTTCTCTGCCAAGGCCACCCACCCGAGGGACCACCGAGCAGCCAGGAAAAGCCATGAGTTGTAACCAAAATGGAGCTGAGGATGGAACTCAGCGCAAACCTGCAATCGCCTGCCCCTAGCCCTCCCCCGACCCTGGTACAGAGGTGGAGAGGGGCGGGCGATGGCCCTGCCCGGGAGGTGGCAGCCGGACGCGCCCTCGCGGGCCTGGGGAGTTTGCCGTGGGCACTGAGGCGCGGGCGCCCTTCCAAAGCACACACTCACTGAATGTTTACAGACTGGCTGTCCTGGCAGGGCTTTCCACTGCACACGGTTTTTATACTTTCTTTTTCTTTTTCTTTTTTTTTTTTTTTTAAATATTTTTTACAAAAAAAAAAGATTTTATACAAGCAATATATATATGGATTTCTATAATCACTCGATGTGATACAGTATAAATATGCTATGGTTTGTTTGTTATGGACAGATATCCACCCATTATGGCCGTTGTGTGTAACTCCTAAGTACTGTAGTCTCTGGGTGTCGGGGGTGGCTGGGGTGGGCTGGGGTACCTTTCCCTCCTTGTAAACCCTTCCTAGTTCGCAGTCCTGTATTGCTCAGTAAACATTGCTCTTACTTACCCAGCTGCCTCCTGTAGTGTCTGCTGGGGAGCAGGGTGCAAGGCGCACCCAATGTCAGAAAGTGGAGCGTCTGCCGTAGGCACTTGGTTTCCACAACCCTCCCAGGTAGGTATCATTCTACCCATTTTACAGATGTGGAAGCTGAAGCTGAGGGAAGTTCAGGTAACCCGCAGTTAGCATCCTGAGAGTACTTACTTCACTCATTCACTTCACTAATGCTGGCTGGGCGGTACTCTCCAAGGTACTGAGCAGTCACTGGGGAATCAAACACTCCTCCGTCTTGTCCCCCTGGAGCCTATAGGCACTGGCCCATCTCATGCTGGCTCCACGTGCTGTCTCATGTCATCCACACAGCAGCCCTGCACGGGGGCAGCAACTGTCCCTCATTCACAGGTGGGGAATTAGAAGCCCCTGGAGATTAAACTTGCAGCCATGATTTGTTGAAGACTTTTAGTGTAACCAGCACATAGAATCTCATTGACTTCTTGGGACAGCATAAAATAGGAATTATTCTTCTTGTTTTACAAATGACTAAGCTGAGGCTCTAGATGGGCAAGGGACCTGTCAAAGCACACCCAGCTAGCAAGGGACAGAGCTGGTATTTGAACTCTGCCTCCAGAAACCTATGGCTTTTCTCTTGTCACTGGTTGACTGTGACTGTCTCCATGATTGAGTATCTCACCTGGTCAGAATAGGAAGCTTGGAGGCCATGGTTATAGATATGCTTTCCAGGAAGCCTGGGTATTGTTTCAGCCTGTCTCAGGATCGTGGAGTGAACCAGCTTTCTTGGCAAATGTGTGCGTGAGACAGAGGCACACCCACCTCTCACCTCCACAGCACGATGCCTCTTCACAGAGCAGGAACAACTCCATGCTATTCACATGGCTAGTTAAATGCCATGTACCTTATCTCATGTGCTGCCACAGCTTGAATGGACAGGTGGGAAAGGTGCTTTTAGCTCCTCTGTAACTGGGGCTTATAAAGGTTAAAGTTCATCCAGATAAAAAGAGGCAGAACTGAGAGTGGACCCCAACATGCCTATCTTCTAACCACGTGTTTTTCTGCCATCATTGGGGCTAGGAAACTAGTTCATGATAAGGACTGGTGTCTGGTGCACCAGTGACCTTGGATTGCTTCCTAAATCATGGACAAGGCCTTCTGGGATGGGTGAAAATGGAAAGTAGGTCAGGATACACAGTTGGTCCCTCGCTTCTGCATCTCAGGTTCCCTCCACCGTGTGTGGCGTGGGCTTCCCTGATCCCTGCCTCAGGCACAGCCCAGGCTGCCCACACTCAGCTGTGGATGTGTGCAGTGAACCCTCAGCTGTAATCCTTCTGCATTGTTCAGCTGAGAGAAGAATGAAGTCGTGGACTTACAAGGGCCTTCAGGTGACCTGGCAGATGCTCCTGAAGGACCACTGCCTGCCCCTGGCTGTGGCTCCTCTAGTTCCCTGCATGGGTATCAAGAGCCAGCCTCTCCAGATTAGTGTGCTTCTTAGGCTGTATGGATGGGCTGTCCCCAGAATCAGTGAGCCACACTGGGTTGTCTTGCTGTGGTGTCTTCCTCCTGCCCAGGCCTGCTGCCCCTCCCAAGGGCAGCCGAAGTCACAGTCACAGCTTCATTGTGGCAACGAGTGCTTGAGGGTCTTCTGTGCTTGGCTATGTACATGGGCTACTCCAGCTAGCTCACAGCCTTGCTGGGAGGCCAGGGCTATCTGTCCATGTTGCAGACAAGAAAACCAAGGCATAGAAAGCAAGTGCCTTGCTCCCCAAATTCATGGGCCTGCCAGGGGCCAGAGTCAAGATGTTACAGTTTGATTTCAGGTGTCACTAGGTAAAGAAATGCTCTGAGTTTGTGGTGTGACCTTGCCAGGGGGACTTGGCTAGAGGCCAGGAGAGATGTCACAGACCTGCCTGTGCTCCCAGTACATATTCTGAATCCTTGATTCTCAGATGTCCATCTCCAGCTGACATGCCGCTAAGAAAAAGGGACTCAAGATCCAATCATTGGAATTGCTTTTTTGGCAGTACTAAGGATTGAATCCAGGGCCTTGTGCATGCTAGGCAAGCGCTGTACCACTGAGCTACATCCCAGCCCTCACGATCCAATCTTCTACTATGAACCTCACTTATCAGTAAAGTAGGGACAGTAATAATCTGAGTCCTTCTCACGGGGGTATTGTCAGGATCCAAGAAGGAAAGGGTGTGTTTTATGAAAAGTCCTCTCCCCCCCAAAAAAAATAGCAATTTCCTTGTCCTCTGTTACTGTGTATAATTGTTGATATTTGCCACACAGTACAAATTCTTTGAATAGCTTTTATTCTCTGAAGGTGGGTGCAGAGTTTGTGTTCTCACCGTGTATCTGGTCCCCATGGTGGGATGCATGCCTGGGATCCAAGGCTCCTGGGTCCATTCAGTTCCCGATGGACCAAGACCAGCTATGTTGGGCTCATCATTCTGGGCCTCAGGGTACCCTCCTGCCAGATGGTCATAAATAAGACCTGTGTCACCTCTGCCCTCGGTTCCTATGAGAATGCACTGGGTGGATATGTGCCACCCCACCCTGGCCTGAGAAGGACAAGACTCTTTAGCCCTCAGGGGACAGAAACTAATCTGTGTTGGCCAGAATGTGGATTAAAGGAAACACCTACACTGCCAGTGGGGAAATTGTGGTGACAACTATGTAAAGCAGTTTGTCACTAACCAGTAATGCTAAAGCTAAACGCATCCTTGATTTAGCCGTTCACTTTCTAAGTATGTACGTAGAGGAAGGCTAGCGCAGGGCAAAGCAAGGTACAAGATTGACCGTTGATGCTTTGTTTCTATTAAAGGAAAATTGGAGACAACCTGAATGCCTATGAATATAAGAACGGATAAACAAATTGCAGTGTTTTGATAAAACTGAATATGATTCAGCCATTATAAGAATGAACCAAATACAGGTATCAGTGTGGATAAATCTCAAAGACAATGTCCAGCTGAGGCCAGGGAAGCAAATAGCAGATACCATTTATGTAATGTTCCTAAACATTCAGATCAATACTTTTTGTTTAAAGGTACACACAGTTCTGGGTAATAGAAGTATAAAAGCTTGCATAAGAATGCTATAGCAAAATCAGTGATAGGGAGTATTCCTGGGGGTGAGAAGGGACTGGGGATAGCATCAGCTAGGATAAGTAGGACACATGGGTTTCTGCTTTATGCATAATATTTCATTTAATTTTAAAAGTTGTCATCAGTTGGGTGTAGTGGCACATGCCTATAATTCTACCTACTAAGGAGACTAAGGCAGGAAGATTGATACTCAGTAAGACTCTGCCTCAAAATTCAAAAATTTAAAATAGGGTGGAGATGTACTTCAGTGGTAAAACACCACAGGGTTAAATCTTCAGTAACCACCCCCCCGCCCCGCAAAAAAAGTTGTCATCAAATGTAGAATAACAATAGAATTTTTCATAGGTGAGCAATATGCACACAGATGTGGGTTATATTCTCTACACTCCTCTGAATATTTGGTTCATTTCCTAATTAAAAAGAGCAAACCACAGTACAAATAGAAGATTTCATATTTTCCATTCTTTTCCTTAGCAAGCTCAGAAAAAAAAAATCAGTCTGAAGTTTCAGTGGATTGCAGCATAGGGTCCCTGAATTTATGCACATTTAATTAGAGGCCTAGAGGGAGAGAGAAACAACTCCGAGGGTGTGGAAGAAGTTGAGTGGTCCTGGGGAGGGCGTCCTGCGGGGAGGACACCTTGGGGAGTGTTGATCTGCTCTAGTTTAGGGGCTCCCAGTCCCTCAGTTCTACAGGGAGCAATTAAAGCACGTTCAAGGTTGATTCAGACTCTAGATTCCTCCTTACCTGCAGCCTTTTTAACCCCATCTCCATGATAAATGCAACTCCGTGGCACCTTTCAGAGGTGCCGTGAACTGGATGCAGTTGTCACAGGTATATCTATTTTGTGATGCTATTGCAACAAATTTAATGGCTTAGAACAACACTCACTGGGCTAAAATCAAGGCATTGGTAGGGCTGTGTCCCTTTAGAGATTCCAGGGGAAGAATCCATCTTCTTGCCTTTTCCAGCTTCCCGGGTGGGGCACACATTCCTTGGTTCATGCCCCCTTTCCATCTCCAAAGCCATCAGTGGCTGCTCAAGTCTCACATCCCATCGCTCTGACTCTTCTGTCTCCCTCTTCTTTCTTTTTCTTTTTTTCCAGTTCCAGGGATTGAACCCAAGAGCGCTCTACCACTGAGCCACATCCCCAGTGCTTTTTATTATTATTATTATTTTTTTGACACCATCTCACTAAGTTGCTGAGGCTAACCTTGAACTTGCAATCCTCCTGCCTCAGCCTCCCAAGTCTCTGGGATTGCACACCCATGCCACCAGGACCCACTCTCTTCTATTTTTTTTTTTTTTAAGGATCCTTGTGATGGCACTGGAGCTACCAGAATAATTCAGGATCATCTCTTTAAGTCTAACTGGTTAGTGACCTTAATTCCATCTATAGCCTTAATTCCCCCTGCTCGTGTGATATATTCACAGGTTCCAGGGATTAAAACGTGGAGCTACGACCCTACTTCCTGGCAAGATAGACTATTTCCCATGGAAGTGCCAAGAGGATCAAGTCCCTGGGTGGCACATCCCTTGTGGCCAGCACGGCGATGCTTGTCACACACAATACACACAGACAGATGTGCAAACTCACAGACTAGGTGAGTTTGTACATCTATATGCACAACACGCAGACCCACACATAGATCCACGTTAAATTCGATGAGATGAATGTTAGTCTTACTCCTTTATTGACAGTGCTGAAATTTTGTAACTGATTTTCTTGTTTGACTCCTAAACTGGCAGTGTGGGTGCTTCCTAAAGAGGCAACTCCTGATGCTCTGGACCACTGGTGGCAACATCACTGTCAGCAGCAGCCTCGAGTACTCTGAAGGACAGTCCTCCCTCGTGGGGGTGGCCTGTCATGCGCACCAGTTACACTCCGTTTACGATCCTCCCACTCCAGCTTTATCACATGACAAGCTCCGAACAGGCTCACAACGCCACACAGGTGCGACCTGGCCGTGCCTCCACGCAGGTGCACAGCGTGTGCCTACCTGCACTGGGGGATGTCTGTCACTACCCTATGGCACACATTTGCAATCTGGAAATTTAGGGAGTGAATGCCTACAGACCGCTGTGACTAATTGGGGTAGAGGTCGACTTTGACTAAATGCTTTTTTGTCTTCCAGTTGGAGGGTTCTTAGGTCCCTCAAAAAGGATTACAGGATTCAGACAGACCTGCAGAGATGAGCTGGGTTGCCTTTCTCTCCTTCCCTGTTCTACTCCATCTGTCCTTTCTGCTCCCTGGGATCCCTCCCAATCCACCTGAGCATTTGTTTCAAATTCTGCTTTGGGGATGGCAAGGCTAACACAGTTGGAATCAGAATTGACTCTAGGAAGCTGCCCTTCCAGCCGGGTGCAGTGGCTCATGCCTGTAATCCCAGCAGCTCGGGAGACTGAGGCAGAAGATCTTGAGTTCAAATCCAGCCTCAGCAACTTAGCAAGGCCCTAAGCAACTCAGTGAGACCCTCTAAATAAAATACAAAATAGGACTGGGGGTGTGGATGGGTGGTTAAGTGCCCCTGGATTCAATCCCTGGTACAAAAAAAAAAAAAAAAAAAAAAAAAAAAGCCAGCTCTCTGAATGAAATATTTGGAGCTCTGACTCTTGCTGGTGAGAAGATAGTGATAGTGGGTGGGTATGATGCCTGTCCTGTGCATCAGCACCGGTGTGCAGATTGTCACCTTTGTGGATTGAGATGTGACACAGAGCCATTGAGATGTGACACAGAGCCCCTGAGTGATATGGGAGTGAGTTATGAAGCTTGAGTTGCTCTTTGTCATCTGTTTTGCAAGCCTCAAGAAACAAAATGAAAACCGTAGCTCAATCAACTGCCAACTCAAGACGTGCTATGGAAGCAGAATGCCCCTCCCACGGGGTCTGAGGAGCTGCTTGTCTCCTACCCACCTGGGAACCCTGTGCTGAGGATGAGGCGCAGAATCGCATCATAGGGCAACAGGCCCATGGAGTAGAATGAATGCCCTTCCTTGAAGAAATCTCCATAATGAAGCCAGGGCCCTAGGAAACAATGGAGAACCCTGAGACCTGACATAGAGGCATGTGGGTGAGAATCTTAAAACTCCCAGAATCCCTGGAAGCCTCTAGATTGGCCCCTTACCCCTGACTGGAGGAGATGGGCCTCACCTTGCTGGGAGACCCTGCACTTGAACATGATGTATTCGTCTTCAGGACCCCTCTCAACCTCCAGGTAGAGAAGCTGACGTGCGACACTAAGCTACAGCCAAGGAGCCGAGATGCTAGACATGCTGGACCTGCCTTGTCAGAGAATTAAGGCGAGGGTCAGAAGGTCCGGGGCGGACTTGCTTTCGGATCCTGGGGGACCCATCATCTTCCCTGTTCTTCAGGAGGCCCAGAAGAGTTTTCGCTCAGGTGACAATGACACCCTGGTGAGGGGGTTCCCGCACCTTGGAAAAGCCTTGTACTGTTGGTTACCTCTGCAGCCAGAGTTGGTGGGAGGAGAAGCTGCCACAGAGCTGGGCTCCCTTGGGTCAGTGGGGACTGTGGAGTTCCAGAATGGGAGAGGCCTGGCAGAGGGGCAAAGGGCACAATCACGTGGCAGACAGCAAGTCCTGATCCACGTCTGGGTCTAAGTCAGTTTATACACTGAGACCCAGTGCTGGAGGGTAGGCTGGACCCCCTGGAGAAGCCCTGCATTACCAGCGCGCATGTTCGATCAATGTTTCGATAATCCTTCCCTAGAGCACAACCCAACAGTGGGGAAAGGGAATTCTTGGGTCTTTTGGGAACTGTTGAGCCCAACATCTCTAACACTAGGGAAGTGGGATGAGGATACCTGAAACATTGTCGTGGTTTTCTTTCGTTTTGGTTCTTTCTTTCTTTCTTTCTTTCTTTCTTTCTTTCTTTCTTTCTTTCTTTCTCTCTCTCTCTCTCTCTCTCTCTCTCTCTCTCTCTCTCTCTCTCTTTTTCTTTCTTTCTTTCTCTCTTTCTCTCTTTCTTTCTTTCCAGGAATTGAAAGCCCCACTCTCAGCCCTTTTTATATTTTATTTTATTTTATTACAGGGTCTTGCTAAGTTGCTTAGGACCTCACTAAGTGGCTGAGGCTAGCCTTGAACTTGCAATCCTCTGTCCTGGTTTACGAAGGTAAAGGTGCTCTAGCCCAAGTCTGCCCCACCGTGGGCCCCGCGGTGTGTTACAGTCACTTCCTCCCTAGAGGGCTCCCCATCCTGGGTGCGCTAAAGCTTAGGGGCTGCAGAGCCGTTCCATTGCTCCCTGAACAGTGGAGTCAGAGGCACTTGATAGGAAAAGCTGAGTGGAAGCACCTAACTGTCCCACCCCAGCTAAGATGGCAGATCAGAAATGGCACCGCATCCTACACACAAGTGCAGAGAAAAGCACTAGCATCAAACATGGTGTTGGGCCCTGAAGTCCCTGTTGGATTCAATTTGTCTCATCCCTGAAAAGACAAGGTGGATTGTCGTGGGCGAAGTTGGACTACTCTGGACCTCACCTCCGCTGTCACTGAGTCAGTCCTGCTATTATCAGAACAGAGTGCAACTTCTGTTGCTTGGGAGACGCATTCTTCTCAATTCCCATCTCGGGGAGGATCAAAGCAGCTCACTTTTAAATGGAGAGGCAGAGAGGTACTGCTCCCTGTTGAGTGTGAGGACGGCAACCTCTCCTGCTCTCAACCACTGGAGAATGCAGAGGAGTTCTGAGCTGCCTGATGTTCCACAGCCTCCTCTTGCTCCCACTGTGTCCATGTCACTATGCCAATCAGGCCTGCAGAGCAGGAGTGGCAGGCACTCTAACCTAACTGCCTATATGACACTGGGCACAGGAGCCAAATCGGATAACGCTGCCAGTAATCCAGAGGCCTGGGGCCTCCTTCAAAATGAAGGACAGGTTATTGCTCTTTGAACCTTCCCACACAGAAAGAGACCAAGGGGCCAGTGGCCCTCTTTGGATTTTCAAGGCAACATACAGACTACACTTCAGAATAGTTCTTAACCCATTGGTTAGTGAGTGGGAAAGCTCTGTGGAAGGTCCAGGCTGCATATAAGCTGCTCTGCCCCCTGCACCATCTAACTACAGACACAGTGAAGCTATAGGTGTCCATGGTGCATAGGGGCTGGATATTTTGAATGTACATCTCTTGATCAATTAAAATAGAACTTTCTTTCCTTTTGGGGGGCCGTATCAGGGATTAAAGTCAGGGGCACTCAACCACCGAGCCACACCCTCAGCCCTATTTTATTTAGGGGCAGGGTCTCACCGAGTTGATTAGCACTTCACTTTTGCTGAGGCTGGCTTTGAACTTGAGAGCCTCCTATCTCAGCCTCTTCAGCCATTGGGATTACAGGTGTGCACCACAGCTCCGGCTTAAAATATAAATTTTGATGTTATCTCCCGCTGTCCTTTTGAAATTTATACAATGAGGGTTATCTTTCCTTGGCCAGAAGAAAATTTCAGCAAGTCTCAGACTTTTCTGCGCACCCTCAAGTGAGAGACAGCCCTGTGCCACTCTAAGTCTAAATTTGTTTATCAAAAGGTCTAGTCTAAGGGAACAGAAACCTTCAACTTTATTTCACATTCAAACCTCCCCTCCTTGGCAGGAGTCTGCTTCTGACTGTAATTGGCATCCCAGGGGCACTCAACCACCGAGCCATACTCCCAGGTCTATTTTGTATTTTATTTAGAGACAGTCTCACTGAGTTGCTTAGCGCCTCGCTGTTGCTGAGACTGGCTTTGAACTTTCGATCCTCCTGCCTCAGCCTCCCCAGCTGCTGGGATTACAGGCGTGCTCCCCTGTGCCCAGTTCGGTTGTTTCTTTTCTATTTCTCCCCTTGCCCCTCTCCCGCTTCTCCCTTCCCCCATCCCAAGATGACCGCCTGGTTTCTGACCCCTCCCAGGTACAGGACAGGGAGCTGTGGTGAGGGCTAGGAACAGCTTCCTGTCCTTTGACTGCAGGGTTCTGGGGTGGCCAGAGGTGCTCCTGTCTTGGCACGCATTTAAAACACGGGCACCCACGGCTTCTGTCTTTCATGGACTCTTTTGAGGGCTCTTCCGAGGTTTCTGTTTCCGGGGACCCCTCTCCCACATGGCCTTCCATCTGGGCAGCCCTTGGAGATCCTCTCAGCTCCAGCTTCTCCCCAGCATCCTCTAGATGGCCCTATTGGACTGAACCCAGGACAGCCCACAGCAGCCCACACCTGGCCTCAGGAAGCACTTGGCATCTCTTGCCTAGAGACACTTGGAGTATAGGGACAGCCCAGTACAACTGCTTTTTCCAGAATCCCTGCGGAAGTCGCCTCCACACATGGCTGAGGGTCAGGAGGCGGCAGTCCCTCCCTCCTGCCTGGTGAAGGCGAGGATTCGGGCTCTTTCCAAAGAAATTGCTGTGCAAAGCCTTCCCTAGCTCTCCGTGCTCAGAGAGCCCTTTTTAATATGCTCCAGCTGGATGAGGACCCAGTTGTCTTGGAACTGGCTCTTTAAAAATTGTATAATCTGCACATAGTGATCTGGATTCACATCTATTGTGCCTGAAGTCTCAGTCAAAACTTTCATTTTAATATCCTGATTCATTGTTTTCTGAGTTAAAGGTCAGATAATGATTATAAAACTCTATGGGCTCATATTATCTAATCATCAAAAAGAAATTCTGAGGTCTGGGGGTGTAGCTTAGAGGTAGAGCTCTCGCCTAGAATGTGTGAGGCCCCGAGTTCCACCCCCAGCACTGCAAAATAAATAAATAAATAAAAATCCGTGCACGATTGCAGCAGATGGCGTGGCTCCCCCATGAACTCAAGGACAGACGCCAACTTGTATTGAGTGCTTGGCATCTGCTGAAGTCTCGTGAGGTGGGTCGTATAACTTGAAGTCCCATTTTATTAATGAGGAAATAGGCTTAGCTAAGAGGTTTGCCTGACAGCTGGCGCCACTGGATTCCATTCAACCAACATTCACTGAGCTCCTTCCAGGCTGGTCAGCAAAAGTGGACCCAAAGAGATGCCCTGCCTTCAAGGGAGGCACAGATCCAGGGACGCAGACAGATCCCCCTGGGAAGTGCTAGCTCAGGGCAGATCTAGGGCGACAGCTGGAGACTGCCACCTGGGTCAGGTGACCTGTGCATCTTTCCTTCTGATGAAAAACAAAACCCTACCTACGCTGGGTGTGCATCGCGGTTGGGGATCACCTTATTATTATTTTTTTTAACTTTCCATCTTTTTTGGTTGGTTCATTAGAGTTGTGCATAACGATGGGATCTGTTGTGACATATTTGTACATGCCCACAGAATAACAATATGTCATTTGGCCAATATCTCCCCCCCCAGCACTTTCCCCCTCAACAGAGAAAAGGGACCTCTGTTGATCTCTCCTTGATTTTCATGAGATCCTACCCCCTATCTTTCTTTTCCTGTTTTTCTCTCCAGCTTCCACACATGGGAGAAAACATATGACCCTTGACCTTCTGAGTTTGGCTCATTTCACTTAACACGATGGTCTCTAGTTCCATACATTTTCCTGCAAATGACATAATTTCATATTTTTATTTTTGGCCAAATAAAACTATTATGCATATATATCATATTTTATTTTCTCATCTTTTCGTTTTTCTCCCCCAGGGGGTTACTCCCCTCCCTCACCAAGGGCAGCTCTTCTGTCAACATTTTAATATTTTGGCAGCAGCCTGGCCTCCCCCAGCCCAACAATGCTTGAGCCATTCCTTAGTTACTGCTTTAGGTGACCAGAGGCTGTCCCCTGATGGTAGCCTTTTCTCATTGGCTGCCAATACAGTCACTCAATTCTAGTTCCTGAGAGAGGAAATCCTGATCTACCAGCCGCAGGCCTCATTAGATTTAAGTTCCCACATCTCCCGGGCCTCCCAATACTTCCAGGCCTATTTACAATGGTATTTCCAGCCTAAGTGGGAAGGGTATGATTCTTCTTCTTCTCTGCCTTTCACTGCTTGAAATAAAGACTCAGTCCACCCTTCCATTAACCCAGATTTGCACAATGCTGCCTGGGAAGAGGTCCTCAGGGTTTGGGGATCTGAGCTTCTGAACACTCCAACTTGATGCAAGATTTCTTTAAAAAAGACATTCTCTTTGAAGGCCCAGAGAAAGCAGAAGAGGCTTCCCTCAAATTCAGTCCCTTGTAGTAGCTGAGACCCTTGCATTTCTAAAGCAGCCTCCAGCCCAGGCTCCAGAGATTTCCCTACCTTCCTTAGAAAGGAAGGGGAATTGAGAGATGCAAGTCCAAGGTCATTGCTTCTGGGTCCTATGAGATAAGCACAGGGGGGCTGGGCTATAGCTCAGTTGGTAGAGTGCTTGCTTCACAGCACAAAGCCCTGGGTTCAATCCCCAGCACCACACACAGAGAGAGAGAGAGAGAGAGAGAGAGAGAGAGAGAGAGAGAGAGATTCAGCCTCTCAGGTCAGGTAGGCCAGACCCTTGTCTGCACCAGGCAGCTGGAGGCATAGGCAGCAGCTGCGGAGGACACCACTGCTGATTGGGCTCCCCACCAAGGAGCAGGGGACCCAGGTGGGCCCCTGGAGTCCATGACCCTGCCCTGGCCACAGGCTGGAAATTAGGACTTCCAAAAAAGGGGTTCATTTTCATCATAGATAACCACTCAATGGGATTTACTAGATCACTTACCTAAAGATGAAAGCTATTTACGAATCTAACACATAAGTGTGGATCTCATTGTGCAGCCAATCTCTGCTCGCTTGACACTTACATGGCCCTGTAGCCAGGCAGGGGCGGCTAAACTCTGCCAGGCTGTTCCTGTTATCTTTGTATTCTTTATTTCAAAATTTACATAAATTACAAAAGTGTTCAAAATGACCTATGATTAAGAAGATAGAAGGAAAAGCCACAGACTAGAAGAAAATATTTGCAAAAACACTTATTTCTTCCTCCCTCCCTTCCTTCCTTCCTTCCTTCCTTCCTTCCTTCCTTCCTTCCTTCCTTCCTTCCTTTTTATCCTTCATTCTGGTACCAGGGATTGAACCCAGGGGCACTTAACCACAGAGGCACATCCCCAGCCTTTTTTTTTTTTTTTTTTTTTTTTTTTTTAGAGAAAGGGTCTTGCTGAATTGCTTAGGTCCTTGCTAAGCTGCTGAGGCTGGCTTTGAGCTCACAATCCTCCTGCCTCAGCCTTCCAAGCTGCTAGGATTGCAAGTGTACACCACCATGCCCAGTAAAAAACTACATTTTGATAAAGGACACATATCCAAAATACTCAGTAATAAAGAAGCAAATGACCCAATTTTAAAAATGGGCAAAAGATCTAAACCTACACCTCATCAAAGAAGTTATACAGATGGCAAAAATGCTCAACAGCATATATCATGAGGGAATTGTAAATTAAAGTGAGTTATTACTACATACCTAATAGAGGGGCTAAAATCCCAAACACACATGAGGATGGAAAAGAAATCAAGGAAAGTTTAAAAGGAAAAGGAAAAAGGGGCAAGAAATTTAATCTGAAAGCCTGGTGCTGAAGTTCCTTGGAACTTCTCTCCCAGACCAGTTCTCCCTCCCAGGCCTTTCCCTTCCAAATTTCTGGGAAATCTACAAATCTTCATTCACAATCTTTGAGCTACTGGAAATTCACCCACTGATGAAAATCGCCTTGTGCACTGTTAATAACAGCCCACTAATACATGTGGGTTTTAGAATAGATGGAGTAAAAGCCGATAACAGAGGGAACTTCCCCGGACACCTTTAACAGGGTGCTTTCCCAACATTATCCAGGGAAAAAGGGTGTCAACTAAGAACCCTGAGAACAACCAAACCGCCATCACCCAGCTTGAGGGGCTGATGTCACCCTCACACACCTTCCCATGCACACCCCCTACTAAGTTTCCTTTGAAAGAAGAGCCCCAAACCCCTAAAGTGCTTCTCACTCTCAAGGTCGCCTGCTTTTCCCTTTCAACATGTAAGAGTACCTCCCTGGGCCTCTCAGCATCTGAGTGTGATGGTACTCTCTTCCATCAAATACGTCAAGGACCCCATCAATCTGAGTGGTGGTCCCCTTCTCCACAACCTCCTCAGACCCCCTCGGTGACAACTCCGGATCCTGGCAAGGATGTGAAGCAATAGGAACTCTCATTCATTGCTTGTGGGAGAGCAAAACGGCACCGCGACCTTGGAAGACAGCTTGGCAGGGTCAAACGCACTAGGACCATACAGTCCAGCAATTGTGTTCCTTAATATTTACCCAAGTGGGGTGAACACCTTTGTCCACACAGAGGTTCACAACGGATCTGTTCATAATTGCCCCGAATGGGAAGAAACCAGGATGTTCTTTGTAGGTGAATGGATAAACAAACTGGTCATTCTTACAATGGAATATTATTTAGCAATTAAAAAAAAACTCCAAGGGGCCAGAGATACAGCTTGGGGATAGGGCACTGAAGGAAAAAAAAAAAAGGAAGGAAGGAAGGAGCTAGTAGATATGCAGATATAGAGGGAATGAGTGCATATTGCTGAGTGAAAGAAGCAGGTGTGGAAAAGACCACACACTACATCATTCCAACTACGTGACACTGTGGAAAAGCAAAAGTATACGGAGTAAACTATAAGTGGTTGTGGGCTGGGGCTGTGGCTCAGCGGTAGCGCACTCGCCTGGCTTGTGTGAGGCCCTGAGTTCGATTCTCAGCACCACATAGAAATAAATAAAATAAAGGTCCATCAACAACTAGAAAAAGAGAGAGAGAGAGAGATAAGTGATTGTGAGGGACTCAGGGAGGTGGGGCAGAAGGAAGTGGGGTACGGAATGTTATTGGGGTGGTGAGAATGTTGTGCATGAGGCTGTCACGGTGGAGACACTATTGCATTTGTCCAACCCTTAGAGCTGTGTGACCATACAGTAAACCATAATTTAAACTCTGGGTTTCATTAATAATAATAATAATGTATCATCTTGGCTCATTGATTGTGATCAATTTCCACACTACCGCAAGGTATTTGTAATAAGGGAAACTGTCAGGGAGGAGGTGGAGGGAGCGGGTCAAGAGTATGGAAACTCTATACTTTCTGTTCAATTTCTCTGTAAACCTAAAACTCCCTAAAATCGTCATAGATTAATATTAAAATATTAATTTTAAGAGGCTTACGATTCCCCCACCCCTTTTTGTGGTACTGGGGAGAGAACCAGGGCCTTGCTAATGCTAGGCAAAGTGCACTGAACTGTACCTCCAACACGGCCCCCGCATCCTTCTCTCATAAGTAGACACTTCTCAGGGGTTGGAGTTGCATGCCTGTGGCTCTCCCCGGCTGGGATCTTACTATGGTTGATCACACAACGGGTCATTGGGTGGCCCTCCTCCGTGACTGCACTCTGCATTGCCTTGATGGGGCCTCTCTGCAGTGGCCCAGCGCTGTGGCAGGTCTCTGCCTGGTGGGGGCGCCATGCCTCAGCATCCCCTGGGCCTTGCGCATCTACAGGGTTAGCCATCAGCTGAACACCATCAACCCTCCCCACTTGGACCCTCTGGAACACTGGCCTGAGCCACACCTGGGCCCACCTTAGCTACAGCGGGGGCTGCCAAGGGGCACCATGCCAGAATGTGAGAAGCAGACCTGGGTGGCCCTGGGCAGTGAGCACCAAGGTCCCACGGTTCCCCTAGGCCCCTCTCTTGAAATCTGTCTGCCCTCAAGGTTGTGACTCACTGGGCCTAGTGGATGCTGCAGCCTCAAAAATCTCCAAAATGCCTTGGGGGTCATCACCCATGGTCTGAATGAAAACCACCCGGCTTCCTTCCAGCCACACTAATCTTGGTATTAAAGGGTAGCTTGGCCCCACCCTGGCTTCCTCTCCTAAACATGCTTCTTAATTCTGTACCTGGCAGGGCTGAGGCTTTTCCCAGTCTTTACTTTCTGCTTCCCTGTTGATTACAAATTCTGTCTTTACATTGTTCCCCCTCTTTCTGCATTGTGCTATAAGCAGTTAAGAGAAGCCATGCAGCACCCAGGACGCTTTGCTTAGATATTTCTTCCACTAAATATCTTAGTCCATCACTCAAATTCTGCTTTCCACAAAGCAGGAGGTGGACACAATTCAGCCAGGTTTTGTTTTGCCACTTTATAGCAAGGATAACCTGCCCTCCAGTTTCCAAGAAGATAGTCCTCATTTCCACCCAAGAGCTCATCAGAACGGCCTTTGCTGTCCATACGTGACAGTGGCTGCTCTTGGGCGGGTTGTCCTAGGTGGAGTTACTTCCCTCCTTTTCTTTGCCTGGGTTTCTAAATGATAAAGAAAAGTGGCACCTAAATGATTATGACATTAGCTGCTAAATAATCGTACTTTATGTTTAAGGAGTCCAGAACTTCTGGTGACCTTCGGGTTATATCAGTATATTTAAAATGACCTTGATTTGCAGAAAAGTATCATGTTTATCTAAAGAATCACAGGAACTAGCCCCAGGAGGTCAAGGTGGGTTCCCATGTGTGGCCAAAGAAAGAAAGACTCACTCCTGGAATGACAACCCCCACATAAACACACTTATTCTTCCTGCCCACTGTCCCACTGAACCTCTTTTCCCTCCCTGTGAATCCCTTTTGTGTACCTCAGTTCCCCAAAGATGTTCTCTTTTCTGTGGGAGCATGATGGACTAGCTTCTTCTCAGGGTGCTGACTCTTGAATGAATCTGCTTTCCTCCCCAGCAACTCTTGTCTCCACGTGTTGGCTTTCGAGCAGTTAGCAGGGAGAGTTGGGACCCATCATATTTCTCCCAGCATTCTATTTGAGGCCACTTAGATGATCCCTAAGACTGAGGCTCTCTGCAGCTTCTCTCTTCTTTTAAATGCTACCAGAATCACCCTCATGCTCTGTTCGTGCCAATACAGGCTGTTGTAGCCAGCTTTTCCACGGCCGTGACTAAAAGACCTGCCAGGAACAGTTCAAAGGAGGACAATTTTATTTGGGGGCTTATGGTTTCAGACATCTCAGTGCATAGACAGCCAGCTCCAAACCCTGGGGCTTCAGGTGAGGCAGAACATCATGGCGGAAGAGTATGGTGAAGGGAAGTGGCTTACATGATGATCAGGAAGCAGGGGTTGGGGGGGCGGAGAGAGAGAGACCACTCACAGATACAAAATATAAACCCCAAAGGCACGCCCGTAATGACCCACCTCTTCCAGCCACACCCTACCTGCCTTCAGGTACCACTGAGTTAATCCCACATCACATCCAGACCATAACACAGGCTTTTTCCAGTAGGCATTTCAAAACTTTTATTCCAGCCTCTACCTGTTACCCTGTTCCAAAGCTACTTCCACATTTTTAGGGAAATTTTTTAAAAAATAACAACTCCCCACTTCTCTGGTAGCAATTTTTGTCTTAGTGTACTTGTGTTGCTCCTACCAAATGCCACAGGATGGGTAAATTATAAAAAACATGAGTTTATTTCTCTCAGTTCTGGAGACTGGGAGTCCACAACAAGCTGTGGGCAGGTTTGGTCTCTGGTGAAGGTCTGGCTGCTTCTTCCAATATGGCGCCTTGTTTCTGCATCCACTATTGGGGAGGAACACTGCGTCCTTACATGGTGGAAGACAGAAGGGAACAAAAGGGGTAAACTACCCCTATCAAACCTTTCTTAGTGGCACCTAATCCCATTTTGGGGGCAAAGCCCTTGTGACAATCACCTCCTAAAGGCCACCTCTCTTTCTACTGTTGCGCTCAAGATTCAGTTTCAACATGAATTTAGAAGGGCACGTGAATATTCATCCATAGCAGTAGACATTCCAGTCCATTCCATCTCTCCACTCCTTAAAAGGTAACTCCTTTATACTTGGTGTGCATGCTTCCTTAATTTCCCCCAATTTTCTACAAACGTTTCTGGAGGTACGTATGTAGATAAGATAGCATCACATGTTTAAAGGAAATAAAGATGAAATCAAGTTTTACACATTAGTCTGAAATTCAATATTTGACATATACATCATGGACCTCCTTCTAGGCTGTTCACGTAAATCTAATGCTTTCTTGAAAAGCATGAGTGCTGTCATTTCTGGCTACTAACAGTGGTCCTCAGGCAGGATTTGATTGCTAAGAAATAGTCACAGGATCCAAATGGGCAATCCTTTATAAACCTGTCTACTGAAGGTAAAGCATCTGTTTAATGCAGCTGCTGCATTAATCTTAGACAGCAAGGGATCTGTAGAGGTCACGCACAGGCTTCAGTGGCTCCCCCTCTGGAAGGACCACATCTGACACACTTTTTCTCTGGGATCATAGATATGTCATGGAACACCCTGAACTAAGAATCTCAAATGAAGCTCCCACCAGGCTTCTTCCTGCAGACACATTGCTTGCTGTGTTGCTAGACCCACCAGTAAAGACCTCCCAAACCAGATGCAAATCATAATCTCACTGTTTTCAATAAACAATGCTGATCAAAGTGAAAATAAAAACAAACACCACTGACAGGTTCCTACAAACCACTCCGAAACCCCTCAGACCCATGGTTACAAATCAATAGTATTAATCAGTTCATTTAATGTCCTGACCAGGGGTCAGTTCTGCAGAGAGAGCTCTCATTTTAGTAAGCCACTTCATGCTTGTTTCAGGCCTGCTGTAACTAACCCTCACCATGGGATGTATGAGCCATCCTTTATTCAACTAGTCCCAGACCCATGGATATATTACTCAGGGTTCTCCAGAGAAACAGAACCAGCAAGAACTGTGTGTGTATCCATATATAAATATACACATATATGTCCATCTATGAGATGTTCCACAATCTGCCATCTGAAAGCAGATGACCCAGGGAAGATGGTGGGGTAATCAGCCCCAACTCCAAAGCCTGAGAACCAGAACCGGTGGTGTGAACCCCAGTCTAAGAGAAGAAGATGAGATGTCCCAGCTCCATCAGTGAGCAGGGGAGAAAAGAGGTAAATGCCCCCTTCTTCCACCAGTAGCTTTCAGGCCCTCAACAGACTGGATGATGCCCACCCACCTTTGGAGGAACCACCTGCCTTACTAAGTCCACTAACTCATACACTGAACTTGCTTTCTCTGCTCATGCTTGTATGGCTGCAGGTGCAGAACTGAGGCCAGAAAGTTCATGGACCTGTATGTACAACAGAAATGCTCCAGGAGGAACCACATCATTGGTGCCAAGGACCACAAGTCCATCCAGATAGACATGGCCAAGGCTGACAAGGTCACAAGCATGTTCAATGGATGCTCTCTGCTCAGGGGTCACTCCCAAGATGACCCCATTCTCTGAATATTGTCTCAAATAGGGGATTATGAATGTGGAATATTTGTCATAAATAGTGAAAACAAAACAAAAATGCTCACATCTTCTGGAAACCCTCTCACAGAGGAACCTGGAAATAATGCATGATACGTGGGTGCCCATAGCTCAGTCAGGTTGAACACATAAAATCAACTCTTACAAGGGGCATTAGGTTGTTCCCCTGACCCACACCCTGGTTATAAAACTGGCCACAGGGAACTTCTTTGTACATTGATGCTTCATGTATCCACACCTTTGTTTCTGTAGCATGCGTTCCTCAAGTGAGGGTGTTGCCAAAGCACTTTGCCCTTCTTTCGTTTCCTTCTTTCCCTTGTGTTTTAGGACAGAAATCCACTATACAGGAGTGCTGGGTTCTGAAGCGCTCATTTCTGTCAGGGTTTTTCTGTGCTCACTGCAGATCTCCCAGGGTACCTTTCTCGTTAGCCTCCTGCACCTACTGTGGTACCCTGTTGGTCTCTGGCTTCCTGTGTCTGATCCTCTTAGTAAATGTGATTCCTTCTCTCTGTGGTCAGGGCTCTTGGCCTCTCTGTACAAGAGACCTGGAAGGGCTCGGTTCTGTAAAACAAGTCTGTTATTCTGGAAGAAAACCATTTCCTAATAGAACACACATCTAAAGACAGAAACTAAGACGTCTCTTCTGTTTATGTTAGATGTTCTAACAGATGGACTCTGCATCACAAGGGCTTCACGTAAGAGTTCACTTCTCCTCCAGTGAATTCCACAGGGTAGCAGCGTACAGCGCTCTCCTCTCTGCCGTCACTCAAGGTCACAGGCTTCTTCCAGATTGTGACTCTGCCTCCCTCTAGCATCTCAGAGTCCTTTCCATTTTTCTGGCAGATGGGGAGAGAGAGAGAGAGAGAGAGAGAGAGAGAGAGAGAGAGAGAGAGAGAGAGAGAGAGAAGGAGGGCTGAACAGGGGTTTAATGGCCAGACCTGAACGTGGCATATAACATCTTGTGCTGGTTTTAGAATATAGCCACAAATGTTTTGCTATTTCTTCCTTTAAGTGGTGGAGCTTGATTCTCTTCCCCCTGAATATGGGCTGGACCCTAGTGACTCACTTCCAATAAGTGTGTGTCCGCTGAAGTGATAGCAAATCACTTTCAAAATTCAGTTATAGGGACTGCAGCCCCTGTCCTCTGTCAGGAAGGAGTGTCACTTGAGCAGAAGTCACATCTCATGCAGTCCAATGGAGAAGCTGGTAGGGGGAGGAGTTGAAGCCCCCCTCTCTTAATAGTCATGTGAGTGATCTGGCATGAGACCCTCATCCCCCACCAGCCTCCATCAAGTCTTCAAAGGCCACATCCCGGGCCACGATATTGACTACAGCTTCATGAGAGACCTTGAGCCAGAGCCACTCCTGAATTCCTGGCTCTCAGCACCGGGAGAGATTGTTTCTTGTTTTAAACTGCTAGGTTGGGGGTAGTTTGTTACACAGCAATAGATGACGCCTACCCATTTCCACTTGCATTTCGTTGTGCAGAACTCAACCACATCCTCACACCTAACTGCAAGAAAAGTGGGAAAGGTGTGTGCCTGGGGAAAGGGAAACGGATTAGATGAGTAGTTGACTAGTGTCACATGGAACTTCTGAGATTCTCCTTCCACTTGAAAGAAACCACAGTTCAGCCCGTCGACTTCTGACATGTAAGAGGCAAAGGTCTCACTTTTGATTCCTTGTTGCCTATTTTCTGAGCTCTTTGGTAGCCTTGGGTATCTAGAAGGGAGTAAGGAAGGCTGATCCCAAGTTGACATCTTATTTTGTATATTTAAATCATAATATCACTCATTGTTTTGTTGATGGTGTTTCTTAAAGCTTTTTGCCTAACAGTTAAAAAAACAATATTATATATGACTTCAATATTTCAGAAGCAAATATATATTCACATGCAATAAAAAAAAGGCTAGAGAGAAATAAACCAAAATATTAAACAAGGCTATTCCTGTGATGATGTTGGCTCTGTGTGCATGTTTATTTGTATTTTCCATTTTTTTTTCCGAAGATGAAGACGTGTGTGTTATTTTGTAACTAGAAGAGATAATTATAAAAATAAAGTTCAAATGGGAAAACAGAACCCATTCCTCTGGATAGGGGAGAGTAGCCTGAAGTGGGGAGTAGGGAGGGGCCGGCTGAGAAGCACAGGGTCTTTTCAGGGTGAGGCTGGACAGCCCTGGAGCTCTGGGGAGCCGCCGCGGAGTCTGAGGGCTCCCCCACCCCTGGGAGAACTGAGCTGACCGACTTCCCAGGGTGACCCACTGTGGGGAGAATCCCTGTGGCGTTTGATGTGGTCACCGCGCTCTCTCTACCTTTTCCCACTTCTTGAATGGAAAACATTTGTCCACTAAGAAGACTTCTTCCTGGGGACCCCTGCCTCCCGGCTCTCACAGCCACCTACCTGAGGGTAAATCTCCCTTTCATTTTTCAGAATTGCATACAGCAGGAGCACCCTCTGGCCGTGCACCCCTCCAGGCGCTCGCTACCGTTCCCCTTTCTCCCCTCAGGTTCCGGGCGGGGCGTCAGAGCAGGAGGACAGAGTTAAGGTTTCAACCTCTGAGGTCCCCGCCACGGCCTCAGCCTACAGCATGTAGCACAACAAGGACACCTGGAGGAGAAGTCAAATGTGGGAATGGAAGAGAGGCGGGCCCCACCCTCAGGGGCTCACAGCTGGTGGGGGGGACAGACCTGGAACACAGGCTTACGGCAGAATTCAAAGTGCTGGGCTGTAGGATTCCTCAGAGGGTCCTTTATTCCAATGAAGAAACTGGAGCTCAGGAAAACCTGGAATTCCCCTAGGCGACACACGGCTGGGGGTGGGGTAGAATGGGGATCCAAGTGACCCATCTCACCCCAAGCCCAGGTCCTCAGGGCCTCGTGAGCCTTACGCACTTTGCTCTAGTGAGCTGCTTTCTCCATTAAAAATAAATTCATATCTTTAGAACTGCACTGAGATAAAGATAAATATAGTCAGCCTGCCTTGTAATCATTTTTTTTTCTTTTGATTTTAAAAAGAAATTAAAAGCTTTTCATGGGCTCCTGAAAATATCATGGGCCTTAAGCAGTATGCTTACTACCAGGCTTACTGGACGCGTCCACCCTGCTTATCACAGGAAGGTGAACACATACATCTGGCCTTCCCAGGAGCTTTCCGACCAGTGGGAGAGCTGGAAAAAAAACCAATTAATTTAAATAACAATAGTCTAGTGTGGATGTGTAGACTGCTTGGGGACCTCACTGAACTCTCGGCATAACCTAAGAATTAGTAGGTAATTTTGTTTTCCACTCGGCAGGCCCAGAGTGTGCATTGCTTGCTCACAGTGCTAAATCTGTCAGGGACTGGGGCGGGATTCAGACCCCCTCTGCGAGCCCCCCAGGCCTGGTTCTTCTCATTCCAAGGCACCTTCTACCCACCACAGCCCAGGAGGCAGCTTGGAAGGAAGCTGGGGTGGAGGCTGAGCAAGCTGCCCGGCTCCAAGCAGCTCGGACCCAGCAGGGAGGTTGCAAGGCGCCCTCAGCCTGGCAGAGACTTCATGTGCTCAGCACCTGGGTGTCCTCAGCTGCTAGGAGGCCTCTTTTCTTTCTTCTTTCTGTCTCCCGCCTCCCCTGCAGCAGCCAACTCATCCCAACCTGGCTGGGCTTGATATTAAGACACACCATCTAAGCTGCGGACATGGTCATGACCCATCTAAGAGACTGCGACGGCCACATCCTGGAATTATGTCACAGGCATGGCTGGGGTGGATGGTGGAGGAGGGCTGCATGCCAGGCTGCCCCTGGAAGCCAATAAAGTTCAACTGATAAATAAGATCAATGCTGATGACAGGTAGATGTCTTAAATGCCCTTTGTCAATTTAAAACCATTCACCGTGGTATGACGTAATCCTTACCTAGAGCCTCCAAGTGGCTCCTGGTAGCCTTCCCTGCTGTGGCCCTCAGGGTCATCCTCCCACCACCGCCTTGCTCTGCCTCCTCTGATCCTGCCCCAGCCACACTGAGCACCTGACACCTTCTCAAAACTAGAAGGCCTGGGGGTATGTGACATGCCCAAGGACAGATAATTAGGATAAGATGAAACTGAGATTCAGAACCAGGCTCATCTTGTTCCAAAGCACAGCGGTGTCCCAACTACTCGTGTGAATAAGGAAGTGCGGCTTATAAATCCAGGTGGTAGGGTATCCCCCATCGTCCGGCGAACACCTGTGTCTCATTTCAGACTCAATTCAGACATCACTGCGCTTTCAGTGGGTTTTTAGGCTTGAAGTTCCCTTGGCAATGAGCAAGAGGTGGTCCAGTAAGGATGCTAACATTTTTCTTTGGGAACGGGCGGTCCCACCCAAAGACAAAGAAAAAGACCTGCCCGGTGCTGCTGCCTCCTCCCCAGCATGGTGGTGCCTCAGTCTGGGGTTGAAGGACCATGCACCAGTGTGGAACCAGGAAGTGGTAACTCCCGAAGCCTTGCCACTCATTCACACCTTCAGTCTGACTCATTTTGATGAAATTCAACGAATTCTGAGCACCTGCCTACATGGTGGAGTATTTTTGAGCTAGAAAGCTCCCCTCCTGCCAGGCTGCAGGAAGCTGAGACCCACACCCTGAGTAGACCCAGCTCAGTGACCAATGGCAGGAGAGGACACTGCTCCTAACTGCCCACCCCTCAGTGTGCCAGCCTCTCACACCTGTTCTGGGGGCATTGGGGACTGGTCCTCAAGGGGCCCATAGGTGAGCAAGTGAGGGACACTTGGGAAAAAAATATACATTTAGGTAGTGATACATATTTTTGTTATCGGATTTTTGAAAGTGGACCCCAAGTTTTATATAGCAATTAATGTCAGTTTCATGAAAAAAAAATGTGTAAGGTCAATCTCTATCTAAGTCTATAATGTATTTATATGTCCACCCAGAAGAATATTCATTAAAACATTAGTGTAATTCTCTCTGGGTGGTAAGATTGTAATGGTTTGATTCACTTATTTCTGTACTTGCCAAATTTTCTACAGTTACCTTGCATTGGTTATAGTATGTGAAGATCAAGTCCAGAGCCCAGTCTTTTTTAGTGGCTGGGACCCCAAGTCTGGGACATGCTCCTTGAGTGACACAGGAAGCCCCTTCTTGCTTTTCCTGTCCACCTCCCACCTGTGAAGATGATTTCCCCGGAGCAGACCCTGACCTCTGCCTTCTCTGACCAATGTCTTTGCTGCCCTCTGGTGGTTACTTTGAGCCTCAGCAAGTTCAACGTTCAGTCCTCTTCCTTGGGCGGTTTTCTGTACTTTAGGTCTGCCCCTTGGAAACCCCATTTCTTAGAATTGTTTTTGCTTTGCTCTTTCTTTCTGAGATCGACAACCTTTTGAAACCCAACAAGGGTGTTCCAGCGTGAGCCCTTTTAAAACCCTTGTGGAAATGACATGAACAATCCATTTCCCTCAGGCCTGGGGATCTGGGGTGGGTTCACCTGCTGAGTCACAGTTGATTCAGGAGCAGTATTTGGCTTTTTCTCAGTGTCATTATTACCAAAGCCACCAGAACACCTGCTGGAATGCAAAGGATGGTGTTTCTCACAGAGTTAGAAGAAGCAGGCTGCTCTACTCCCACAGAATCACTGAGCAATGGCTGGCGCTAGAACCCCCAACCTTGAGCGCTTTAAAACTGTGTGGCTTTGAGCCAATGGCTCCACCTTTCTGTTCCTTCATCTGCAACATAGGAGTTATAGCCAGGCCTACCATGGTCAAACTTCGGGCATGTGACTTAATGTCACTGGGCTTCAGCTTCCTCGTCTATAAAATGGTGGGAGGTGGGGAATGCTCATTCATAGGGCCACCAGAGTGAAATCAATGTACACATGCGGATGCTAAGAACAGTGACTGGAGCATAACTAGTTCCCGGTAATTGTTTATTTTCATTGTTAACAGTTACCAAAGCATATGATTAGTCAAATCTCATTCTGAGAATGCATAAGGTTAGTAGTAAGAGACTCACTGTTTGATAAGCCCTTTATGTATTAGAAACCATTGTAGGTGCTATTTATTTAGTACTCACTGTAACCCTTAAAGAGGGGTATTCTTATCTTCATTTTAGAAATGAGGAAACTAAGATTCAGAAAGAGTAACTAACTTGCCCCACATCACGCAACAAGGAAACGGGGGGGCCAGAGTTTGAATCCATTGATTTAAAGCCCCCACTCATTTCCATCCATTTTGCGGACTGATGCCTCGGAAAAGTCAGGTTGTTTATTTTTGTTTTGGGGGAGGGAGATACTGGGAATTGAACTCGACCACTGAACCACCTCCCCAGCCCTATTTTGTATTTTATTTTATTTAGAGACAGGGTCTCACTGAATGCAAAGGATGGTGAGCACCTCACTGCTGCTGAGGCTGGCTTTGAACTCGCGATCCTCCTCTCTCAGCCTCCCCAGCCGCTGAGATTACAGGAGTGCGCCACTGTGCCTGGTGGTTGGTTTTTTTACTAATATATTATTAATAAATTTTCTGGAACACTCTATCCCCTACTCCTATTTGGTTATAAGTTAGGCAATGCCAGGTTCTCTAACAGATAAATGCCAGCTCTCATACAGATGCTCATTTGGTGGGCACATCTTCCATGGGGTGACTCAGGGATCCAGGCTCCACCATCTGTGGTTCTGCTTTCCTCCAGAGCTTTGGAATCCTATGCTTCTGGCTGGTGAGTGAGCTAAGAACATGGTCCCGGCCTGGAGTGGCACTTCTCAACTGCCTGCCTCCCATTGCATAGTCCATTTCTCTGCAGGGGAGCCTGGGAGATGCAGTCTTACCCTGTGCCCGGAGGCAGCGGCAACGCCCTGAGAGCTAGAGCTAGTCTCTGCCCCACCTGGTCCATGTCTCCTACAGCCTGATGTCTTGGTTGAAATTTTAGTTCCCCTGGGAGGAACGCCTGGCTCCTCAGATCTGGGTTGAACCCCCTCTACTGTACTTCCTCTTGTTGAATTGTCTCCTCCTCTGTCTCCCCCTTAGACTGTGGGCTCCGGGGCATGGGCTAGGCTCTGAGTGACGCTGTCGTACGTGAAGCCTCGCCCGAGCAGGTGCTCGATAATTGCTAAGTGGATAATGTCTGGGAAGAACGGTGAAGGGGGGCAGAGGAAGTGGTTGACAGTGGTCTCCTGGCTCCTCCCCCCCACCCCCACTGATAATGAGTTTCAGAATCAGGGGACAGCTTGCCCCGACCCAGGGGTGGAAAGCCCTCTGAGGTTTGAGTTTGGGGCTTCTGCTCTTTAAGAGTGGAACTGAGACCCCGTGTGTGGTCACAGGTTGTTTGTGCTTTGACACCTGGCCCCCAAGGAGGATCCACACACTTGAACTCTCCTTCGGTCTCTTCCGGCACATGTACCCAACGAAGCCTGGCTTTGAACTTAGGGAACAAATCACCACCACAATGATGAGAAGATAAATTGCACTTATTTGTTTATGATTTACACGTCGTTTACTTGACGTTGTTTACTTCCCCAAGTCTTTGCAGTCGCTTACAAAGGGAACGTGGTACGAGGAAGGAACGAACAATCTAGAAAAACCAGTGCAGTCAGAGTAGATCACTGGAAATCTGGGAATAACAAGATCAGGGTGTCATCGATGTTTTTCCTAAAAACTGTCTTTATTTGGGGACTTTTTCTTATTTTAGTGTTTTTAAAATATTTCTTTTTTCCTTCTCTCCCCCTAGTGACTGGGATCTTTGAGTCTTGGCCTGTACCTAGATTAGGATTGGGGAGGGGACTGTGATTAGCTCCTGGCCTCTTTTTGAAGGGAATCAAGCACCTCTCAGACCCCATCCCTTGAGCTCGCCTAGTTGCTCCCAGAAGTTGCTGTGAAGAGGAAGGTGGTGTCCGGGAACAAAGTGACTGTCTTCACACACAGTAACTGTAAACCCTGTTTCACAAGCAAGAGGATGGTCTAGCAAGGCGATGAGACCCCAGACTGGTGCCGTTTGCTGGTGACCTTGGCAAGTCTCTTCATGGTTCTCCACTGAAGAGCCTCCTCTGTGTCTTCTGTGAAATGGGATCATTAAACACAATGTCCTTGTGGGGGGGGGGATATGAGAGTCTAGTCACACAAAATGCTCTCAGAGGGGCAACGGATTATGTCAGAGCACTTTAACACAAAGGCGCGTGTCAGGCTACCATTGTCATTGCCAGCTGGGGAGGGGACACTGTGTCGGGAGAAGGATGGGAGGAGGGGATGGTTCCTGCAGGGTAACTTGGTTTGGGGCTCTTTAAGGTGAGACAGGACACGACTCCTGGTGCCTGAGGGAAGCTGAGTTTGCAGGAGGATCACAGTTTTCCCCAAAAGCTCATGTGTGAGACCATGCAAGAAAGTTCAGAAGGAAAATGATCGGCTTGTAGCCTTAACCTCATCAGTGAATTAATCCCCTGATAGGAGCAGATGAATGGATTAAGAAACTGTGTTATGTGTACACTATGGAGCTTTACTCAGCCATAAAGAAGAACGAAATTATGGCCTTTGCTGATAAATGGATGGAAATGGAGAGCACCGTGCTAAGTGAAATATGCCACTCTCAAAAAATCAAGAGTTGAATGTTTTCTCTCATGTGTGCCGACCTCTCCTTCCATTAGGGCATGTAGATTATGGGACCCTGGAGGTCGCCTGTGGGAGGGGGTTTTGGGCTCTTCTCTCTGGGCCCAGGCCAGATTGCTTGGGGCATGGGCTGAATAAACCCAGGTCTGTTCCACTTACTGTGTCAGGGAATCCAAGAAAGAAAAGGAGCCTGTGGGTCCAGGAGCACTAGACCCCAGTGAGATCTGCATTCCAGAAGCTTCTGTAGCTCACCTAGGTCAATTCTGTGCTGATTCATAAAAGAGAGAAGAAGACAAAAATCAAAACACCCTAGGTTCCAAAGGAGCAAAGTTGCAGTGAGTTTTGAAAACAACCGAAGCCAATCTGAGCTGGAGAAGGGGTTTCCCCCAAACTCTCCCTCCACACACTCAGCCATGGGCAAAGATACCGAGAAAGGGCTGGGAGGTGGGCTGGGGGTACAGGTTGGGGGCACACTCTCTTCTTGGGCATTTATCAGCAGGTGACAACCCCCACCACACAGGCCTGTCACCCAAGCCTGCACAGGCCTATTTGAAACCAATTTCTCTGTAGCTCTGAGCATCCATCACCCCCAAATACCAGAAATGTTCACCCAGGGGGAGAGAACCTCCAGCAATCTTAGCACTGCTTCCGATAAACTGTTTTCATTTTCCTGGGCTTCATTCCATCCCAATCTTTCCTAGTTTAATCATAACTTAACTAAGGGTTTTAATTTTTTTCTTTCGCTCTTAACATGGTGTGATGCTATTGGCTTGCCTGGTTTTTGAAACTCATTGCTCCTTTGGAACCTGGGGGATTTTTTGTTTTGTTTTGCTTTCTTATTCTTCTTCTTCTCCTCCTCCTCCTCTTCCTCCTTCTCCTTCTTGCTTTTATGAATCAGCACAGACTTGACCTGAGTGAGCCAAGAGAAGTTTCTGGAATACAGATCTCACTGGGGTCTGGTGCTCCAAGACCTGCACCATTCTTCCTCCTTCTTAGGACTCCTCATCTCTAAAGAGAAATCCTCTGCCTGAAATTATGAATGTACAGCTGTTGGCACGGGGACTGGCAGATAATAGGTTCTCATTAAATGGTAGCTGAGATTGTTATTTCAAGAAGCATCTATCTTTCTGGTTTTCATAAATTCTGCACTTTTAGAATTTTTCTAACACACACACACACACACACACACACACACGTGTTACTATATTAAAGAAAATTAGGACATTTATTTTAAGATTTTTTTTGCAACGTGAGGATAGAACCCAGAGAGCCTCACAGATACTAGGCACGTGCTCTACCATTGAGCCACAACCCCAGACTGGAACTACTTATTTTAAAAGAAGTCTGGTTAAGTGAGATGTCTTCTATGATTATCTTTTAATCGTCCCATTCTTCTGTAACTAGGGCCTTCACTCCCTGTCCGACGCTCATGTTGACCACAGAGGATTTTACTTGGGGATGGGGGAGGAGAATGGTGGTCTCATTAGAGCTGAGTTTCTTCTGTGGCCCGAGCGAATGGTAGCAGGCAAGGCTGTCCTCTCTCTTTAAAGAAGGGGAGATTCCACTGCCCCAACACCTCGTCCTTGTTGCTCCCTGGGAATAACCACCAGAGGGGTCCCTGGGGAATTCAGTTCAGCTGCCCACTATGTTTCCTGGGAGAGGGGTGTTTAGACCTGGGCACAGGCAGATAAAAATGTGAGGCCCTCTCACTATCACACTGTCGTGCTGGGGAATCATTAACGGGTGCATCTCTGCTCGGGTGAGAGGCTGAGCTAGGACATGGGTGGCTGGGAGCTCTTGTGGTTGTGAAGTGTGGCTTTGACGAGCCTCAGTTCTCTGACCAGTGAAAGGAAATGTGCAAGAAAGATCAGTCATGGAGTCAAAGTTATTCTTGGCTTTGGGGAGGGAACTTGGTGAGATAACTGGACATTTGTCCCAAGACTTGTCATGCAATGGGATCCTCCCAGTCTAAGTTAGGACCCTTAGACGGCAGAAGCAGTTTGGTGTGGGGATTCATCAACCCAATTCTGAGCAGTCGCTGGGTGCCCAACACTGTGGTGGCACTACTGTGAAGGTCTATGATGACTGTGACCCAGCCCTACCCCTAGGCACACACAAACTTACAGGATGCCACCTGCAGTCATATCAGCGATGGCTTGTCATGCCCCAAGTGCACGCAAGGTGTGAACTCACGGAATCCTGCAAACAGCTCCGTGCTGGGTTTACTGGTAACATCCTCCTTTTTTGGGGTGAGAAAACCAAGATACTGAACTATTAAAGTATTAAATACTTTGTCAAAAGTCACATAGTAGCAGGTGGTGGATCTGTGATTCAATCCAGCCCACCTGACCCCAGGGAGCCAGGCGATGCCATGGCTTGAATGTGGTTTGTCCCCCTGAATCTCATGTTAATTTGTTTTCAGGGGTACCAGGGATTGAACCCAGGGGAGCTTGACACTGAGCAACATCCCCAGCCTATTTTATTTTTGATTTTGAGACAGGGTCTTGATAAGTTGCTTAGGGCCTCACTAAGTTACTGAGGCTGGCTTTGAACTTGTGATCCTCCTGCCTCAGCCTCCTGAGCCACTGGAGGCATGACAGGCATGTGCTACCACTCCTGGCTATCATGTTAAAATTTAATTGCTACTGATGGTGGTGGGAGGTAGGATCTTAATGAGGTATTTGGGTTGTTAATGCTGCTCACCAGAATGAAGGAATCCCCATTTTCTCAGATAGATGAGTCACCTGGAGAGCAGGCTGTTATAAAGCCAGGCCACCACCCATGTTCTGTCTCTCTGCATGCACCCACTTGCCCATCTGCTTTTCTACCATGTTCTGACATGAGACCCTCACCAAAGATGGCCACCTGATCTTGGACTTCCAGGCTCCAGAACATGAGCTAAATAGACCTCTTTTCTTTATGAATCATCTGGTCTCGGGCATTCTGTTACAGCAACTTAGACCAGGGATTGTTGTAAATCTTTCTTTATTTCATTTAACATAGTTTCAAATGAGGTCTGTGCAGAGATGGGCATAAGAGACAGTCCAAATCTCAGTGTAAAAGGATTTCCTTTGATAAGGTTCCTCTGAGGAGTTTCAAGGCCCCTCCAGTTGCTGACATTTGACACTTAGAGATTTTATCACAGAAAAGAGCAACATCATCAATATGCAAAGATCTCACTAGTGAGGTTGCAGCAGTTCTGGGTTAGTCACCCAGACCTGGGAGCTTAATCATTGATTTATTTTCTTCATGTCAAATTTCAGTGCCATTTTCTTCTTTTTATTACCTCCTCCCCTAATCTTTTCCCATTCCCTCTTTTCCTTCTCCTCTTCCTCTTCTACCTCTTCTTCTTTCTCTCCTTCATCTTCTATAGAGTGTTAAGATACTAGAAAACACTCAGGACCTCTGTTCATCTGTCTTCATACACTAAGGTAATGGGAGGTGGCAGATTTCTAGTCCCATAGATGTCCAAGACGTCACACGAAATTCTTGATGGGATTTATTCAACATTGTAATTCCAAATTTGGCAACCATCCTGGTACCAGTGACAGAAGCTGGAGGCTTAAATTTTTCAGACATGCAGAACCTGGTTCCAAGATGCCAGTCAAGATCCCAGAAGGAACTAGGAAAACACAGATCTTACTTGGATCACCCAGAGCTGGAGGTGGGAGGTCTTCTGCTTTGGCAAAGCCTGAGATTCCACCAAAAGCAGCCAGGCAATCTGCTCTAGATCATTCCACCAAATAGAAGATACTGCGGAGCATGGACAAGTCCCATCTTCACAGCCCATGCTTCCAACCAATCCACCACATTGCAGTTTTCACCTTGAACCAACACCCAATAAAACAATCCGAAAAGGTATCTTTTGTGAAGACTTTACATTCCAAAGAAGTTCCAAGTAGCTGGAGATAAACTTGCCCAGAGATTCTTGAAGTTTTAAGAATCTCAAAGCCTTCCTCACCGTAGATCAAGCATCCTCAGCCTATAGATGAGGTCATTGAGGCTGGACCAATGGTGTCCTCAACGTCACACAGCTAGTTAGCTCGGAGATAGGACCAGTTCCCTGGCAATGGCTCTCCGATTCTGGTTCTCTTTGCCACACCACACTATGTCCCTCACCACACCAAGGCTGATGTGATGAGCGAAGGCTCACTGAGGAGGAGGAGGACAGCCACAATCTGGCCTTGAGGGGTGGTGGATGGAGTGGGCTTGGAGGAGGGACTGGGCTTTCTAATGCCACTGCAGGCCACTGCAGGCTCCATTGTGACTATCCCAACTGATGGCTCCTTAAAGGTAAACGTGCGTCTTTTCTACCTTCCGACTCATTTCAGCGTTCCCACGGGGGCTGGCACAAAGACCATGGGGGAGGGGGTGTTGGGTGAGACCCAGTCCTCTGCACCTTCTTGTTTCTAAGACACCTGCTAAAGCACGTGGCACTAAATAGAAACTTAGTATCTTTTCTGCTTTCTTCTTTACTTCCTACAGAGGACACTTCTGACAGTGAGGATTGGGCCACAATCCCCCAGGCTCAGAACTTTCCAGCCCCTCCATAGGAATGGGCCCTGGCAGCCACGTGGGTCAGAGAATTCCCTAGCCTCCTGCGAGGGACTGGGGGGCCCAGGGATGGACTCCTGGCTCCAATGGGACCCGTAGAGTCTCTTTCCCTCTTTGGAGTTTCAACTTTGAGGTGCTCCTCAGGTGGTTTGAACCCAGGTGATATTAGCTCAGGGGACTGGAGGGGGTGTCCGTGTGCAGGGACGGAGAAGGCAGTGGGGCATCAGATGGCCTGAGAAGCCGCCGTGCCCGCCTGGAGGAGGACTCGGCCTCCGTTGAAGGCCTCTCTGCCAGTCACACAAGTGACACAAGGCAGGGAGCCCTGGCTGTTCTGATGTTATCGAGTTTCTGCAGAAGGAGCTCACTCAGCCTGGCCTCCGGCAGGAGCCGCGGGGGGAAATCCTCGGTTAGGTCGGAGGAACCACAGTTCGGAAGGGGGCCACGTTGCTGCGGGGGAACTTCCTTCCCTGTCTTGAGAGGAAACCCGAGGCCTGAAGGACACGGTGTGACTCCTGCTCCCGAAGAAATGGGGCTCTGGAGGAGACAGAAAGGAACCCTTCTTTGCGGAGATTTTCAGTCCGTGGTCTTTACAGCACTGTGATGGGAATGAAGAACCCCCTGGGTCACCATGGTGCTAGGTGCTGGGGAACAGAGACAGAGGAGACACTTCTGCCCATGGTCAGTGAGTGAGGCAGACGCGCGGAGAGACTTTCCCAGAATGAGGTGTAAAAGCTCGAATACAGAATACACAGCTGTGATGGTTCCCAGGAACATCTGGGAATGTGCTGTGGAATGTCCCCTAGTGGGGACAGCGGCCGAGTGGGAGGAGCCAAGGATGGAGAGGGGTGACTAGGTCAGAGGGGCTGGGGACAGGACAGAAGAGCAGAACTGAGAAAGAAAATGGGGGTTGTCAAGGACAAGAAGCTGAAACACATTAGGTCCCCGGCTCTGGCTGGGAAGTTTGCCTTCAGGAAGAATGACCTTGGGGACTCTGCCATCTCCGCCCCTCTCTGGTCATGCAGTCTGTCTGTTAATCTGGAGTGTGCAACAAAGAAATTTTGTATGTATAATTGTTTACAAAGCAGTAACATATTTATTCACAAAATAGAGATTTGCTCTTATGCAATCTATTAAACACGATTATAACTTTTCCTTCTTATCTTTTTTTTTTCCCTGAGAGGTAAAAGTAAATATACATAGAAATATTCAATACACCCCATGGCTTGTATTAGAGAACAGCTCTACAGATGAGACCAGGAGTCCCTGGAGACTTCGGGACACTGCTTCCCCTCCTCAGAGTCTGCCAGATGTGTAACTGTGGCTCCAGTTGCCATAGACACTCCTGGTCACCTCTGTGCTGTGTGATTCAGATTGAGAAACCTCAGCAGTAGACCAGGCTCTGCATTGCCTTAGCCTAGACTTACCAGCCCCTGTACCTGCCAATTTCTAGTCTGCATTTCTAGAAATGTGTACCACTATGACAGCATGCTACTGATGCACACACTCTCTCTCTCGCTGTCTTTTTTTCCCCTTCAGTTAACTGGAACTTGGATCTTACAATCTGAGGGCTGTGAGGGCTGACAACAGAAGATGTAGATCTAAGCTGCTGTCTTCCTGTCCATCTTTTGGGGTAAAGCGGGTTGATCTTTCTGTCTGGACACTGAACACATCAGGACATGGTCAAACTTTGCCTGAGACCAGCAGAGGGCTGAGACAGCATGCTGTCCCAAGTCAGGGAGACTTGCTGGGGCTTGGGTTCTCAATATCATTAAGTTAGTTAGAGCTGGACGTGGTGGTGCACACTTGTAATCCCATCTGCTCGGGAGGCTGAGGCAGGAGGATCTCCCGGGCAACTTGGTGAGACACTGTCTCAAAATAAAATAGAAGGATTGGGGTTTTAATTCAGTGGTGGAGCACTTACCCAGCATGCTGGAGGTCCTGGGTCGGCAACACCACACACACACACACACACACACACATACAAAACACACACACACACACACACATTCACACACACTGTAGTTAGAGTTGGGTCAGATGTTGTTTTCTTTGCCTCTGCCCTGAAACCAGGGACTGTTCAAGGCTCTGGGACTTTATCTAATCTGTGGTGCTGATCTCCTCCTGGAGGAAATGCCTCATGAGGCCTGCAGATGGCATTTCCCCGAGCTTTTCAGAGGAATCCAGGGACAGCTGTGACAACGGCAGCAACAAGTGCATCGACACAGCTGACCTTTATGGAGTGGTGACCACAGGCACAGCGCTAGGCTGGTCATGGTCATGTTCTCATTTCAGTCTGCCAACAAACCCACCTGTGCCGCTATTTTATTCCCACTTGACAGGTGAGGAGATGAGCCTTGGAGTGGCTCACTCAGGACTCACAGGCTGGGCAGAGCTGGGACTGGACAGAGTGGCCCAACTCCCAGCCCCGGTGGTTCCTCCACCGCAGGAGGTGGGAAGGGCTCAGCTCCAATCTCTGTGTCTTTGCTTTTCTTTTAGGTCCTGCTAACCAAGGCAGGACGAAACCCGAACAGGAATGCGCAAAATAGTATTTTACTCAAAGCGGTAGGGCAGGGTACAGAAGCAGATGATAGGTCATTGTAGACAACTAAATAGGTTAAAAGAATTAATTTTAGTTCAAAAATAAAAAGTTAAAAAAGGAATTTTAAAAAAATCCTGTAGGATTCTTTCTAAGTCTGGTCATTTCATGTTTTCCTGGCAGTACTTTCTGATTAGGAATAAGATGGGAGAAGCCAGAGAGAACTCGTATATTTTATCTGTTGGGAGGAGATAAAAGGAGAAATTTAGCCAGGAGTGGTGGCACATGGCTGTCATCCCAGTGACTTGGGCAGCTGACACAGAAGGACCACAGGCCAGCCTCACAAACTAAGGGACCCTGTCTCAAAATGAAAAGGACTGGGGATGTAGCTCATTGGTAGAGCGCCCCCTGGATTCAATCCTCAGTACTGCAAAAAAAGGGCAGGGTTGGGGATACTTTTTCCATTTGGTTCCTAATGTGGTGAACTTTCATTTTTGTTATTATTCTTAACTACTTTAAAAATGGTTCATTTGCTCTACATGGTAATAAAATTTCACAGTTACAAAAAGGATAAGAAAAAATAAACATTTTCTACATCTCCAGGCTTTCCCCAAGACCTAGTCACTAGAATCAATTTTTTAAAATAATATCTGGATTTTATTCTTCTGATGCCTGTATCCAGTATTCTCAAATATATTTATACCTCTCTTCCTCAGTTATCTATTTTCAACATTCAAGAAAGACTCTCCCTTACTTTTAACATTTAGGAATTTAACTCAATTATATTTCATTTCATTTTCCCCTTCCTAATTTATATTTTTAGTCTATGGGAACTTAAATATCTACTTCTTGGTTCATCGCCTTTAGAGTACATTTTTCTCACACCATGTAAGTTGAGGAAATTGTGCACAGGTAAACTTCCTTGTCCCTTGTGGCACATCTGTGGTGTGCTGACCCTTATAGGACCAGGGTCCTCCGTGCCCCACTTCTGGAAATGCTGGCAGCTAACAGGCTCTGCTGAGCCCCTCTGCAGGGATTGCTTTTGGTTGAGGGGAGATACCTCAACCAAGATTTCATGGCTTTCCAGAGGGCGCCCACGTCCATGACTGGTCAATATGGATTGTAGGTTACGGTGCCCTAGTCAACCCTCTGCCTCAGTGGGGCCACTCTGAAGGGCCACCTGGCTCCCCCTGAGCTCCCTATGCCATTGGCTGGGAACTTGTCCTGCCCAATCACTATCCATTGCCTGGTCCTGCTTCACGAGAAGAGTGACATCAAATGGACCTCCCTCCTTGCTAAGTTACCTGTTGCTTCTCTGGGGAAAGTTTTCAGGATTGTTTTCCTATCCGTGGTTTTCCAAAATTTCACAAAGCTGCGTCTAAGTACAGGCATGTATACATTTGTTCTATTGGTATTTTCGATTTTAAGATGTGTCATTTTTCAATTTGGGGGATTCTCTTTGGCTATTTCATCATAACCTCTCTATTTTTCTGTTCTTTTTTTTTTTTTCTGGGGTTCTTATTTGTGAAATATTTGACTTTCCAGGTGAACCTTTTTATTTTATATTACCTTTTTTCCCAACTTTTCCAAATTATTTTTCATTTCAATAGACTTATTGTAATTTCCAGATACTTTTTCTTTTCTCTGATTTTAGATTGTTCTTATGTTATGAGAAGAGAAATTTAAAAAATTAGTTAGCTCTATTTTTTCAAAATATTTTTTTCTATTTTATTTGTATGTGTCTTCTTCTTATTAATATTTATTGGCCATATTGGGGATTAAACCCAGGTTTTGGGGCATGCGAGGCAAGTGGTCTACCATTCAGTCACATGCTGAGACAGGATCTCATTAAGTTACCCAGGCCAGTCTTAAATTTGTGAGCCTTGTGCTTAGCTTTCTTACAGACGTGTGACACTGCACCTAGCAATATTTCCATTCTTTTGAGCAATCATTTCCTTAAAATATCTGAAGATCTTTGGTTGTCCAATACATGTAAGGTTAAAGGACTAGGTTAAAATAGGGAGATGTCATAGATTTCTTGGGTATGGATCTGTCTCTTTAAGAGACTATTTGATGTAAATTCTGTATAGGTAGAAAGAATGTGTAATTTGTCAGGTCTTACTTTCCAGTATGAAATACAAGACCCAACACTACACACACACACACACACACACACACACACACACAACACATACAGAAGTGCACATGCATACCCATACATATACACCTTAACCTGTGTAATAGGAATCAAAGTCACTCCCTGGAAAATTGTCAAATATTTTTAGTCTGAATACTGTCCTTTTGCCAAAAGGGTAAACCCTCCTGCTGGGTTGAAGGTGGATTATGTGTGGGAAACTTACTCAGATTTTCCTCTAAACCAATGCCATCTGATAGAAATATAATGCAAGCTACATAGACAATCTTAAATTTTCTAATAGTCACATTTAAAAATGAAAGAGGTGAAGTTAATTTTAATAATATTTTATTAACCAATATATCCAAAAATATTTTCACTTAAAAAATATTTTCACTTCAACAAAATATATGATATTTTCATATGAAAATCTTCAAAATCTGATCTGTATTTTATATTTGACATTTACAGCGTGCCTTAGTTCAGACTACCCTCATTTCCAGGTCTCAACACCTTCACCTGGTTAATGGCTATTGTGTTGGATGACACCACTTTGGATTTCACTTGGATACTCACCTTCGTTTTTGCCCATTTCCTACTCCAGCTCTGGGAACTTGACACTACTACTTCTGTCGAAGCTCCTCCCATGGTGGTCTCCCTCTTACTGTGGTCTTCCATTCTCTATTATCCAGAGACTGTTCAGACTGTCTCTAGCCTGCTCACACTCCTTGCTCTATTACTAAGCATTGGTCTGGACTTGTTCTTCTCTATGCCTTCCGTGTCATTTCAATTGTATTCCATGTCAAGGAATTGGGCTTAGTCCATCTTGGGTGGGAAATGAGAGATGGTTTTAAATGTCATTTTTATACGACAAGAGAATTGGAAAATTCACTTGTATATTTCAGCCCCTAACCCCTTAATTCTACCATGATTCCAAGGAAGCTACACCAACCAGTAGAATGAGAGGGGAATATTAATCTTGTATCTTCTTCGATGTATCCTTGAGGGTGACAGTGAGCACAAAGTGTCTGTTCTTTTACCCTGACTCCTTTTAGGGTGGTAATACAAATAAAATGTCCTCTAAATTAAATCCACAATGAATTCAGTTCTACCAGATTCTGTACAAATACATGCATTAAAAACTTTTTATTTTATGTCTAAAAAAATGACTTAAAGAAAAAAAAACAAAACAGTCCTTCCATACCCTAGTGTCACTTAGTGAGGCTCCATGGGACTGGCCACTAACTTTGACACTGAGATTTCCAAGGATGTTTAACTCCACTCTGGGGGAGAGTAGATTAAAGGAAAGTTGGAAGGTCAGAGAAAAGGAACACAGATAATGTAGATGTAGAAACACATATATTCAAAAATGGAGACCATGTGAGTTAAGATATAGCTTAAGATATAAGACATCTATTTGCCAAGTAGCTATCTTGATGACACTCTTCCTTATGATGTGAATTGGGAAAAATCAACAGATGCATACTTGAGTATGGCTAATCTTGTACAATGTCACCAGTTTTAACAGGTTATATAAACCAGCAGTCCATCCATACTGCTGCCGTTTCCTTCCTAACTGCCACATGTTCTAAACCGGATGCAGTAGTACACACCGATAATACCAACTACTTGGGAAGCTGAGGCAAGAGGATCAGAAAATCAAGGTTAGCCTGCAACTTGGAGAGACCCCTTCCCCCAAACTAAAATACAAAGGGCCACAGAGGTGGGCAGGGGACTATTGCTCAATCAGTGGTGGAGCTACTGCCTAACTGGCTTCCACCCTTAGTAGTGGAAAAAAAAAAAAAGGCGAGCAAAGAAGACAGTCAGGTAGGCAGGCAGGAAGGAAGGAATATATGATATTCTAAAATCTAGTCTCTTGTAGATACATAAAAATTTAAAGTTATTTTTATTATTGTTATCATAAGAGCATGTATAGTCCACTTTGTATTGCTATCGTGGAATACCTCAGTCTGGGTAGTTTATAATGAACAGAAACTTATTTCTCACAGTCTGGAGGCTGAGGAAGTCCAAAATCAAGGTTTGGCTTCTGGAAAGGGCCTTCTTGCTGTGTCATCTCATGGAAGAAAGCAGAAAGGCAAAAGTCTTAAGAAAGTGAACTGGCTCCTGCGAGCCCTTTGAGGGCAGAGATAATGCTTCCCTTCAGTGCTCCCCACCCCCAACACCGTTGCACTGGTGACTGTTTTCAACCCATGAATTCGGGGGACACATTCAAACCACAGCAACTAGAGAAAACATGTGAACTGTGTGTGTCAATGTTAACATTTTGGTATATGGTCTCCCAGTTAAGTATATATGTATATATGTATATGTAAGTATTTTTCTTATGAAAAATACAAGCAGGATTGATATATTGGTTTTAACCTGCTTTTTAGTTTAATTTTGTGTATTAATATATAACACGTAATGTTAAATTATATAATTGACTTACTATATTATTAATATATTGTGAACATTTCTGTGTATCATTAAACTTTGTATTATCCTTTAGCAGCATCTATTTTGTTTGTTTGGTTGGTTGATTTTGGTTTTGGTACCAGGGATTGAACTCAGGGGTGCTTAATCACTGAGCCACATCCCCAGCCCTTTTATATATTTTATTTAGAAACAGAGTCTCACTGCGTTGCTTAGCACATCACCTTTTTTGCTGAGGCCGGCTTTGAACTCGTAATCCTCCTGCCTTAGCCTCCCCAGCAGCTGGGATTAAAGGCATGCACCACTGCACCTGGCCCACAGCATCATTTTTAATGGTGTTCTCCATTGTTTTGTCTTTTTCTTGCTCTCTCTTCCTCCCCCCACCCTCTCTCTCTCCCAGCCCCTCTCATCAGTCTCCTTTCATGTGCTAAACTGGAGTTTTGCTCATCAGCTAAAGGATGCACATGTCCAACATTTTTTAGTATTCTAGAAATACTTGAGACTCTCTAGGTGCTCATGTCCTTTCTTCCATTACCAAGTTTGCTTGGAGTCAATTCCTTACTCCACTTCTTTGCTGTGCTTTTGGTGGGAATTGGAGAGGAGTGGGGCATTTGGTGGTTTTCTCTGCCAGCCAACAGTTCAGTCTCTGCAGCCTTGACTCTTGGTATACAGTTCTTTTGTGCAGTTATTTAATATTTCATTGCCTTGTCCTTTAAAGGGCAAAAACTTGAAAAGTGAAAGCACTAATATTGATTATCAAAGTGCTAATTTTTTGACCTTATAGTAACTGAGACAAAAATCAGAAATTATTGAGAATGTTGAAAGCAACAAATCTTTACTCATTGGATGTAAATCAGTTTTCCTGGGTAGAAAAATAATTAAATACGACTGAAATGTTAGGCACATAATATCAACAATCCAAAATTCCATCAACAATTGAACCAGATAAGTCAGTTATAGTATATTCAGTCCCTGGAATAACAACATCAACAAAAAGAATAAACTACAACTACACTCAATAGACAAAGAAATAGAGAAAAACAATATAGAGAAAAACGAATAAACCAATGAAATAAAAAGCTGTTCCTTTTTGGTTTTTTGGGGTACCAGGGATTGAACTCCGGGACACTCAACCATATTTGGTTGAACCATATTTCCAGCCCTATTTTAATTTTATTTAGAGATAGGGTCTCACTGAGTTGCTTAGAGTCTCACTGAGTTGCTGAGGCTATCTTTGAACTCACAATCCTTCTGCCTCAGCCTCCCAAGCTGCTGGAATTACAGGCATGTGTCACTATGCCCAGTCAAAAAATTGGTTCTTTTTACCAAAAATAAATTAAATCAATAAATGTACAATCTACATAGATGAAATAGGTTAATGGTTACTTAGAGAATGAGTTGATGGGTAGATGGGAAATTTGGTGGGGGGTGATGGCTAAGAGGACCAGGGTTTCTTTTTAGTGTAATGATAATATCCTAAAATTTATTGTGGTGCTGGGTACACAGCTCTGTAAATATTCTCAAAACCATTATATTATATAAAGTTCGAATTGTATGTCATGTGAATTATATTTCAATAAAGATGTTTTAAAAATGAAGTAGCTGTACACACTTTTAACCCCATATTCAAGAGGTTAAGGCAGGAGGATCACAAGTTGGAGGGCAGCCCGGGCAACTTAGAGACACTCTGTCTTAAAGTAAAAATATAAAGGGCTGGGGGTGTAGTTCAGTGGTAGAGCACCCCTGAGTTCAGACCCCAGTACAACTAAATAGTAATATTATTAGTAATAATTAAGGAGAAAGACATTTCTAGATAATCAAAAGCTAAGAAAATCATTACAAGCCAAACTGCTATGTAAGAAACACTAAGGAGAGTCCTTCAGGATGTAAAGAAAGGACACTAGGCAGTAACTTGAACCCATCAAAGAATCAAGGAGCACCAGTAAAGGTAACTACATGAATAAATAGAGAGGACAATGTAAATTTCTATCTTGTTTATCATATTTCTTTTCTCCAATCTGATTTAAAAGATAACTACATAAAGCAATAACTATAAACTTATGTTGGTAAGCATATAAAGTGGTAAGTTCATGTAATATTAGTACAAAAGAGGGACAAGGAATGGAACTATATAGTAGCTTAGTTGTATAGGTTGTTAAAACTAATAATATGCAAACTTAATATTAAAGTTTATATTAACCCAAACTAGCTTATTATGTTATTGTAATCTTCAGGACAATCATTAAGAATATAGAGCAAAAAAATGTGGTAAAAGAGCAAAAGGAAATCTAGTAGAGGAAGGAGAAGAGGGGAGAGCAGGAGGAGAAAGGGGAGGGAAAAGGGGAGGTCATGAGCTGAAATCTATTTCCATGAATGTATGAGTTTGTCAGGATGAGCCCAATGACTATGCATAACCATTAACTCTAATTAAAACAACTTATTGTAAAAGAAATGACAAGGTAATTAAAATGGTCTACTAGGAGCTGGAATATAGCTCAGAAGTACAGTGCTTTCCTAGCATGCACAAGTTTCTGGGTTCAATTCCTGGCACTGCTAGGATAGATAGATGATTGATAGATAGATACATAGATACACAGATTGATAGATAATAAAAGATATATAGGTACATGAAAAATCTGTTTAACACAAAAGCATATGGGAGAATAGAAGCACAAAAAAGACATAAGACACATAGAAAACAAGCAATAAAATAGTAGATATAAACCCTACCTTATCAGGACTTAAATATGAATATAAATGAATTAAACACTTCAATAAAAAATTAAAGACTGGCAGAATGGATTTTTTAAAATGAACCAAGAACATACCGTCTATGAAAAACACACTTTAGCCATGCCTGTAATTCCAGCAGCTCGGGAGGCTGAGGCAGGAAGATCATGAGTTCAAAGCCAGCCTCAGCAAAAGCAAGGTCCTAAGCAACTCAGTGAGACCCTGTCTCTAAATAAAATTCTAAATAGGTCTGGGATGTGGCTCAGTGGTTGAGTGCTCCTGGGTTCAATTCCCTGTACCAAAAAAAAAAAAAAAAAAAAAAACAACAACAACAACAACAAAAAAAACCCCAACCAACGAACCAAATAAACACACAAACACTTTCTTTAGATTTCAAGACATAAATAGGTTCAACATAAGAGGATGGAAAGATATTTATGATACAAATAATAGCCTAAATAAAGTTGGATGGCTATTCTAATATTAAACAAAATAAGAGTCCCCAAAACACATGAAGCAAATTCTGATAGAATTAAGAAGAAATAGACAACTCAACAATAATAGTTGAAGAATCTGATGCCTCACTTTTGTTACTGATATAACAATTAGGAAAAAAAAAAGATCAACAAGGAAATAGAAAACCACATACTTTATAAAATTCTAGGGAAGCCAGAAGCCTTCCCCTAAATAAATGAATACACTAACAAATAAAAATGTATATGTTGTTGAATTCAATATACAAGTTCAGCAAGGCTACAGGATGCAAGATTGATGTACAAAATTCAATAATTTCATGTACAATGACAATAAACAATCCAAAAAATGAAATAATTCTGCTTATAATAAAAATTGAATTTGTATAAAGAACAATAAAATATTGCAGGCAAAATTTAGCCAAAAAAGTATAAACTGAAAACATAAATAACTACAAAACATCAAGGGAAAATCTTAAAGACCCAAAGATATAGGAAGATATTCCCATGTTCATTGATTGGAAGCTAATAGTAAGAGGATGGTGCCTCCAAATTGGTCTACAAGAGTGGATAACATCTGTATTATTTCAGCTGCTTTTCGTTCCCCCAGAAAATTTCATGCTGATCCTATAATTTATGTGGTATACTCACCCCTACTCTCTCTCTCTCTCTCTCTCTCTCTCTCTCTCTCTCTCTCTCTATATATATATATATATATATATATATATATATATATATGTTTTTTTTTTTTTTTTGGTAGCAGGGATTGAACCCAGGGGCACTTAACAACTTCCAATCCCCCTGCCTCAGCCTCCTGAGCTGCTGAGATTACAGGTGTGCCATGGTACCCAGCTGCACTACCCAATTTTGAAAGTTACTATAAGACAGAGTGAAACGGGCATAATGATAAACATATATCAATAGAAGAAGTTTTAAATTCCAGAAATAAACCCTCACATTTCTGGTCAATTCATTTTTGACAAGCGTGTCCTAACCATTAAATGGGGAAAGAATAACCTCTTCAACAAATTGTGGTGGGACAAATGGATATATAAGACAACAGAATGAATTTGGATCCCTACCTCACACCATACACAAACTCAAAATACATCAAATATTTAAATGTAAGACCTAAAACTATAAAACTCTTAGCTGAAATGTGGGTCCCTGTGATTTTGAGTGTAGCAATGATTCCTTAGATATGACACCAAAAGCACAAAGAATAAAAATAGATCACTTGTATTTCATCAAAATTACAAAAATTTGTTTTGCATTTCAAAAAACACTGTCAAGAAAGTAAGACAACCCACAGAAAATACTTGCAAATCATATATATAATAAAGATCTAGTTATCTAGAGTATATTATAAGCTGTCACAACTCAACAATAAGAAATCAACCCATTTTTTCTTGCCATCATAGAAAATGATGAATTAAGCAGAATTTATTTCCAAGCTCTTCAAAAATTATTACAAACACAAATAGAGTATCCTTCTAAAAATGTCCCGAATTAAATCAAAGGCACATCATCAAAGTAAAACACTGTGACATGAAGAATTCTTTAAAGTTCTAATATTCTCATGTTTCTTTGTTCTTAGCCATTTGCAATGTTTATATGTGGGCCATATTTTAAACATTTTTTAAAAGACATGAAACAATGTAGTATTTTTAAAAAACTGCAACCACTACTATAAGGTAAAGGAACTTAAAAAGAGATTTAATCAGTTTCATATGTGTTTTAGTCAGTTTTTTCACTGCTATGACCACGAGACCTGACAAGAACAACTTTAGAGGAGTAAAAGTTTATTTGCCACTAGGATTTCAGAGGTCTCAGGGCATAGATGGCAGAGTCCAATCCTCAGGGCCTGAGGTGAGGCAGAACATCATGGCAGAAAGGTGTGACAGAGCAAAGCAGCTCAGAAAATTGCACCAGGAAGGTGTGTGTGGGGGAGGGGGAGAATGAGAGAGAGAGAGAAAGAGAGAGAGAGACTGAGACTCCCTCACCATAGACCACATATGTGCCCCAAAGGCATGCCCCCAATGACCCACCTCCTCCATCCACACCCTAACTTCCTACCACCCAGTTAATCTCTATCAGGGGATTAATGCATTGATTAGGTTAAGACCCATAATCCAGTTGTACCACCTCTAAACTTTCTTGCGTTGACTCACATCTGAGCTTTTGGGGGACACCTCATATCTAAACCATAACAATACACAAGATGGGAGAACCTAATACACATCATATCAATAACCTTTCCAAACCAGTTTGCTAAGAAACATCTCCCATGTTTAGTGTTACAAATAAAACAACTTTCTTCCTTTAGAAAAATTAAGTCATCACTGGATTAGTAATGCCTCTTCTTTCTTCCCTCCAATTTTATACTTTCTTATCTTTACTTAGTAATTGCAAATTCAGGATAAAAGAACAAATTTTATTGTAGTATAAAAATCTTAGAAAACAGAAATTACAAATATTCATTTTTTAAATAAATGAAAATGTTTTCTTTCCTAAAATGTAAGCATCCAACAAATAAAACATACATGATACTCTAGGTTTAAGTCATGAATTTTAATATATTAAAATTGAATTTGTATAAAGAACAATAAAATATCTCAGTTCACCACCTGATGAATGGTAAGTTTTTTTGCTTATCTTCATATAAAGCACTTTACCAAGAATTGAGCCATTATTATTTAAAACTCCACTCCTTCAGTCAGTTTCCTTATTTGAGTGGAAAATCACAAATTTCTGTAGAATTTTGGCTGCAGGACCAGCCACAGGGAAGGTCTGAAATATCTCAAAGTCATTTGGCTGGAGAAAAAGGTTTTCTTGAGACTTAAAGGCATCATTCATCACATTGTGTCTGAAGGGCCTCCTCCACCAACTGCTGCCCGGCACTCTTCAGAGTAAGGCTCAGGATCTGGGCTCCATCAGGCTCTGGCAGGTGCTCATGCTGGCCCCTGAAGACACGGTGGAGTTTTCAAATGGGTTAAGGTTTTGAATAGACGTTTCTCCAAAGAGGATCTATAATAGATGACAGGTATATGAAAAGATGTTCAACATCATTAGTCATTAGGCAAATGCAAATCAAAACCACAATGCACACCACTTCACACCTATTAGATAATTATAATCAAAAAGATGAATAACAAGTACTGGTGAGAATTTGGAGAAATTGAAACCCTCACATATTTCTGGGGTGAACATAAAATGGGGCAGTGGCAGCTGCGGTAGAAAACAGTTGGGTCGTTTCTCAAGAGTTAAACATGGAGTGGCATGAGACCAAGCAGTTCCATTTCTAGGTATATGTCCAAGACAACTGAAAACAGATGTGCACACAACAACTTGTACACAGATGTTTGTAGCAGCCTTATTTGTAAGAACCAAACAGTGGAAACAACCCAAAAGTTGACCACCTGATGAATGGACTGTGTAGTATATCCACACAATGGAATATTATTGGGTCATAGAAAGGAATGAAGCACTAATACCTGGTACAACATGGACAAGCTCTTAAAACAGTAAGTAAAAGAAGACAGCCACAGCCAGGTGTGGTGGCACATGCCTGTCATTCCAGCGGCTCAGGAGGCTGAGGCAGGAGGATTGAGAGTTCAAAGGCAGCCTCAGCAAAAGCAAGGTGCTAAGCAACTCAGTGAGATCCTGTCTCTAAATAAAATACAAAATAGGGCTGGGGATGTAGCTAGTGGTCAAGTGCCCCTGAGTTCAATCCCTGGTACAGCCCCCCCCCCAAAAAAAGAGGACAGCCACAAAAGACCCACATGTTATATAATTTCGTGTATATAAAATGTCCACAAAAGGCAAATCCAAAGAAATAGAAAGTATTTTAGTGCTTGCCAAAAGTCAGGATGTGGGGAGTTGGGAAATGACTGCTTACAGGAACAGGATTTCTTTTGGGGGTGATTTAAAAAAAAAAAAAAAACTTGTCACATGCCTAGAAGGCACAAAGCTCTGGGTTCAATCCCCAATCCAAAATCAGTCAGCAGGCATGGTTGTACATGGTTGTATGACACTTGTGAATTTTTTTTTAAAAACACCGAATTTTGAACTTTAAAAGAATCAATTTCATGGTTTGTGAATTATAACTCACCTTTAAAAAACATTAAGAAGTATGAGCAAGTAAAATACATCCCAGGGATACAAGGTTGGCTCACCATTTAAAAATCAGTTGTCATTGCTTCACTATGCATGTGTCTTTCAAAATAAGTGCATCAAAATATCCAGATGCACATCTTGGATATATACAATAAAAAGTGGCTTTTTAAGAAAAAAAAAACCCCGTCATTATAATTTATCATAAAGAGAGAATAAAGAAGAAAAACCATAGATTTATATCAATAGATTCAGAACAGGTAGTTGTCATTTTGTTCAGTGACAAAATTCAGCACACATTCAAGACCGCCCTCAGCAACTTAGAAATGGGAGGGAATTTCCTCAACATGATTAAAGGACTTCTACAAAAAAAACCCTGCAACTTACATTATATTTAATGATAAAAGACTGAATGCTAATCTCTTAAGACCTTTATTCAACATCAAACTGTACAAAAGGCAAATGCATTTTTTTTTTAAAAAAAAAGGAAATAAATTGGAAAGGAAGAGTAAACTATCTGTATTCACAGACAACATAAAATCATCTGAGAAAATCCTAAAAAATCTCCATAAGGAAATTTAAAAAAAGAATCTGTGTAAGAGTGAGTGGAACTAATAACCCCTGACCCACAGAAATGACAGCACTGTCCTCCAAGAGTCGACAGGAACACGCACGGTCACCTCGTTCACAACAGCCAGCCTGGAAACCTGATTGTCCCCCAGTGAACAGATAACAAACGGCCCTTGGAGGAGGCATCTATGGACCCTGTAGCAACTGGACCTTCACCCTGTGGAGCCAGAAGAGGTGGGACAGGTGAGAGATAGTAACCCTGCCTGCACAGGCCCAGCCCCGAAGACCAGAGAACACTTGGTCGGGAGAGAGAGAGTTGGTCCACGAGGAAGGGGTGAAGGTCATAGGTGAGGCTAAGCAAGAGAGAAAGACCTGGAGAGGGAATGGGTCCAAGGGCACAGAAGCTGTGAAAAGGGTGACTTTGGCAGGGGGAGGGGGGGACACTGAATAAAGAGGATTTTTTTAGAAAGTTGGTACTGATACGATACCACACTGAACTGGGATGGGCCCAGTTTGATTCAGGCTAAATAAAATTTTTTTTATTGGTTGTTCAAAACATTACAAAGCTCATGACATATCATCTTTCGTACATTTGATTCAAGTGAGTTATGAACTCCCATTTTTACCCCAAATACAAATTGCAGAATCACATCAGTTACACACTCACAATTTTACATAATGGCATATTAGTGACTGTTGTATTCTGCTACCTTTCCTATCCCCTACTATCCCCCCTCCCCTCCCCTCCCATCTTCTCTCTCTACCTCATCTGCTGTTGTTCAATTCTCTCCCTTGTTTTCCCCCCCTTTCCCCTCACAACCTCTTATATGTAATTTTGTGTTACATTGAGGGTCTCCTACCATTTCCATATGCTTTCCCTTCTCTCTCCCTTTCTCTCCCCCCACTTGTCTCTGTTTAATGTTAATCTTTTCCTCATGCTCTTCCTCCCTGTTCTGTTCTTAGTTGCTCTCTTTATATCAAAGAAGACATTTGGCATTTGTTTTTTAAGGATTGGCTAGCTTCGCTTAGCATAATCTGTTCTAATGCCATCCATTTCCCTGCAAATTCTATGATTTTGTCATTTTTTAGTGCTGCGTAATACTCCATTGTGTATAGATGCCACATTTTTTTATCCATTCATCTATTGAAGGGCATCTAGGTTGGTTCCACAGTCTAGCTATTGTGAATTGTGCTGCTATGATCATTGATGTGGCAGTATCCCTATAGTACGCTCTTTTAAGATCCTCAGGGAATAGTCTGAGAAGGGCGATAGCTGGGTCAAATGGTGGATCCATTCCCAGCTTTCCCAGGAATCTCCATACTGCTTTCCAAATTGGCCTCACCAATTTGCAGTCCCACCGGCAGTGTACAAGTGTACCCTTTTCCCCACATCCTCACCAACACTTATTGTTGTTTGACTTCATAATGGCTGCCACTCTTACTGGAGTGAGATGGTATCTTAGGGTGGTTTTAATTTGCATTTCTCTGACTGCTAGAGATGGTGAGCATTTTTTCATGTACTTGTTTTTTTTTTTTTTTTTAAAGAAAGAGTGAGAGAGAGTGAGAAAAAAGGGAGAAAGAGAGAATTTTAATATTTTTTTTTTAGTACTTGGCAGACACAACATCTTTTATGTATGTGGTGCTGAGGATCGAACCCGGGCCGCACGCATGCCAAGCGAGCGCGCTACCGCTTGAGCCACATCCCCAGCCCTTCATGTACTTGTTGATTGATTGTATGTCCTCCTCTGTGAATTGCCTGTTCAGGTCCTTGGCCCATTTGTTGATTGGGTTATTTGTTATCTTATTGTTTAATTTTTTGAGTTCTTTGTATATTCTGGATATTAGGGCTCTATCTGAAGTGTGAGGGATAAAAATTTGTTCCCAGGATGTAGGCTCCCTATTTACCTCTCTTATTGTTTCTCTTGCTGAGGAAAAACTTTTTAGTTTAAGTAAGTCCCATTTGTTTATTCTTGTTATTAACTCGACATTTCTTGTAGAAATAGATAAAGCAATCATGAAATTCATATGGAAAAACAAAAGACCCAGAATAGCAAAAGCAATTCTAAGCAGGAAGTGTGAATCTGGAGGTATAGTGATACCAGAGTTCAAACTGTACTACAGAGCAATAGTAACAAAAACAGCATGGTACTGGTACCAAAACAGGCAGGTGGACCAATGGTACAGAATAGAGGACACAGAGACCAATCCACAAAAGTACAACTTTCTTATATTTGATAAAGGGGCTAAAAACATGCAATGGAGGAAGGATAGCATCTTCAACAAATGGTGCTGGGAAAACTGGAAATCCATATGCAACAAAATGAAACTGAACCCCCTCCTCTCACCATGCACAAAAGTTAACTCAAAATGGATCAAGGACCTAGATATCAAATCAGAGACACTGCGTCTGATAGAAGAAAAAGTTGGCTACCATCTACATACTGTGGGGTCGGGCTCCAAATTCCTTAACAGGCTAAATAAAATCAACATAGCAGCAGGAACAGCTGATAGGCACTGCATGCTTACCAAGCACTCATCATTGCACGGGGCAATTTAAATGTGTCCAGTTTTATGGTGTGGCACATTCATTCCCATGTTAGACGAGGAAACTGAGGCCTGGAGTGTGAAGTGACAGACCAAGACCCCCTGGTTACAAAGTGGCAGAGCCAGCACATTTGAATTCCATATTCAAACATGAAGCTAAGAGGCTGTTTCGCGGTTCCCACTTTCTCCCTTGGCCCTGCCTCTCTAAGCGTTGGGGGAGGGAGGGATGCTGAGGAGTCACTTGGCTCAGGCCTGGCCTTCTCAAAGCCCCCTCCTCTAGGAAGGCCAGAGCCACTCAGCCGGGCCTGAGAGCAGAGGGGATTCAGCCAGCCTCCCCGCTACTTCTCACTGCCTGACGGTAGGTACCACCTCCAGACGGCCACGAATTAATAATTGGGTAAATCCCTTAATCTCCTAGCTGAAGCTCACGTACCTCACTTTAAAACATGTCATTTGTTGTTGTTGTTGTTGCTTCATATCGATATGTCTTCATTTTTAATCTGGTGGAAAATTTAAAAAGCGGAGTGGCCTCTCTCTCAACCTGGGAGAGGCCTGGAAGGTGCAAGTCAGAGGGGAACCCAGAATCGAGCCTTCTGGAAGCAGCCCTATGTCCACTGAGGGCCTGACCAGAGGCTCTGCTATCAGCATGGCCATGCTCACAGGTCGAAGCGGGTCACAACCACGGAGACCCCAGAAACTGCACGAGCAAGTACAGATGTCCAGAGGTTCCCTGAGCTTGGAGGGGGAAGCTCTGAGGAAGCCACAGACTGACAGGAGGAGGGGACTTTGGGACGCACCCTTCTTCAACCCAGTACCTACCTGGGGCAATGTGGCCTTCCTGCCCACCGGACATCGCACCATGTCCAGGGACATTCTTGATTTTCACAGCTGGGGGTTATACTGGCATCCAATGGTAGAGGCCAGAGACGCTGCTACCCATGCTATTATGCACAGGACAGCCACCACAACCAAGAATGATCCGGCCAGGATGTCAAAAAACCCTGCTTTTACCCTTTGGGGCTGGCCTGGTGGAGGGCAGCCACACCCTCCTGGAAGCTTCCTGCAAGTCCTCATCTGAGCTGAAAGCCAGAGAGGGCTGGACTGCAGGCCACTCCACAGGGGGACTTTCCCTGTCGTCACCTGGCCACTCCTTCTGGCCTCTTCCTGGAGAACCCTGCCCTCAGGTACATGTTTTCCCTACTGGTTCGGGAAACTTTGTGAAAAGTCCCCTCTCGCCATCTTGTAAGCAGTAAAGATACACCATAATGTGCTTTTTCAACCCCCCCGCCCCCCCTCCCCCAAAAAATTAGAGCAGTTAGGGGATTTTTATTATTTTAGTTCAAATAACTAAATAGTAGCAACCAACCCTTAAGACTTCAAAGCCTGGCTTCTGAAATAATTCTCAGGGAGGAAAAGTACCTAGTTCGCCTGCCCAGGGGGGCACACCACCGACTCTCTGGGTAGTTTCTGCTCTGCTCAGTTCCACTCAACTCACTTCCTAAAAGATTCAGCCAGAGTCCCCCTGCTCTTGTAAAACATCGGTTAGCTCTCAAAGTCTTGGGAATGGGCTCATTCGCCGGGCTTTGGACTAAAGTCCTTACCCTGGCACTAGGAATAGCCAAGGACAGCACTGAACAGGTATGAACAGAGTAGGTTTGCTGCATTTTTTTTGCCATGATAATCCCAACAACTTGGAAGGCAGAGGCAGGAGGGTGAGTTCAAGGCTCGCCTGGGCCATTTAGTGAAACCCTGTCTCAAGATGAAAAAAAGCGTTGGAGGAGTAGCTCAGGTAGAGCATCCCTGGGTTCAGTGACCATGACCTTAAGAAGCCCATTTACAACAAAATATCCTGCTGATTTAAAACCAGGCTGATGCGATAGGTGCTGGTGTGTGGTGCCAATTACGAATACGCTGTCCTTCAGGTTGACACCTAGATCCCTAAACCCTTGGCGTTTCCTCCCTTTCCCTTCCCACTTTCAGGGCCGCCCTCACCTTGATACAACAACTAACCAATTATTTGCCTGACACAGCAGGGACCAGGTTTTGTTCTGACTGGCGACCGCCTGTGCTACAGAGGTCACCCCTGACAAAAGATCACTTCAATCTGCTGGGGAGGGCAGCTTCCCTGCTGCTAGTCATATTCGGCTAGAGTGCTAAAAGAGTGTTTTGGATTTAGCAAACACTCACACTCTGTTTTCCGTGTTCCAGACACTTCTAGAGAACTCTACCAACGTGTACTCATTCAAACCCTCATACAGCCTGAAAGGGGTTGGTGATGTTATATTCTCCCATTTTGCAGGCGTGGAAAGGGGACACAGAGAGGTTGAGTAACTTGCTGAGGTCACCCAGGAGTAGGTAGAGAGCTGGGCCTCTAGGTGGTTCTGGCTATGAAGTCTGTTGCTCTCGGCGATAGGAAATAGCACCATAAATAACAAGGTAAGGGGGCTGGGGCTGGGGCTCAGCGGTAGAGCACTTGCCTAGCATGTGCAAGGCCCTGGGTTCGATCCTCAGCACTGCATAAAAATAAATAAATAAAATAAAGGTATGTGTCCAACTACAATTTTAAAAAAATAACGAGGTAGGACTTCTTTCTTTCTTGCCAAACCGGCGTTTAAGAAAAGTTCACGAAAAAATACATTTTTTTTTTTTAAGTACCGAGGAATGAATTGAGTGGTGCTCTACCATTAAAACATCCCCAGTTCTTTTTGTTTTTTATTGTGAGACAAGGTCTCACTAAGTTGCCCGGGCTGGCCTCCAGTGTGTAATCTTTCTGCCTCAGCCTCCCCAGTGGCTGGGGTGACAGGCGTGCAACACCATACCTGGCACAAATAATTCAAAGAAACTCCCGCCTTCAACACGTACAGCCTTGTCCATCTTCCTTCCAGTGTGAGCTGGGTTTAGTGCCTCATGTTTAGTGAATAGAACAAAGCAGAGAGGATGGGATCACAAAAGGTAATACAGACCCTTCCCTCTCTTCTCTCTATTACTTGTGCAGGGGGAAGCCTGCTGTCATGTCACGGGGACACGCAGGCAGCCCTGTGGAGAGATGCATGCGAGGAGGAACCCAGGCCTCTTGCCAACAGCCATGTGAGTGTGCCATCTTGGAAGCGGATCTTCCAGTCCAGCCTTCAGATGAGACAGCTCCAGCCAATAGCCGACCTCGCTTGAGAAGCCCTGATCCAGAGCCACTCAGCCAAGCTGTTTCTGGATTCCTGACCTCCCAGACCTGAATGGATAAGGGGAGATTATTGTTCAAAGCTGCTGAGTTTCAGGGTAATTTAATCCTGGAGGCTCTGCCTTACCCAACTGCGGTAACTGTGGTAACTGGGCAGAAACTTTGGAGGAGGCTCTCACCCCAAATGAACCCAACTCTACTTCTTTTAGAAACTTGAGGCCACTCAGGCATTTCCATTCATTTGTCCTCCCCACCCCACACTCCCCTGCCCTTCATTAGTCCCAGGTGGAGAGATCCTTTGAACTTCCTTTTCCTTGCCTGGGTTTCTACAAAGTTCATACAAAGCACAGCTTTATCTGGTACCACAACATTATTACCTTACTGCAGTTAAAGAGCTGCAAGCCTAATAAAATAGACTGGTGTCAGGAGATTTGGAGATGTGGTGGGTTTTGGCTTTTTTTTTTTTTTTCCTAGAATTAAGTTGGCTGCACCATGGCTGTTGAGCCTTGCTCAAATAGACCTGACTGCTTGAGTTCAAATCCTGGCTGTGCCAAGTGCTGGCTATGTGACCTTGAGCAAGTTATCAGACTTTCCGTGCTTCATCTGTCACATCTACAGCTTGGAGAATCTAATTATAATACCTGCTCAGTTGAGTTCTTGGAAAGAGTGAAAAGACAGGTGTTAGAGTTCAGTCCTTAAGAGCACAGGCTGTGGAAATAAATTGTCTGGGTTTGAGTCCTGGTCCCACCCACTTTACCAGCAGTATGACCTTGGGAAATTTACTTAGGCTTTTTTTTTTTTTGAGGGGGGAGGAGGAGTATTAGGGATTGAACTCAGGGGCACACGACCACCGAACCACATCCCAGCCCTATTTTATATTTTATTTAGAGACAGGACCTCACGGAGTTGCTTAGCTCCTTGCTTTTGCTGAGACTGGCTTTGAACTCAGGATCCTCCTGCCTCAGCCTCCTGAGCCTCTGGGATTAGAGGCATAAACCACTGTGCCTGCTACTTTTGCCTCAATATTCCACATCCATATAATGAAAGAAGAGACAAAAGTACTTACCTTCTATGACTATAGGAGAATTAAATGTATCCATTCATGTGCAGTTCCTGGCACATGGTAATACATGACAGGGATGCTGATATAGTTGTGCAGGTGGTTCACTGTTCAAATGGGAGCTTGTCCAGGCTGTTAGCAGGCAATTGCTTACGTAGAGTTGGCCCTGTTTTCTAATTTGTACCAGGGCCATGGATGGGGCTTATGCTGTCAGTCTCAGGGATTCAAATACTCAGTAAATATACCTTAGTAAGGTTCTTTGGCTTTGAGCTGATATTATTGGACTATCTGGGTATATCACAACTACTCCTTGGTAGTTTCATGGAATTCTCCAAAATAATCTCTGTGGGATGCCTACAGGCCAAGCCCTGCTGTTATTATTCAAACAGTGTATTGGAAACCAAATAAGAAATCTTAACAATATAAAAAGTTTAAGATCATGCAGGACAATACTTGATGCTTAGTTATACCTACAGACAGAGTTCAAATATAGAAATATAGTTCAAAATATAGAAAAATGCACAGGAATGACAAAGACCACATTCTGGATTACGGCTTAACCTGGGGTGAGGAGAGCATGGGTTTAGGAAGCAGTGTACAGGAATCTTGAGCTCTGCTCAGAATTTATTTCTTAAGCTGAATAGGGTACACACCAGTGTTTATTATTTTTTAATCTTAAATATATAAAAATAATGTATTAGTGATATTATTGAATGAGACCCGCCTTTCTAAGTGGGTGATCACTTTGCATTTCTCTCCGCATTAGTCTCTGTTGAACGTTGAATCACTATATTGACAGGACCCCACAGAATCAAGCAGCCATTCACTCAACCAATATTAACTGTCGAATGATAGAGCGTTCAAAGAATGGAGAACGTCATCGGTACATTATGACACAGATGTTTGGTTATTTGACTATTTTCCCTTCTTTCTTTGAAAGTGGAGGCGCTCTGTCTGGTACCTAAAAGGTGATGAACAAATGTCAATTGAAACTGAATAAAACACAGATATGATCATTATTGTCCTTAAAGAGCTCCAAAATACCCAGGTTGAGAGAAGATAGAAGACAAGGTCCCGAGCCCCTTAAATCTGAGCACTCTTACTGACAACTCTTTTCAGGCCTCTCCTAGAGACCCGACATGTGACAGTGAGACAAGGGGCACAGTCCTGGGACTGTTCTTGGCGTCTCCTCTTCACCTTCATCACCACCCGCTGGTCTGTGCCACCATCATTTCCTGCTTCGGTTGTTGTGGCAATCAGAGCTGTCATCCTAGCTGGTCTCCCCACTTCCACTTTTCTCCCCACAGTAAAATCTCAACTATATCCAGAGACGTCCGTGAAGCCTCACTTGGAACACAGGACTCCGCTGCTCTCAGACCTCCCATGGCTTCCCACCTTGGGGGACAGCAGACGAGGCCACATTCCTCCAGTGTCTCCCATGAGGAGGTGGAGTCTGTTTTTCAGTCCCCTGCGTCTAGGCTGGCCTTGTGGCTTTCTTCAGCCAGAAGAATGTGGTGGATGGGTCTCTGCTTGTTCTGAGCTTGGGCCTTAGGAAGATTTGGATGCTTCTGCTCCGACCCAGAGTCCTGCAGTTACCACGTAGCAAGCCCAGGCATGACCGTTGGGGGAGAGAGACCATGTGGAGGAGAGTTGCCCAAGAAAAGGTCATCTCAGACCAGCCCGTTAACAGCCAGCTTATCAGTTAGCTGAGATCTGCCTAGTTCCATCTTCTAGAACCTTCTATATAACCCGCAGACCCATAAGCTAAAAACATGGCTGTTTTAAGCCATCAAGATTTTTTTCTTGCTTTGTTACACAGTGGAAGCTAACTGATACACCATCTCATTCAAAGAAAAAGTTTAAAAAAAAAAATTAGACTACCTTACTAACTTATCCAAAGTACTTACAGCATTGTCTGGTATGTGGTAGGTGCTCAATGAATACTTGTTGAAATATTAAGAAATTCATAAATGGAATTAACATTCAAATGAAGAAAATAAATAAACTAGTAAAATAATTACAAAATGTAGGAAATGCTATGAAGGAAATGCAGTAGCTGAGGTAGAGAATAAGAGTCGGATGGGAGGGCAGACCCTCTTTGGTTCTCTACTTGTTTTTCAGCACAAAAGCTAAAATCCTTCCAGTGGCCTCCAAGGCTGTACATGACCTGACCACCCCAAGCACACAAATCCCTGCTGGTGCCCCTGCCGGTGTCCTTGCCTGGGACGTTCTTTCCTTCCACACTCACACCCTTCACCCCTCCCTTCCTTCAGGTCTCTGCACAGATGTCACCCTTTTGCCAGGTCTTTCCTGACCGCCTCACAGAAAAAAGCAACCACTGACCCCTAGGATTCCCAAACTCCCTACCCTGCTGCATCCACAGCACCAGTGACCTTCTGGATGAAGTTTGTTTTGGTCAATTTATGCTTAAGACATTATCGTCTTAGGGCATAAATTCAGCCAATGGCACAAGAAGGGGTGGGGGACATTAGGGAAGAATAGAGTTACATTAGAGGGGAGCAAAGGGAGGGGAGGAGAGGGGACATGGGGATAGGAAGAAGAGTAGGATGAAATAGACATTATTACCTTATGTACACATATGACTGCATGACCCATGTGATTCTACAACATGTACCATCAGAAAAACGAGAAATCATACCCTATTTATGTACGACATATCATAGATATATCATATACATGATATATATGTATATAAAGTGTATAAATGCATTCTACTGTCATGTAGAGCTAATTAAAACAAATTTTAAAAATAATAAAAAAATTTAGCCTGTGGATACCCAAATACTTTAGGGACTACAACGTCAATCTTAATATTTAGCAAGGCCAGCATTTGTCTTTGAGACACACAGGGAATAAGACAAGTTCTCCCCCACCCCCTCCTTTATTTTTAAAGCTCAGATGCTCAGGTCAGAATTAGATTGCTTACTGAAAACTCTACAAATGTGCTCATGACAAGGGTAGCAATACACTGTAAGTCACGGCCACCGTGGTAGCACACTTTATAGATTGCGAGGGACATTCTAATCCAAGTTATTACTCATTCCTTGCTGTCCGTGGGAGATAGGAGGGACAGGTTTTATCATCTTCCACAAGGGACAAAGACAACACGAGGTCAAGCGAGTTGTCTGAGCTCAGAGACCACAACAGGGTGGAGCCAGAATTCAAATTATAGTGAGTCTAACTCCAGGTCCAGTGCCTCTGTCTTTCTCCATCCTGGGCTCTGAACTGGAGACCTTGACTCCAAGAGTCAGGGCCAATCCTGAGCTCCTGCAGAGGGAGGGTCCTTCAGGACCCTTCTCTAGAGAGGACATGCGCTCCCAGCCGAGAGGCAAGGCCATGGACGGGTTCCAGCATCCTTCCTAGAGTTCCCTTGTGGCTTTCAGATGTACCCAACCTCTTATATTGACAAGAAAGAACAGCGCCCCTGGGCGACTTTGTCCCCAGGTCACCCTGAGGCTGGCTAAACTGTGAGAAAGGCCCAGCCCAAGACAGGGTGGACAGCTGTTTTCAGTAGAAAACCAGAAAGAAATCCCAGCCCCGCCAGTTTTATTTTGGTTTAAAAATCAAGTCGTGTGACAATGGAAACTCTTTCCCGGCTGCCCTGTCCTCCCTGCCATGTTGACAGCAGCCTGGCTTGCTAATTCTGGCTGGGGATTTTCCCTGCGGCCTGTTTTTCTCTTTTATCTTCATCAATTGAAGAGACCAGCTCTGCCTTGCAAACTGTCAGAAGGCTTCTGGGGTTTGGTGTATTTTTTTTTTCTTTCACATAATTCTGGGTCTTTTCCCAGATATGTATTTTCTCTCCGACTACCTTCTAACTTGTTGAAGTTTCCGCCCACGTGACTTCCAGCATGAATTACCAGAAACCACAAGAGAGAGAGCGCGCGCAAGCCCCAAAGTGAGCGAGATGTCCCTGTGGGGAGCAGTCCCCCTGCACCCCAGAGCAAGGAGGACGCAGGGGTCAGAGGTGGCTGCAGGGCCAGTAGGGGAGGCACCTGTGGAGGGTGGAGGGCTGGTGGCCCAGGGACAGTCAGGAAGGGAGGCCAGCTGGTGACCCGAGAGCCCAGAGGCATCTGGGGCTGTGCGTGAGAGCCCGGAAGAGTTCAGCCATGCCACACAGCTCCGACAGCAGCGACTCCAGCTTCAGCCGCTCGCCTCCCCCTGGCAAGCAGGTAGGGTCCCCGCTCCCTCTCTCCTACCCTCGGATTCTCCTGGGGGGCAGGAAGCCGGGCAGTCCTTCTTGTCCTGCTCAGGGAGCTGCAGAGAGAGGAAGTGGCTTGTGGCATGAACACTCTATGAGACTGAGACATGGCATCTGTAGGGAAGCCGTGCACAGTGGCCTCTGCTCTGCCAAAGCCCCTTTTCCTCTCCATTGCCCAATGGTGCCCATTGTCCCGGCCTTGCAGGTGTCCCCCCATGAAGCTTTCTAAGTAGCAAAGGGGAGGATGAATGTCAAATAACTCAGAGGAAGTGGTCCACTCTTCTCTCCGGCACTGGAAAGGTGACCGGAGGAGCCTTAAGTTGCCTGCACAGCCCAAATCCTGGATGTGTGGTTTCTCTGGAAGAGTCACGAGGGCATGAGAGGAAAGGGGTCAAGGTGGGCTTTGGGAACAAGTTGACAGGAGGAGAAGGAACCTGGCGCAGGACGATCTCTGCTGAGGTGCTGCCTCTGTCCCCACACCTGCCAGCAGGGAGAGAGATGCTGGAGCTGCAGCCAGTGCCTCTTTACTCAGTGGCTCCTGGACAAGAGGAAGGAAATAAAGGGGAGATGGCCCTGGGAACCAGTTGGAGACATTTGCTAATAGCTTACCTCAGCTCTGGGGAATTGAGGCAGGGGTTCCGGGAGATTTTAGAATTTAGATTGATTTCCATGTCAAGAGTTTTCAGCTCGAGTTGCCAAGACCTTGGGCTCTCTACTCACCTCACTGCTCCTGGGGGCTTCCTCTTTGCCGCATCCTTAACATCCCGCCCCAGGGAAGTCCTTGTCCTTCTCCTCCAAGTATCTATCTCCGTGGATTAAAATCTTCCCCACCTTTGAGGTTCAACAACTGCATTCTTTCCTTAGCGTAGATATCCAAGGGGCTTTCAAAATGCCCAGCCCAAACGAAGGAAGGTAAATGTCAGACAGAGCATCCATCCTTAGCGGCTAACCCGAGAGAGAAGTCCCGGTGGAGACCTCTAGAGGGCAGACCATCCAAGTTCAAGATGGAATCGGAGCGGCTGGGACTGCCTGGAAGTCTGTGCTGTACTTTTCTTAGGAAGGAAATTACTCACGGCTTCCATGGTAATCTGGTCCCCGCGCCCCTTAGAGGAAAAGCACGCCCTCCTACCTCACCCAGTGCCTTCCTACGGCAATGACCCGGGAGTGCTGCACTTGCTGGGGAGCGCAGGGTCTGGCTTGGGATCTGCGCCCTCTGGCCAGCAGGGAGGTGCCAGGGAGCCGGGCGGGAGCTGCATGGGCTTCTCCCAGACGTCTATGCATCCAGCCAAGCAGAAGTCATACCCATCATGGGGTGTAATTAGAGAACACCCCGGGTCCGTATCCTCCCGCGCACCACCCTTGACCCCCGACAGCAGGCAGCCTCCCTAATGAGTCCATTCTTTTTGGCATATTTTTTTTGTACTGGGCATTCTGATCCGGGCGTGGGAAATGTCAAACTGGCTGAGCAGAATGAAGGGAATGAAGGAAAAGAAAAGGCAGCTCTGGGCTGGGGCCCTTGCCCCCCCCCCCCCCGGGTGTGGCCGAAGACCTCATGGGGTACATAACAGTGAGGTCACTGGTGGTGAGGAGGTCTTGGGAAGGCTTTGGACCCGGCACCGCAAGGGGCAATACTCCCAGATTACTGTGAGCTCCTGGGCCAGCTCATAGGGCCTCAGGTCCTTCCCGGGTACAACAGAAATAATGACTCCCGCTTCACAGAACTGGGAAATTAAACAAGAGCACCTCTGAAAACACTCGAGCAGAAGTTGACACATAGTAGATGCTCAACAAGGTTTGGGGAGTGAAAAGAAAAAGAAAACAGCCAAAAAGAACAGCAAGGGGGTTCTAGGAGATATAGATGTGTGTGTGTGTGTGTGTGTGTGTGTGTGTGTGTGTGTACCAGGGTGAGGGTGGAGCAGCCCTGAAGAGGAGGAGAGGAGACAGACACTGCCTTCATTGGCTTCACCATTGTTGCTCAAAACAGCCCCATTGAGGCCTTGAGATCTCATGCTTCTTCCTATAGTTTTTGGCCACATAAGACATAGACAGATCCGAGGATGTGTAACAGGGTATGGAAAAGAATGCTCCTGTGGCTGCAGGCTTTTGGAAAATAAGGGGATAGATGGGTGCATGAAGAGGTGAAGACAAGGAAGGTTGGATGGATGGATAGATGGATGGAAGGATGGATGGAAGGATGGATTGATGGATGGCTGGATAGAAGGATGAATGGAAGGATGGATGGATGGAAGGATGGATGGGTGGAAGGATAGAAGGATGGATGGATGGATGGGTGGGTGGGTGGAAGAATAGAAGGATGGATGGAAGGATGGATGGATGGACGGATACCAAGTACCACAAAAGCCTACTTTACTTCAGAAGAGAAGAGCAAACTCCTAATTCCCATTATCTCTACCTCCTAGGACTCCTCTGACGATGTAAGAAAAGTTCAGAGAAGGGAGAAAAATCGCATTGCAGCACAGAAGAGCCGACAGAGGCAGACACAGAAAGCTGACACCCTGCACTTGGTGAGTGCTGAGAGCTTGGGCTTTGCTCTCCAAACCTATGGACCCTTGGACCACAGCTTTGATTCTGTCTGTGTGGGGATGTGTAGCTGGGGAGAGTAAGAGGAGGGTGACGGCTATAAGGTGAGGAGGACAAGCTCTCCTGTGATTATTTGAAAAATTCTGTAGCAGAGAATGTGCCAGAGGCTGAAAAGAGAAATGAATCTTTCTCCCTGGGGAGAGTCAAGGAGTGGACACATTGGGTGTTGGAAGCCCAGAGGCTGGATAGGGTGAAAGGCAGAATCACCAGCTTGGAGAGGGGACAGCCAGAGTGAGCTCCGTACTCAAAAGCCACCAAGAACAGAAGGTGGACTGACTTGGGGAGGAATTGAGATGTTAAGTGCTTTGGGGAGCCTGTTATCCTACAGTGCTAGGACCACACAAAGTCTCATCCCTTTGGAGGGCAGCTGGGGAACCACCCAAATATCCTTGCATTTGGGACAAGGAAGTCCACAGAATGCTACATCTTACTCCTTTATTCTAGGCATCATTAAAGTTCTATTTTGAAATTTCTATCGTTAATGATATGCCCATGTGAAAGATACAAGTTCAAGTGCAAACATCTGGTCTAGTGCCCATCCTTGCCTCTTGACCCAAGCCGTTCTAGAGCAGGCTGAACTCTCAACTTGGGCACAAGGGTACTGGGTGGGGCCGAGGGGCAGCTCCACTGGTGGCCCAAGGTCTTAGCGGTGCTTCTGACTCCCGGCTGTGTGCTTCATAAAGCAGAGCTTCCCCCGCATCTCCCCATCCTCCCCCTCCCCCTTTGACTCTGCCTCTACTTGGTTCTTTGTTTGACCAGCTCTTACTTCACTGGTTCCTTCCTCTTCATCCCCTCATCCCTTCCTCTAGCAACTCGGTCTTCCCGTCCTTCCAGAAACATTCCCATATCTTGAATATTCTAGTACTTTCTTTCAATGGTAAAAATAAGTACAATTGGTACCAAAAATGAATACACTTGTATTTATTTGGACGATTAGCATGGCACCTGACCAGTTAAGTTAGCATGACTATTTTTACCTCATCAAGACTAAGATACTGTTTTGCCCAAGGTGCAGGCATATGCTTATAATCACAGTGACTTGGGAGGCTGAGGCAGGAGAATGGCAAGTTCAAAGCCAGCCTCAGCAACTTAGCAAGGCCCTAAGCAACTTAGTGAGACCCTATCTCTAAATAAAACATTTTTAACAAGGGCTGAGCCTGTGGCTTAATAGTGCCTCCGGGTTCAATCCCCAGGACAAATAATAATATACAGTTTTAAAGGGAACAAAAGATGTTTCTTCATCTTTGTCAGGAAACCAAGAATAGGCTGCACCAACCTCTCTGATTGATTCTTTTGCTTTATTTGAAATGTAGTCGGTATATCCTCCTTTGCAAGCTAACAATTTTAAGTCCGTAAATATGTGTCAAATTGGAAAAAAAACGAATGAACAGCAAGTCTGTACTAACTGTGGTCAACAGTCTAAATGCTAAGCTGTCGGCGTCCCTGCTACTGACACGCTCCCTGTGATTTCTTTGTGGCCTAGAGTCACATGGAAACACTCCCATTTGCTATTTTAAACTTGAACATCTATGATCCATCACTTTCTCTGAGTCTACTTCTTATTTAAACCAAGCAAACAAAGAAATATCAACTTAAAAGGTTAAAAGCTTCTTTTTTTGTGTACAAGTTGACAGTGTCCTGAGTCAGGCAAACTACTATAAACTGTATATGTTTTTAATATTTTTTTAAAAAAAGAAGTGGAAAATAAATAGAGGTCAGCAGCTCGGTGGCCAGAGGACAGGGTTTGAATCCCAGCTCTGCCACTTGCTATCTATTATCTGTGTGACTGACTCTAGAGCCATGCCCAATTTCCCTTAGACTCTGATTCCTTATCTCTAGAATGGGAAAGGACAGTAACTACTTCATAGGGAAGTGCAGAAAAAGAGCTCAACACAGTGCCTGGCATACAAAAATACTCCAAAAATTTAATTACAAGATTGATAATAATAGTTAATAGTATAAGAAGTAAGATAAAAAAATCACAACTAAGTTTTACACACACACACACACACACACACACACAGAAATTTTCACAGAATCTCAGGGTTGAGAAATTTTTTTAAGGCTGAAATATTTAGGCACACTTTTTTCTTTTTTTTTTTGGTACCAGCAATTGAATCCAGGACATTTAACCACTGAGCCACATCCGCTTTAAAATTTTTTATTTAGAGACTGGTTCTCACTAAGCTGCTTAGGGCCTCATTATGTTGCTGAGGCTGGCTTTGAACTTGCTATCCTCCTGCCTCGGCCTCTTGAGTCACTGTGATTACAGGCGTGCACCATCACACCCGGCTCAGGCACTTCCGATGCCCAAGAAAAGGGTCTTGTAACCTCTAGTGATAGACAGCTCCCTCTCTTCTAACATATGGAGAGGTCCCCCCCTCATCTTGAGCTGCACCCCATCTCCCTATAAATCCAACTCCCTGGTGTCCGTCCACCCTCTTGGGTGCAGACCAATGAGCAGACACATGTGCCTCTTTGCAGCAGCAAGGTTTCCATCTCTCACTTGGACCATCCTCTGTAAAACAAGAGTCAGACCCAAAAGATTGAGTCTAATTATAGTGGTTGTGACTACCTGGGGGTAATTTCTGGAACTTGTAGGTCAGTGGAGCCTCCAGCCTCAATCTCTAGAATGTTCTCATTCTCCCCGCATCTGAGCTCACGCTCCTCACCCACTTCTTTCTTTTGAGCACCACTACATTCTTCTTCACTTTTCTCCCAGTGAGCAGATCACATCGGAGTCTACGCAGCAAGCCTGTGGACTGCTGTCGATGCAATTTGTTTTTCTTGGCTTCAGGTGGGAGCTTTGGGCAGCAGCATGTAAATTTTCACTATCAGACAGAGAGCTTGGCCGTGGTTTGCACTGTTCATTTCCTCTGGGTCAACAGACGCCCTTCTTTCCCATACATTGTCCTCTCCATCACATTTGTGATTCAGGTAGAAGCTTCTATTCACCACCTGAGTCGGGTTTCACGCCTGGGTTTGCCCTTGACCCCTTTCCACGCTTGCTATACATGAAATCTTCTGGCACCTTTCTCTAGCTGAAGGACTCATCCAAAACTTTGCAGACCAGGCTTTAGAAATTATGGTATCAAATAAGGGCCATGCTTGTCTTGGGGTCTAGCCTCAAATGCTGGGGTGACATGGTTTTCCTGGTTTCAACTATCTATTCTCTCCAGTGAGAGTAAGGGATTCTGGCTATTGGACATTTGAGTAGCTGTCCTATTCATGGCTCCCACCAACACACATTGATTCCTTTTAAAATGACTTGAGGGAAAGAACATTTAGTGATGATTGTGTTACAAAATGAACCAAGGTGACACATAGTGGATCAAGTGATTCTTTTTGTAATTGTTACAAAAACAGAGTCTACATACAGTTTTGATTCTCTTTCAGTTTGATGTCTCACACAAGTGCCCATCATACTTATTTCTTTTTCTCCCACGGGCAACTGAAGGGTCCCTTAGGTACAGTACAGATGTCAACTAGAAGAAGAAAGGCATGACTTGCCCAGTTAGTTCCTAAAAATCTCAGCAGCTAAATAAGTGGATCCAAGATAATCAGCTGAAAAACCATTAGAACTAATAAGAGAATACAGACAGCTTCCAAAATTAAAACAAAAAGTAATGCCTTTTCTACATGCAAACCATAACAAATTAGTAAATTTAATGGAAGGAAAAATCCCAACCACCACCATTATATGAGAAAGGGGTCTGGGTTTGACTCAGAGGTAGAGTGCTTGCCTAGCATGCATGAGGCACTGGGTTCGATACTCAGCACCACATAAAAATAAAATAAAGGTATGTGTTCACCTACGACCAAAAAATAAATGTTTGAGAAAGGAATAAATTTAACAAAAATCATGAAGGGTTTAATTAAAAAAAAAACTTTTAAATGATTCTAAATGACTTTTTAAAAATTCAAATACTAAATAGAAAGATATATCTTGTGTAAACTTAATATTTTCATTAAATTAATCTATAAATTTAATGTACTACCAATAAAAATTCAGTAGAGTCTTCTGGAAATTGGGGAAGAACTAGATGAGCTGTTCTAAATCCCCAGTGAAAAAGAACCATCTGAAAATTGCCAAGAAAATGCTAAAGAAGAAGGGGAATGAGGGATTAGCCGACTAAGCTGAAACGATTTGGAAAAGACAGAACGTTGAACAGATTACAGAAACAGACCCAAAAACAAATTTAAAATTTAAGAGCCAAATACCTGTGACAATTCCTAAGACTTAGAACAAATACAAGACAACCAGCATGACATTTCATTCTCCTGAGGGAGGGCAGAAATCTTCCATAGAGTTGGGACAACTAACTCATCACTTGGGAAAAAGGGGAAAAATGGACCCTCCATTCCTTATATAACACACAGAGACAGATTAAATCAAAAAAGAAAGAAACTTGGGGAAAAATTTTTTTAACCATGCATGTTAAAAAATTGATCTTAGCCTGAAGAAGTCTTTTTCAAATAAAATAAAAACTCCTGAGACTACAAAGGAAAAAAAAAACTGATATATATATATAAACTTTATGCATTAAAAAGTGAAAAAAATTCTATATAGTTCAAAATACTATATGCTAACTCAAAGGCAAATGATAAACTGGGGGGAAAATATCTGTAACATTTATGACCAAAAAAGGTATGTTTACTTAATATATGAAAGCTCTTATGAATAGGAAAATGATTAACAACCCCAAAGAAAAATGAGCAATGATTATGAATAGGCGACTCCAGAGAGAGATAAATGGCAAATAAATACGTGCAAATATGCTAGACTTCACTTATATAGGGAAATGCCAATTAAAGCAAAAGTGGGATTTCTCTGCCAGATTGGCAAAAAATAAAATGCTGCTAAATCACGATGTTGCCAAGGCAATGGAAAGGCAGAACCATCACATGCTGCCGGTAGGAGTACAGATGGTGTATCCCCAGTCGAGGGCAGCTTGACCATGTCACTTCCAATTATGAGCACTCATGTCCTGTGGGTCAGCATTGAGGTGTCTACGCACAAACACGTCCACAGATTATCCACCACTGTGCATTTAAAGATAATCATTGCTGCATTGTTTCTTAGAGAAAAGACTGGAAGCAAGCTAAATATTCATCAGTAAAGGAGTGTTTAAGTAAATTAGAGTTTGTCCATTCAGTGGAATACTGAGGAGCTATTAATAAGTTACATCTGAATGTGCTGATCTGAAAAGATTATCAAGTTTCTATACTCTTAAAGGAAAAAAGTATAAATATGGCACCTGGTTTTTCCACTCTGTGTTTTTAGCAACAAGAAAAACTCTTTGTACATAATTGTACAAACAGAAATTTTCAAATAGATTACCCAAAAAATTGTTGATGATTTTTTCTGAAAAGTAGGAATAAACGTCTGAGAGAGAGATACTTTCTTTTTAAAATCTTTTTTATTTAATCAGTTGCTTTTATTTTTATAATATAGGTACTGAAATTCTTGACATTGATCAATGCTAAATATGCATTGAATGCTTCCTTTTCTACTTATGATATCACCCATCAAACAGCTCTCCAACCCAGTTGATTGTAGTGGCTCCTGGGAGCCTCACAGCGTGGAGGATTTTGAATCACTGTAGAGTCAGTGGGAAAGAGACTTGAGATTAATGAAGAAGCATTGTTGCCAGTTGCAGTGGCACACACCTGTAACCTCCCTACTCCAGAGGCTGATGCAGGAGGATCTCAAGTTCAAGGCCAGCCTGGGCAACTTAGTAAGACCATATCTCAAAATAAAAATGAAAAGGGCTGGGATGTGGCTCAGTGGTAGAGTGCTTGCCTAGCAGGTGCAGGCCCTGGGATGAATCCTCTGTGGGTGAGAAAAAAAAAAAGAGAAGCAGCCTGGTTCATGAAGAGACTAAAGGTAGAGGAGATGTGCTACTGGAAGTCAGATCTGGCCTTGAGGATGGAACTGGAAGCAAGTTAGAGTAACAGGGCCAAATTTGGGAGCTGGGTACCTCGGTACAACCTTTAGTTGGGGCTGGTGCCTGAAGGAATCTCACACTTATTTAGGAAAAGAGAGGTTTACTAGTTCCCGGATACATGTTTAATGTTATATACAACAGAAAAATATCGAGAGTACATTAGGCAATAACAAATCTTTGAGCTAATGTTGTGAGATATACGATATCTACAATTAGAGGGAAATTGAGTAATGACAGAACTCAGTAAAGTTATGTTACCCACGGGCCTCCTGTAGAATGGCACTGTTGTTCTTGGCTTTCCGGGGAACCCTGGGAGAGAAGGCAGCTTGTGGTCCTATGTCACTCCTAGAGCTCTTTTTCTTTCTCTCCGGGAGACCATGCCTAATGTTCATTGGCATAGAGAAGTTATGGATCCATGAAACACCAAAGGAATATTCTGGATAGTTCTACCCTTAAAAAGTTCAATGTGAAATCAGTGAAGCTTCCATGAAAAAGAGACACCTCTCTTGGGCCACCATTGCTATCAATTTCTTTTTAAAAACACAATAATTGAGCACAATTGTGTTTCAAGCACTGTGTGTTGAGTGCTTGGCTGGCAGTATCTCATTCGATGTGCACCAAAGCCTTATGTAATAATTTTACATTAGGTTAGGCAGCTTGTCCAAGGCTACCTAGCTGCATCTTCAGAACCCATCTTCCTCACCCCTACTGCCTCTTTCTCCAGTCTTTCATGAGGATGTGTTCATCTTCCTCGACTCTATACTTCTTGGAATCTTTACCTGAATTTATTTTTCTGTTTTTTTTTTTTTTTTTTAATAATGTCCTCCAAAATTCACACTTTTCCCCATCTGTCAATAATAGGCCTGGTCAAGAAAGTAAAGATATCCCTATATCAATTGAAACCGTTCTTTGAGAAGGTTGTATAGCAATGAACATTAACATCTTACATGAGAATAACCTTTGAAGTAGTATTTCCACTTACAAGAGATTGAAGAAAAATTATATATAAGGCTACTCAATTTACCAGTATTTGTGAATAGTGAACACTTTTTTTTTAATATATATATACCAGGGATTGAACCCAGGGATATTCAAATACTGAGCCACATCTCCAGCCCCTATTTGTATTTTATTTAGAGACAGGGTCTCACTGAGTTGCTTAGTACCTCACTGTTGCTGAGGCTGGCTTTGAACTCGCAATCCTCCTGCCTCAGCCTCCCAAACGACTGGGATTAAGGGGTGTGCCACCATGCCTGGAATGAATGGTAAACATTTTAATAAAGTGTTTGATAATGCTATAAAATTGGGCAGCTAGATAACAATAATGGATTAGCATATTATAATACACTTATACAGAATTTTATGCTGGTATCCAAAATTATCATGAAGATCTGTATGTACCAATTTAAAAGATGTCAGTGGGGTAGCATTGAGTTAAAAAAAAAAAGAAGTAAATTATAAAGAACATGTAGAGTAAAATCCTGTTCATGGGAGTTAAATCTGTGGTTTGGGGAACAGTTGCACGTATAAAGAGATGTCTGGAAGGATATTCTCCAAGATGCTATTAGTAGTTGTTTCTGAGTGGCTGAGTTTCAGTAGCCTTCCTTAAGTACTTTTCTGCATTTTTAAAATTATAATGAATGCGTGCCATTTTTAAAAAATCAGAAGTAGTCTAAAATAGTCTAAAATTTTGACTGTTTTATTTGGGGAAAAAGACATGCCAAGGCAATTCACCACTGACTGCTTATCCCACGGAGGATGGATCTGGGGGCGAAGTGGATCTAGGGTGTTTGGGGAAGGACTGATCTGGAGACTATAAAGAAGTCAGTCTTAAAAGGATCACGGGGCCCAGGTCACAAAATGACAGCTGCTATTCAGGAGACATCCCTCCGGGGCACCGCCAGCAGTAGCCAGGCTTCCTTTCTTCTCTTGAGAAGAGTGAGAGTCTCCCCAGAGAGCCCAGGCTGCTCAAAGGGTTTCCCAGTCTCTCCTGCTTCCTAGGGGGAAGCCCAGGACCCACAAGAAGAGGGTGGGATGTCGGTACAAGAGCTCACCATGGGCCCACATGGTGGCCTTTTAAAGGGAATGGTAATGGTTATGGTCATACTACTTGTCCTAAAATGATAGAATTCAAAGAAAACTCAGAGATCTTTCAGACCAACCTGTTGTGTGGCCAACAAAGAAACTTTCTCAAGGACACCCAAGAACCCAAACCTCTGGCCTCCCCATCGTTCTACTTTTGTTTTGTGCTACTTTGCTGGACAGAGCTTTGCTAGGTGGGTGGTATTGATGCCACAGGTCCTTTTGCAAAGAATATGCCGAGAACTAGGCCATCAACCAGATGCGCAGACAGCCTGGGCTCTCAGCATCTCCAGAACACTCAAACAGCGAGAGACCAGAAGGAGAGCTCAAGGTCAAGGAGCGCTGAAGCCTGCAGGTTTCTTTATTCAAAAGAGGTTTTAAAGTAGTCACCCAAAATTAAAAGGACAATGAGATTTGGGGGAGATTTGATATTTGCATCAAATTAAATAAATACTTATACTGAGAAAAAACATCTTTTAAAGAAAAACATCAAGACTCCCATCAATAAGTGGGCAGAGGCTATGAACTGAAATCTTACACAACATTTTTCCTACCAAAATGAAAATAACCTAATTTTGTATTCTGATTATGAAAACGATACACAATAAGGCAAGGTTTCTCAACCTTGGCTATTGACATTTTGAGTCCAGTAATTCTTTGTTGTGTGCATGTGGTTATCCTGTGCATTGCAAAATGTAAAATCTACAATCTGCCCAATAGATGCCAATAGCACTCCCTCCCCCTGTTATGACAACCAAAAATACTCACAATATGTGTCAAATGTCCCCTGGAGGGAAAATCACTTGTGGTTGAGAATGCTACATTGAGACAGATGCAGAGAAAGTTGCTCTTCCTCCTTAGTTATTGATTACTGTAACATTAAAGTGAAATTAAGAAATCTTCATAAAGCTGGCAGGCAAAAAGAAATGATTTAAATTTAGAGCACTAAGCCACTGCTCTGTGCAGATACTGTCAGCTCCAGGCACTGTTGACACGAGATTGCACAAGTTGTTGTGAAATGGATAACATGTATTGATTTCTGGTGACAGGAGGATTGATTTGTCTGTCCCTTGCTCTGCTAATCTCTCACCTAGGAATATGTTCCTAGAAAATAATTGAACAAAGACAAAATCCAAAACGCATCCAGGTGTTCATTCCAGCATTGTTTATGCCAGTGAGATGGTGATCGCAACAAAAGGTTCAACATTAGAAGACCATTTTAAGTAAACTGTGGATCATCAATTTCATGATATCACCATTAAAATAATACTTATAGTGACTGACCGTATGGGAGTGCCAAAATGACAACAGAAAGCAAAATGCTGATTGTATATGTACTATGGTTGAGATTTTGTAAAAATAAGTAGGCATACTAATTTATTTTTTTTTTACTATTTATTTATTTATTTTATTGTTACTGTGATTAAACCCAAAGGTGCTTTAGTACTGAGTTACATCCCCAGTCCTTTTTATTTTTGAAGACAGGATCTCACAAAATTTCTGAGGCTGACCTGATCCTCCTGCAGCAGCCTTTCAAGACCATGAGGATTATAGGCGTGCGCCACTGCATCTGGCACAATATTATTTTTTATCATAGACAAACAAATGTAAATACTCTTAAAAAAGGCATACTAATTTAAAAGGACAAGATGACAGTATGTACAAATGAAAGCAGGTACGTTAGGGGACCAGGACCATGGGTGTTTCCAATTTTAAAAATTTATTTTTTAATTGGTAAATCATTATTTTATATAATCATGGGGTTCATTTTGCCATTTTTATATATGTACATAATATGATTTGGTTAGTTGGTGTTTTTAATTCTTAAATATATTTTTAATGTAATCATACTGTGCATTTTTAAAAAATATTCTTTATTAGTTATTGATGGATCTTTTTAATTTTTATTTATTTGCTTATATGTGGTGCTGAGAATTGAACCCAGTGCCTCACACATGCTAGGCAAGTGCTCTACCACTGAGCCACAATCCCAGCTCCCCCATACTGGGCATGTTTATGTTAAAAAAAAAGGAGGAGGAGGAGGAGGAGGAGGAGGAGGAGGAGGAGGAGGAGGAGGAGGAGGAAATGGCCAAATAGAGGGTCCAGGGAACTCTGAAGGAAACTGACTAAGAGAACAGAAAAGAGATCATTAAGCTAGAATTTCAGAGATCAGGTTTTGGTGGGAGACCTTATAATTTATCCTCCAAATAGGAACTCTTTTGAGAGTAAAAAAGGGCACTAGGAAATATTATACCAGGGCAGCAAGTGTGAGCTGGGACAGTCTCAGGAAATATCTGGACACCCTAGACTTAGGGGAACCAAGGAAGGCAACCCAGAGCTCTTATGGAAACTCAAAGGAAATGATTAAGTTCAAATCCAAGCTGAGGGCCCAAATCCCTAGGGCCAATAGGCAATGTCCTGCAACTGAGGACCCTGGAACTCAGAGATCTTCTGGGTCCTTGGTTGGTGCAAGAACAGGCCTTCTTGTTCACTAAGAGGGTGGCAGTGGCAGAACGCTGTTCATGAAGAGCCGTATTCCCAGCCCGGGAGCTCCTGTCTGTCTGCAGAATTGATTCATCCACTCAGCAAGTATTTCCTGTCTCCTCCTTGCAGGTCTGGTCAGTTCTAGGCACTGAGAATATAGTAACAGCGACCAGACAGGCTGGGACCCTGATTTCATGTACCTTACATTCAACCTCAAGTCTAGAAAACGGAAAAATAAATGAACACATTAGGCACACCACGTGAAAAACGGTTCAAAGAAAATGAAATAGTGCAAGGTTGAAAGTGGTTAAGGGACAGGATGCGATAGTGATGAGGGAAGGCTGTTCCGAGGCCCTAAAATTGGAAATCAAATGCAAATAAAAGAGCAAGGTCAGCCAGGCATGGGGTCGCACACCTGTAATCCCAGAGACACTGGAGGCTGAGGCAGGGGGATCACAAATTTGAGACCAGCCTCAGCAACTTAGCAAGACCCTGTCTCAAAATAAAAGACTGGGGATGTGACTCAGGGATAAAGTGCCCCAAGTTCAATCCCCAGTACCAAAAAAGGAAAGAAAAAGAGATGGAGGGATCTGGGGAAAGGGAGTTTTCAGCAGAACCTTGCGGCCAAGCCCAGGGGGAAGCATCAGAAAGATGCCTGGTGGAGCAGAGACAGTGGGAATGAAGTCGTATGAAGGCAGTTGAGCTATTGGAAGCAAGGGCTGGATTGGGGTGGGGGTCCACAAAGTTGATTCTAACCCTGGCTTGGAGATTTCTCTCAGTCTAAATTCTGATTACAAAATGGGAAGCAATGGCACCTCATTGGGATAAGTGAGAGCAAGGCTATATTTTCTCTTCTGCATTGGAAAGAAAAGTAAGTCTAAAGACGTGAGGCAGGAGATGGGCCTTAGGTTGGAGAGCCCAGCCTTTTCTTATTCATCATTCCATGTGTTCTCATGCGTGAACATGCTGCCCTTCTTTCTGGTTGTTTATAAGAACTTCAGGAACGCCAGCTGTTTCGCTGTCTTGGCTTCGCACCACAATGCTTGAGTCTGTCTGGTTGGGATGGGGAAGGTCAAGTTCAAGCTGGGGAAATTATGTCAGAGTTCTGTGAGTGGAGTTCCTATGTAACTATCCCAAGTTATAAAGCAGAAGCAATTAACGTACTTGAATATTGGGTCAGATATTCCCTTGTGGATATCATAAGTCTAATTGGTATACTTTCTCATAGGCACTTCTTAGGTTTGGGTAAATTATCACAGGTTCCAAGTTGGCAGTCAAATGAACATGATTTTAGTGCACATTTACTATGAGCCAGGCACTGTCCTTGTCACAGAGGACAAAACAGTGAAGACAATAGCAGTAGCTCCTTCCCTCACAGAACTCAAGGGGAACTAATATGATAAAACTATAATCATTGATATTTGACCAGGTTCCCTACCTCTTGCCTGTCCATCATAAGAATGAACTGCTGGACTATTAGAAATTGTATTTACCAATTACAGTAGTGATAGAATTACAAAGTGTCTAAATGGGCATTTTCTTTTAGGAAAAAAAAAAGTTTAACTTAGAACCGTTCTCTCAACCCTTTAAAATTCTTTGTATTTATATTTTATACTTTTATATAATAAAATATTTTTGATAAAATAAAAATATAAAGTATATATCAGCCTGGTGGAACATGCCTATAATACCAACAACCTGGGAGGCTGAGGCAGGATGATCACAAGTTCAAGGCCAGCCTGGGCAACTTAGGAAGGCACTGTTTTATTTTTTTATTTGTTAATTTTTTTTAAAGAATAAGGTCTTTTCTTTTCTTTTCTTTTTTTTTTTTTTTAGAGAGAGAGTGAGAGAGGAGAGAGAGAGAGAGAAAGTTTTCTAATATTTATTTTTTAGTTATCGGCGGACACAACATCTTTGTTTGTATGTGGTGCTGAGAATCGAACCCGGGCTGCACGCATTCCAGGCGAGCGCGCTACCACTTGAGCCACATCCCCAGCCCAAGACACTGTTTTAATAACAAACAAACAAACAAACAAAAAAGGTCAGGGGAGCTGTGGATGTGGCTCAATGGTTAAGCACCCCTTGGTTCAATCCCTAGTGTGTGTGTGTGTGTGTGTGTGTGTGTGTGTAAAAGAGTGTGCGTTTGTGTGTACACCTGCACAGTGCATTTTGTTTATAAAATAAAAATATATAAATACATACAATAAAGTTAAACACTGTCATTATTATATTATCTTTAAGAGGTCTCTGCTAAGAACATGATTCTCAAATTGGCTGAACATGAGGTTCCTCTGGGAAGTGTTTTTAAAATCTGGCTTCCTGTGACCCAGCCCAGAACAATGAAATTGGAACCTGGGGATGGTGAAGTCCAGGAAGGAAGACTGTCTGGCGCCCTCCAGGTGACTGCAGCGTGCAGCCGGAATCAGGAGCAGGCCCGTGGGCATTTACCCAGACACTCTGTGCCAGGGGCCTGATGGCACAAACCAAGCCAACACATCAAACCTGTGCTCTAATGGCAATTCCCAGTCATTCTGTGGTTTTCTAGAACTGGGCTCTGGTGACGACCTCCCTAACTGGAGGTACCAGTCGGGATTGCATCTGGTCCCAGTAATAGACAGCCCTGGAGTGGAAGTTTGCTTTTCTCGCATAACAAGAGGCTCAGAAGTCCCCAGAGCAGGCTAGAGCAGGGGCGCACCCAGCGCCTCGCTCTGCACAGTCATCTTGGCTCATGGCTTTCATCCTTGAGGTGCACTGTGGCCGCTGAACTTCCAGGCAGCCATCTGTGTTGAAGGAGGGTGACCTCGTGCCCTTGCAAGGCTTGGCCTTTTCACAGGGAAGGCAAGCTTTGCTCCCTGCCCCCTGGCCCCACCCTGTACTTCTGATTCCGCCTCTTTGGTCAGAATTCTGTTACATGGCCACCCTCACTGCAAAGGAAGCTGGGTATTTGAGTGACTCTTTTTCTGGTGTCTCTAGAGGAAAGTAAGGGAGAAGGAGTTCAGGAGGGGTGCTGAGCCGGCCAACCTACAGCGTTTTAGGTCAATGAAACCATAGTCTACAAGCCAAGGGACAGGGTGACAGCCTCCTAACCCTGTGACTCTATACAGGCCCCTGAGGGTGGCCCTTCTGGCTTAAACATCTGTTAATGACAAAGGCACTTAGACCCTAGAGCCTCCGCTCTACAACCTAGGAATGAAGATTTCTCCAAAATAGGCACAGAGGTCATTCAGTGCGAAGACCTGTGGTTTGGCAATTCCTCTTCTCTCCTCCCAGGGCGAGAGGCAAGGGTTGGGGCTAATATCCCCAGGAATGGCAGGAGATAAAGTCACAGATCCCCCAACTGCTTGGAAAGTGTCATATCTTTCCTTCTGAAGCCTTCTCCAAGAATGGCGGGCTCCACCTCTGTGTGCATTTGATGTGTAGGGGCTGGTGGCACCTGGTGAGGTCCAACACACACCTGGCTGTGAAGGACAAACTTCAAATACCACTCTCTAATTTAAGTGTGGGTGTGAGCTGAAAGGTCACCCTATCGATAGATGACAGCACCTTCTGTCGAGGAGGAAACGCACAGGGACTATTTTGGCCCTTCTGGAAATTGTGATGACAAGGTACAAGGAGAAGGTCAAGGCACTAACCTAGAGCTGGCAGGGAGGACCAAGCCCACCCACAAGGTCTGGGGAGTCCCCGCCGCTAGAGCCTTGGGCCAGAGCCCAGCTTGGAAATGCCAGCCTGTCCTTAGTCTTCGTCCCGACTTGGTTGCCTGAGTATAAGGGAAGTGCCTGGGGATTCCCCGTCATTTGAAAGCTCTTTAAGTGACCCCCTCATCAGCCCCTCCAATAGGGGATTTCCCAGAATGTTCCCATGGCCCAAGGAAGCCTCCTCCTTAGCTGGTTGTGGTTCATGACAGAAGTGTCACTGGGCGACAGGTAACGCCACAGGCGAAGTTGAATCGTAAACATTGGCACGAGTTTGAAGAGAGAAGATGGAATCAGTAAGTTCGTGGGACTGAGGCCTCCAGATAATTATCAAATTTTATCAGGTTTATTTAATTAATTTTTTTGTTTTGGTGGTACTGGAAATTAACCCCACTATCACTGAACTACATCTGCAGCCGTTTTGGAAAAATGTTTACGGTGAGACGGTCTCACTGAGTTTCTGAGGCTGGCCTCCAACTTGCCTCAGCCTCCCCTAGTCGCTGGGATCACAGGCATGCACCACCATGCCTGGCACAAATGATTCTGGATCATTCCCAGAGAGGGAGTCTCCTGCATCTTCCTTCAAATGTGGGTTGGACTTAGCGCCTCACTTCTAAGGAACAGAACAATGCTGCAGACGAGACCATAAAAGGTAGTGCTTACCTTTCCCTGGGTAGAGACTAGTCTGCTGATACGCTCAGGTAGCAAATTGGCAATCTGAAGTGTTTGAGAGTTAAAAGGGGCCTGCAGATCCTCTGATTCTGTGGGTTTCAACATTAGCTGCCTGTCACGTCCCCTGGGGAGCCTTTACCAAGCCCATGTCCAGGCTGCAGCCCAGACCTATGAAATCTGAATAGGCATCTGTGCGCCCATTGCTAACGCCCAGGGGATCCCAGGGTATGGGGAAGGTTGAGATTCATTGATTTGATCCAGTCTTCCTGTTTTAAATTGAGGCAACTGGGAATCAACAGGGAAAGTGAATCACTCAGGGTCACCGAGCCAGGACCAGGATCTCGGATCCCCATCCCTGGTAACCACCCATGGAGTCCACCATGGACCCTCACTCTGTCTGGAGGAAGGTGTGGTTTCTAGAAAGCTCTCTTCCAGAGAAGCTGGCCAGGTGAGCCACCTTGGGGTCCTCATGCAGTGTTTCAGTCACCCATACCAGGATCTGGCTTTCTCTTGGGAGACCACAGGGGGCTGAGGACTCTCAGTCGTCTCTAGAGACTTTTGCTCACTATCGTCTGAAGTCCCTTAGAGGAAGCCTTCGGGTGTGGTAGGAGCACAGGCCAACCACGCCCCCTTGGCCCTCCCTGGACCGGGGTCCTTGGATCCACTACTTGACTGTCTAAGTGAACTCTGTAGCACTTCTTCTTGGCAGCAGGCTGCGCCTATGCTCTTTGGAAAGTGTATGTGATGCGGGTTTGTGCCAGGGTTGGCCTCATCCCCAGAGGGGGCGTAAGGACAGCGGGAGGCTTTCTGTGTCCCCCTCAGAGTTATTGTGAGGAGCCTGGTGGCCCTAAAGGAATTCCAAAATTTGGAAAGCAGGGGACAGAGACGCCCAGAAGCAGGCTTCCTCCTCCCACAGTGTAGCAGAAGCCCGACTTTCCCTCCCTCTTCCCCCTCACTGAGCTCTGGGTTCACAGCCTCCGTGGGCAACTTAAGGGACTGGGCGTCCACCTTCTGGACAGACCTCTGTTTTCCTGCTTCTTTAGCTATGCGAGTCCTTTCCAGGGCAAAACTGTCCCCAGGGGTGTCAGAGTGGACTGAAGAGACGGCAGGCAGCAACGTGGAGGGACGGGGGGCCCCAGATCAGCCACTTCCTCCCGCAAGGGAAGTGCAGCCTGAGCTCTGTGTCAGAGTCTGGCTGCTGCACGGCCCCAGGGGGCTGGCAGGGCGGGTTCCTCTGGGGCCCTAGCAGGAAGCCGTCTGGCTTCCCAAGGCAAAGACAAGTGTCTTGTCACGGGTGGTTGTTTTCTGGTCAGGGGCCGCGGGCAGTGGTTATGCCGCTTTCTAGCCCTCTGGGATGCGCAGGGCTGGGGTGGGCAGAGGAGAAATCTAGAGAGAGCGCTCGGCCCTGCCTGGGAGGGAGGAAGGGCCTGCTGTCACTTCCCGAAAGCCGGGCCTGCCTCTAGGTGGCGAGGTCAGAGCCGGCCCACCGGCCCCTCCCTCCTGCCTTGGGGTTTGCCCAGGCTCTTCAGAGCACCAAACTTACAGTAAATGTTGTCACCAGTGGAAACTCTCAGAGGGGGCGAGGAAAAGGGCTCCAGCAAGGGGCCAGGGCTCCCGGCCCCCAGTTCCCGTCTTACCGACACCCCCCAGTCTCAGCTACTGCTTTATCTTACCTTTCCGTAAAGCGGGGATGACCTGCCTCTGGGATGTGCCAGGAAACAAGCAGTGGTGCAGGGAACAGGTTGACCTGTCCCAGCTTCTGGTGTCCCCCTGCTCCATTCTAGAGAGGGGGGTTTTCCTTGCACTGACCTAGGCACACTTTCTAGCTAAGAGCCTCCTTCAGGAAATGTCAGACTCAGGCTGAAAGTGTTTGCATTTGTCCTTCAAAACAGATGAAAGGGCTGGGGTTGTGGCTCAGCGGTAGAGCACTTGCCCAGCTCACAGGAGGCCCTGGGTTCAATCCCCAGCACCCCAAAAAACCCCAAAACGAAAACAGACAAAAACTTGGATGATGGGCAAGCCCACATCTGTATGTTCTTCTGCGGCTTAAAAAAGAACCCAGGGGGATGTGGGGCCAGATGATGGGCAGCGTCACTGACGAATTCCATCTAGCTCTCTCATGCTCTCGATGGGTTATTTAGGGCAAACTTTAGTCAAGTTATTTTACATTTGATCACCGCCCACCAAATTTCTGAGCCAACTTCTTCAGCCAGCAATTGATGTTGTTAGCCAGTCAATCAACAAACACTAGAGTCCATATAATGTGCCAAGTACTTAAATGGGCACTTTGAATAAGTGCTTGGATATTTAAAACAAAAATTTTTTGGGAGGGGGATACCGGGGATTGAACTCAGGGACACTTGACCACTGGGCCACATTTCTAGCCCTATTTTGTACTTTACTTAGAGACAGGGTCTCACTGAGTTGCTTAGCGCCTAGCTTTTCCTGAGGCTGGCTTTGAACTTGCAATCCTCCTAAACCACTGTGATGACAGGCGTGTGCCACCACGCCCAGCCACTTAAAACAATTTTTTAAAATATTTTTTAGTTGTAGTTGGACAAAATACCTTTATTTTATTTATTCATTTTTATGTGGTATTGAGGATTGAACCCAGGGCCTCACCCATGCTAGGCGAGCACTCTACCACTGAGCCACAGCCACAGCTTAAAACAAATTTAATATCACATTTAATGAGGGTTTTCAAACTTGCCTGGTCATTAGAAAGAACTGAGATACTTGTTGAAAACTCAAATTTCTAGCCCCTTGCCCTCCAAATCTCAAACTCACTAACACCCCAGTCTCTAGATTTCAGGAAGGATTGTAACTATGGCTTTTTTTTTTTTTTTTTTAATCGAGCCCTCAAATTAATTGTGATATGGCCAGTTTTGGAAATACTGACCTAAACCAACTAGAACTAGAAAAGTAAGACCTGGTCACCAAATACCAGGTTGTTTTTTTCAACTGAAATGTAATTTATTGGTATCTCCAGAGCCACACCCCCTTTCTTGGGGGTCTTAATTAGCAGAGTGGACCTGCAGGATTCAGTCACAGAAGGTGAACCTCAAAATCACTTTGGAAATGCATTCTCAGGCTTTCTGAAGGTGGGATTGTTTCTCAGTGATTGTTAATTAGCAGAGTTCAATTGTTGGCTTAATAATAATGTATTCAGGAATCAGCGCTCCTTAACCTGGGCTTTCCAGGTTAGCATATATCAGATGGTTCCCCCAAGCAACTGGGAAAAGATTTTTCTGGACAAAGGACTTTGTTTCTACACAGGCTTCAGACACACTGAGTGGACAGGTCTTTTCCTCATTGCCCCTGTACAAAGTTTCACCCTCTGTGGTTTTAGTTTCCCACGGTCAACTGTGGTCTGAAAATATTAAGTGGAAAATTCCAGAAATAAACAATTCAGACATTTTAACTAACTTTCATTAAAGTATGTTGTTATGATCACTCTATTTTATTATTAATTGTTGCTAATCTCTTGTTGTGACTAATTTATAAATAAAACATATCATGTGTGCATATGTATAGAAAAAAGCATAGAATACGTTGGGTGCTATGTAGAGTACTAGTAGGTGCTGAACACAGTACATGTTGGGTTTTAGGAGCATCTTGGAACATATCCCCTCAGGGTAAGAGGAGACTAGTGTACTGAAAACCCTTTGGTGGGTAGATAGGAGAAGAATGAGACATGGTAGGTGTCTTGGACCCTTTAATATTCACAGAGTCACTCATGTTCTAGAATCTGGGCAAAGTAGACAGTTAGCCATGGAGTGTATTTATAAGACTGAATGGAAATGCTGGGAACATTTGGGGAACATATTGCGTAAGGGGATGGAAAGAAGTGAATTGGTACAAGATGTTCTCACAAGCTGCTCTGCATTTCCTCAGGATCCGGGCTGCCACACAATTCCCCTCGGCACATACTTGCCACTCTCAACCCACAGACGCTCAGGAGACCCTGTGTGCAGGCGCTGAGCTCAGGTGCAGCTTGGGTCTCCAGCACAACGGGGTTGAGAGGTGGTGAGGCCTTCAAGAGGGAATTAGGTCGTTAAGAGGCATCAATTCTTTTCCTACTTTCAGGGGATTGGATTGGTTTCCAAGTGTGGACTATTATAAAGAAGGACTAGCATTCCCCTCTCTCGCCTACACGTGTCCCTTTGCCATTACCCACTTGCCGGTCCACTTTTCCTCTTTGCACAGAGCAGCATGGGGCTCGCACCAAAAGCCATGTGGGTGCTGGCATCATGTCCTCAAGTTTCCAGAACAGTGAGCTAAAAAAACAAAACAAACAAACAAAAAAAAAACACAAATCCTTTGTTCTTTATACATTACTCATCCTCAGGTATTTGATTATAGCAATAGAAAATGGGCTAAGGTTTCATTTTGTGAAATTGCTGCTTTTAAGAAGTCAAAACAGACAAGTATCAGCAGTGTCGAGTGAGTCAATCCAGTATCTATGCGTCTACACGCACACACGTACATACTAATACGGGTGCACCCACAAACACAAACGTCCATGCACGTGTGCACACTCTCACGTATGCACAAGAGCCCTCTGATGCCCTTCTCTGTGGCTGTGCTAGTGAGAAACCAATCTGGCCTCCCCCACCCTCCCCAGCCTGCCAGCCCTGCCTTCCCTGACCCTGATCGCTAACGCTGGTCCTCCCGCTCACAGGAGAGTGAGGACCTGGAGAAGCAGAACGCAGCTCTGCGCAAGGAGATCAAGCAGCTCACGGAGGAGATGAAGTATTTCACGTCGGTGCTGAGCAGCCACGAGCCCCTGTGCTCGGTGCTGGCCACCAGCACCCCCTCGCCCCCCGAGGTGGTCTACAGCGCCCATGCCTTCCACCAGCCTCACGTCAGCTCCCCGCGCTTCCAGCCCTGAGCTTCCGGACCAGGGGAGAGGAGAGCCCCCCACCCCTGATGTCCTGCAGGCCTCGGGAGGGACGCACGGACTGTGTCCCGGCTGCCCTTGTCCCTCAGAGCCGACTCTCCACCTGGAGACCCAGCGACAGAGGCCCAGGCGGGGACTGGACTCAAGACTCTACAGAGGGGTGTGAGGCCTCCCAGCAGGTGGCAGCCACTCGGTGTGTGCTGGACCTCCAAGTGGGTGGAGGCCCGAGGCAGAGGAGTGACGAGTGACCAGAAGGAGGCCTGAGTCCCAGGCGTGGAGGGAGGGGGGCAGGGGAGGGTGAGTTTTCTAAATAAATGTTTTTAAAGAAACCAGCTGGACAAGGCAGTTGTCCCTGTATTACCCTGTCCCTCCAAACTCTACCTGCTGGGGGGGTGGGGCCCTCTCTTTGTTCTTGGTCTCAAGTACCTCTCAGAGCTCCAGAGACTCTGCCAATGCCTCTTCTTTTCTGTCTGGTCAGTCTGCCCGGGAGACCCTCTCCCCACATCTGCTGTCCGCGCCTTCCCGAATCCCGAACCTTCCCAACACACCCGGCCTCTCCTCTAGACTGTGAGCAGGAGAAGACCCTGCGCCAGATGCCGCTGGATGATGGAGGCCAGGGCGACCCACTGCCTCCTCACACACTCCCCGGCCCCTCCATGCGGCCCAGTCCTGGGGGTGCCGAGTGCCAGGCCCAGAGCCAGGTATCTGAGGAACCCGAAGGCAGCTCTGAGGCTCAAGCTGGCAGGTCACCCTTGTCACAGGAACCCCCTCCACCTCCCTTAGAAAGTGCCCACAAAGAGTTTGTGAAATGCCCGTCTCCACGAGGCCCAGAAGCTGCACCTGCGCACTTTGAGGGGCTCAGGGAACAGGATTGTCTTGAGTTTGGGCAGAATCTGAAGCCACGGTGCTCCTCTTCCCCTGCTCAGAGACCCCCAGGCTGAGCGCCTGCAGGCCGCCTGCCACACACACGCCCACAACAGTGCCCAGGAGAGACCCAGGGGGCCTGCCCGCATATACGGCCTCTGCTGACCAGCTGGGGACCAAGCCACTGGGGTTGTTTTGCCAGGCTTCCTGTTCTGCCTCAGTAGCCACTCCTCATCTCATCCACTGGCCTTTTGGAAGGACAGTCACTGCAGGCTCCTTCCCTGGGGGCAGCCATGCTGGGGGGTGGGGAAGAAGGAGCTGGCCCCTTTCCCTGGTCAGAGCCTCCTCAGCCTGCTGGCTGGTTTGAGGCCAGGTCTCAACTCCAGAGCTCTACCCCGTGTCTCCCCGACCTCTGGATGACGCCAGTGTCGGGCTGTTGGATTAACCCTGTAGACCAAGGCCTGAACAAAAAGAGAAGCTCAGCATGTGGTCACCTGGCCTCCTTGTGGCCTAGCCAAGGGAGGAGCCTGACCGGGAGGCCTCTGGAAGCAGACTGCAGTCACTGGGGCTCTCACCAACAAGGCTGCTGCCCATGAATGTCCAGGATGTGGGGAGTGGGCAGAGACCCTTGATTCAGAGACTGGGAGACGGCTCCAAAGACCTTCCCTAAACACTCGCTTTCTTTCCTATGGAGAATCTGGAATCATTTTTTTTTTAAATTTATTTATATTTTACACAAATGGAGCACAACTTTTCATTTTCCTGGTTGTGCATGATGTAGAGTCACACCATTTGTTCAATAATACCCATGCATAGGGCAATAACGTCCATCTCATTCCACCATCTTCCCCACACACCCCCCTGCCCCTCATTCCCCCCTGCTCATTCCAAAGTTCCTCCATTCTTCCCTTGCCCCTTCTTCTTATGGATCAGCATCCACTTATCAGAGAAATCATTTGACCTTTGGTTTTTTGGGATTGGCTGACTTTGCTTAGCATGATGTTCTCCAACTCTATCCATTTTCCAGTAAATGCCATGATTTCATTCTTCTTTAATGCCGAGTAATATTCCATTGTGTATATATACCACAGCTTATTTATCCATTCATCTACTGAAGGGCATCTAGGTTGCTTCCACAGTTTAGCTATTGTGAATTGAGCTGCTATAAACATTGAGATGGCTGTGTCCCTGTAGTATGCTGATTTTAAGTCCTCTGGGTATAGCCCTAGGAGTGGGATAGCTGGATCAGAGGGTGGTTCTATTCCAAGTTTTCTAAGGTTTCTCCATACTGTGGTTCCACAGTGGTTGCACCATTTGCCAGTCCCACCAGCAATGAATCAGCGTATCCTTCCCCCACACCCTCACCAGCACTTATTGTTGAATCTGGAATCTTAACCTTTGGTCTCCCAACAAAACGGCACACGGGGCTCCTCTCCCAGTGCAGAGACTCGGTGTGGACTGGGGTGTGCGGAGAGGAGGCTCTCTCGTGTCCATTTCCTTTGGGACCTGTTTGTTTTTTTGGTGTTAACGCTCTGTCTGGCTCTTTCCCACCCCTCTGTGGAGGGGCAGAGCCAAGCAGCCCATTGCTCCTGATGTCACCTGCACTGCACAGAGTTCGTTTGTCTTTGGAACTCTGAGCCCAGCTGCCCTGACAGCTAGCCCTGCCAGGACCTGGCTTGTCAAGGGCAGGCTCCCTTCCAGTCAGAGAGTGCTCTTCCCACCCCTGCTGTCCTGTGTGATTTTCCCCCAGAAACCCCCGTCTCCTGAATGACACCAGGGACAGCTAGAGATGCAGAGCTCACGTGCACCGTCCCCATCACCGGCAAGGGCTCCTCTTCCCCTTTCATTCTCCACTTTCTAGTGACCCCAGAAAGTTCCACTTCTCCTTTCTGATCGGCCTGGTAGAGGCGGCGGACGGCTGAGGCTGGGGCAAGTGCCAATGCTGACCTCATCTCGACACGGGGAGATTGGAGCGGCAGCCATTGAGTAGAGACTTGAACTTCCAGAGCTTTGGCCTGAGCTGTTCTGTCTTCCCAGCCTCCTCCTGGCGGGCCAGGTGACCCACATGCAAATGCCCCAAGGCAGACGCGGTAGATGCATGGAACTCGCTGGACATAGGACAATAGGGAATGCTGGAGAGTGTGGCCACCTGAGCATGGAGTGCAGAGTTCACTCCATGGGGCCATGTGGGAATTCAGGCACAGCGGTTGCTGTTTCTTCCAATTTGTCACAAAAATCTAAATCAGAATTTCTACATGAAATATCCAAATTATTATTATTATTATTTATTATTATTATTATTATTTGTTGCTGGGGATGGAGCCCAAGGTCTCACACATGCTGGGCAGGCACTGTACCCCTGAACTACCACACCCCATCCTGAAATCTCCCAATTTTAAAAATACTCTGCAAACCAACAAAATATGTGGGTGGGTCAAGCCTGCCCTTTGCAGGACCCAGGGCAAGAGGACAAAGAGAGGCCACGTACCCTATCTCAATATTTAAATGTCATAAACCAAGTTTACCAAATCCTCAATAAAATACATTCTCTCTGGGCAAAGATGACTTCATCTGAACCTGAAAGGCCAGCTTTGAGTCGAGAACCCTTGGGTGCTGCGTTTTCTATTGACACGAGGTTGTGAGGGGAGAGAATGCCCTCAGGCTGCAGTGTGCCCTCTCCCTGTCCCTCCCTTGGCTCTTCCTGGGCCTCAAGTTCATGTTTGTGGACACATCAGACTGCAATGCCAGGTTCTACCCATCTCCACCCCCACAGATAGCCATCCCTTGGCCACCTGGGGTCTGGGGTGCATAGACCAGTGTGGCCTGACCCACCCCCAAGAAGTGTCTGGGGAAGAGAGCCATAGCTCTAGGAAGGCAGGTCAGGGACAACTCGGGGGATTCTGTGTTCTGGGCTTCTGGGGCACGGTCTAAAGAGGAGACAGAGAGCTCTGGGTGGTCATGTCTTCTTGGTCCTAAGGACTCCTTGCCTCGTGGGAAGGGTGCAGCAAGAGGAGGCCAGGGCTTGTTCCCCTAGTGTCGGGAAGTCCAGAGCAAGGACTTTTTTGCATGAATTTGAAGATAGTACCGCAGAGGGCTGCCAATCTGTCACACTGGTCTAGGTCAGCAATGTCACCTGAGAAAGCCCAAGGCTACGGGAAGGCCCTGTGGAGCAAGAAAAGGATGCAAAATAGCCTCCTCAAGGTCGATCAGCTGCCTTGACCTGAGGGCTTCTGGGGAATGTTGGTTTCCCCACCTGCTGTCCTTGGGGTTCACATCTGACTAGCAGCGTTAAGTCCCTGAGTGAACCCCGAAGCAAATTACCAGAAAGCCAGGTTTTCGGTCCTCGGGTTGAGAAGCGTGGGTGGGGAGAACAAGGGAGACACTCTCAACCCAGAGGTCACAGGGCTGCCGTCTGCTGGACCCACACTTACCAGCACTGCTCCCGAATGCGCCAGCTGGGGCTGCGGCTTTGCGGTGGAGGAGGCGAGACAGCTGGGTGTCCCAGTTCTTTTGGGGTCAGACGGGCTATCACTATCCTCTGACCTTGTCCCCTTCTCCTCCACTGGTTTCACCTATCCCAAAGCTGCTCAGGAATTCCAAAGAGAGAAAGAGGCCTAGGTAGGAAAGACTCCATCCTCTTCTATCTCTGATTGACAGGACTGGCATATCAAGAGGCAGCTGGGGACAGCAATGCTTGGCCCAAAGGAATGAGTTCCTAACGGTGGCCTCAGAAGCTTCATAGCAAGGACTTGGAGGAAGCATTTAATGGAGTTCTTGCTGGGGCCTTGTGGGAGTGAGTACTAGGGGAGTGGAAGATAGAAGGAACCAAAGACGGATCTCTCCAAAATATCTTGGATATGTAATTTGAATTAGTCCCTTTCCAGGAAGATAAAATAAAAAGCCAATCCTGGAACCAGACACTGCAGTGCACACGTAATCCCAGCAACTCGGGAGGCTAAGCAGGAGGATTGCAAATTTGAGGTCAGCCTCAGCAACTGAGCAAGATCCTGTTTCAAAACAAAAAAGACAAAGGACTGGGCATGTAGCTCAGGGATTAGGTGCCCCCAAATTCAACCCCCAGTACAAACAAAACAAAATAATAACTGATCCTGGTTTCAACAATCCACTGGTAGGCAAAGATAAGGCATCCCGCCCACCCCCACCTTGGAAGAATTTAGTAGAAAATCTGTACTGCTACTCAGGTGGTTTGTCTGGCTTCCTCTGGAAGACTCCTATAGAGAGACTGCGGAGTTGGCATTGCACCTGGAAACCCAGGTTGGGAGAGGTGGCAGAGACTGATCCTTACCCTCCCAAAGCTGACCTTTCCTTTCTCCATACTTCAGAACCCTCATTTTGATGGCAATGTGCCCTGATGGAAAAAAAAGTCACATCTCCCAGACGATCTTGCAGCTAGAGATGGCCACGAGACACAGTTCTGGCTCACGGGACTTCAGCAGAAATTGCTAGGTAGGGCTTATGGGAAGGATAAGTTCTTTAAAAGGTGAGGAAACCATCTTGAGACTATGAGAAAACAATGCTTACGGAAGGAAAGAGGTTCCAGGTCCCTGATAATCCTGAAGAAACGGGATGGTGATTCAGCTCTAGGCGGCCGGCCTCTGGACCTCTTTTAAGTGACCGGGGAGAGAGTTCATTCGGTGACACTCCTGTGAACTGGGTTTTCAATTTAAATGCAATTTTTTTTTTAATTAATTTTTATTGTAGGTTGTTCAAAACATTACATAGTTCTTGATATATCATATTTCACACTTTGATTCAAGTGGGATATGAACTCCCATTTTTACCCCATATACAGATTGCATGCAATTTAACCTACTTCTGTCTAATGCAGGAGCCAAAGGGACCAAGGACCAAGCAGAGGATTGAAACAATTCCCCTAGCTCAGGGGTTCTCGATTAGGGGTGACACCCCCCACCCACACACACCATGCACATGAGGCTTTGTTGGTGTCAGGTGACATTTTCAGTTGTTACAGCTTGGAAGAGAGCTGCTGCTGGCTCCTCATGGGTAGAGGCCAGGGATGTTACTGAACGTGCTGGAAGGCCCAGGGCAGCCTCTATGGCAAAGACAGATCCACCCTCCAGCCTTAGTAGCACAGATGTTGACAGCCCCTGCAGCTGGTTGCAGAGCTCCGGGAGCGCTGGACCATCAGCCACCAACCTACCCTGACGCTGTCCATCCCTTCTCCCTTGGAAACAAACCCGGTGCCTTGGCCAGCCTGGAGAGGTCATGACCTGGACCACACCTTGCTTCATTAACTCTTCCTGGACCTCTTTTGACTTTTCAGTCGTCCTTCAGGTAGGGCCCACGGTCTTCATTTTTAATAAGCTTCCCTGGCCACATACAGAGAATACTAAAGTGTGGCGACCCAGGGACAGCCATGAGATTTTACCTTTTTCTCCTAAGCATCCATGTCTGAAAAGTTAAAGGCATCGTCTCTCACTCTTCTATCTAGAGGAGTTGGAAGAGAGCGAGCAGATTTTCCAAACCATCTGCAGCCATAGACAGGTCCCTGTTGATAGAGATCAGCTCTTTATAGTTGGGTCACTGGGGTTGAGAATCAGATCAGCACCAGGTGGTCCCAGCCCACCCCCACCCCCATAAGCACATCTTCTCTAAGTGAAGCCAGCCCTCCCCACATGAAATGCTGGCATGATTTGGGTCTAAGCGTCACTCAAGGTCACTCCTAAAATGAAGAAACACCCTGGGACCTGGGAGACCTTGCAGCATCTGTCCCCGGGCTCTTCACTCTACTCCTTTCCTCTGCACGGGCTCTACCTGCTCCCCCAATTCTCTAGCCCCCTCCACCTCAGAACACAGCTCCTGCTGCTCAGTCTTAACTCCCCATCCATCTTTTTAACTTCCACCTTTTCTTCTCATATCAGCTTAGGGAAGTTTTGTCTGATCCCCAGGCTAACTCAGAACCCCATGACCACGTGGTCTCACGGCACCACTTGGTCTCACTTCATAACCATAAATGGACTGAAATTCACATTGATCTGTGTGGCTCTTTGGTTAACATCTGCCTCCGTGGATGGGACCCTAAGTTTCATAAGGGCAGAGTTGGCTCCCATTTTGCTCATCTTTGTCTTCTCAGTTCCTTGCACAATAGCATCAAGCCTGCTGCACGTGGGAATTCAATAAATATTTGTGGAGTGAATAAATGGAGAGATGGATAGGTGGATGGATAAATGGATAGCCAGATGGATGGATGGATAGGTGGATGGATGGAGCATGGTGCCCACCTTCTAGGAATGTAATATCCAAGATGATTCTTATTCTAATAATGGAAAGCAATTTTTAAAAATAAACATTTGACCTACAAAAGGACAGTAAGCATTAATCAGAACTTTTAAGATCAGGAATAAGGGCTGGGAATGTAGCTCAGGGGTGGAGTGTTTGCCCAGCATGCATGAGGCCCTGGGTTTGATCCCCAGCAACACACACACACACACACCATACAAAAAGCAGAAATTAAAAGAAAGGACTCATTCCCATGGAGATGGTAGGAATTGAGGACAGGAGCCCTAGTGTGAGGAAGTGGGGTAGAGAATTATGTCTGCTTAGTTACACTGTTGTCCAGCTTTTAGTCTTATGTCTAGATGTCACCTATCAGACAGAGGCAAGGGCCAGGATCACAGAAAAGGCAAGCTGGAGTCCTGAACAGGGCTCTGCCAAAGGAGATCCACCTTAGTCCACTCCTCAGTCTCCATTCTATTACTCAAAGCCCTGCTTCCATGATGATGGGCAATGGAAGTTGTTCTGACTGCATCACTGGCTGCCCATGTCCCACACTCTGCACACACAAACACCACACAAAGAACAGTCCTCTGGACCACAGAGGAAGAGAATATTGTCAGATCAGGCTGGCTGACAAATATCTTCCTAAGATGTAACTGCTCAATCCACTATGCGCTCCTGCCATTGCTAGAGATCCCCCAAAATAAGGCCACCTGACCTTGAAGTTGAACCTCCAAAACTATGAGCTAAATAAACCTCCCTTTATTTCATAAGGAGTCTGCCTCAGGTATTTTGTTATAGCAACACAAAGTTGGCTGATATACCAGCCCATCTGTTCAGGGGCAAGGTTCAAAATTCAGGCCAGGCAATCAGAATGGACTGGAGCAGGGTCAAAGCTTGCCTCTGCTTTGCTCATGGTGGGGCACTTGGGCAGGGGCTGTTGACCCACTACAGAGGAACTATTTTAATATTCTGATAATCAGTTCAGCTGCACTGGGTGCACACCACCTGGATATCAGCTTAGCACCTAAGGGGCTGTGAGCACCTCAGGAGAAGGGGCTCTCTGGTGTGTCTTTTTAACTCTGCTTTCTTCTCCCTTTGGTCCCCACCTGTCCCTGCCTAGCCAAGGGCTTTGCATAGAGCAGGCGATTAGCATACATATTCTTTAAAACATATAAAATTAACACACACACACACAGACACCTTGGGTAGAAGAAAGAAAATAAAAAGGAAGAGAAGGTATAGGAGGAATGGAAGGGGGAAAGTTGAGTCTATTCTAGAAGAATAACACTACAGACCTTCCCCTGCCTTCTCACTCACCCACCCCAAAATATTTATCTATGTGCTTACTAGAAATAAGCATTGGGTGCTCTTGAAAGAGAAAGGTCCAAAGTAAGAGTGGTGCATGGAGAAGGAAGGGGACTCTGCCAATAAGCTTCTCTCGAGGGAGGATAGCGACTGGCATTGATCATTCCTCATTTTCTGTATTCTTGTTTTAGGAAAGTGTTCCCATTGTACAGAGAAGAAACTCGATCACAAGAGATTAAAGGGTTCTCCCAAGGTCACACAGCCAAGTGTGGAGACAGGACTCAGACTCATCTTTGCTGCCTCCAAAGTCAGAGCTGCACAGCAAGCCTGAGCTCAGTAGGGGGGCATTTCCCAAGATCACAGCCCAAACCACTAGAGCGGCTGTCCTCGGTTGCTGCTGCCACCTAGTGTCAAGACGGGGAACTGTGGAGACCCACCAACCTGGTTCCCTCCGCATCCCTCTCTGCATCTTAGAGAGAACTGGACCTCTCCACAGGTCCCCCTCAGGTAGCCAACCACTCCTCTGGCTGAGGCTTGGATAGACCGTTGAATTCTAGTTGTGGGCTGGCACCTCTTTGGGCTTCTTCACAGTGTCTCCCTGGGCACAGCTCTAAGGAGATATGTGAGCTGGGTGCGGTGACACATGCCTGAAATCTGAGCCACTCAGGAAGCTGACGCAAGATCACCAGTCCAAGCCTGGGAAACTTAGCAAAGCCCTGTCTCAAACTAAAAAGCACAAAAGGGATGGGGATGTAGCGTAGTGGTAGAGCACCCTTGGGCTCAACCCCCAAGTACTGAAAAGGTAACAAATAAATAAGTAGATAGATAGATGGACTGATGTGTGAATGAATGGCAGGGATGCAAATCTCCATGGGTTCAGGGATCAACTTGGTCTCCATACACAACCTCTGAAGGCATTTCACTGTGAAGGTCAAAGTGGATCACATCCCCATTTAGGCTGTCCTCGGTCTTTAGTGTAAGTCCTGTTTGGTTCCATTTGTCAAGCGCCAACCATCTCCCTGGTACCTTCTTATGCAGCGGCGTCTAATTTCATCCAAAGCCCGATGAGATCAACGTGGTTTCACAGAGCGGGGATCCAACCCTGATCCCCAGATTCCAATACAACATACCCTGCTCCACCATGCTGTCCTGCCACCCTGCTTCTGCCATTGGACCCACCTGTTGAAACCTGTTTTTGTCAGCCCAGTCATCCAGACAAGATGACTCAACAGCCGACGGGGGCAGACTGGCAGGGGAGAAAGGCCTGTGTCAGCCGATTGGCTTTCTTGACCTTTAAGGCAGTAAGAAGTTACCTCAATCTGAAACGTGTGGCTGAGGGATGATTTCAGTCTTGATTGCAATACGGTCGTGATAGGTGACAGAGACGCAGAAGCAATTCTCACCCGGGCACTTGACAGCTCTTTCTGGCTCTTCTCTCAACCTCAGCTCACCGGAACCAGGGAAGCCAGAGGCTAAATCTTTTTTTGTTTGTTTTAGATCCAAATTTTTGTTTTGTTTGTTTTATACAAGGAGAATAAGGGTCACCTCCCCAAAGCCCGACGGTCTCACAAAACACGTGCCTCACTCCACCCAAAATGAATCAGTAACTTCTCTGCGAAGTCCTCAAAGACTGCCTCTGAAGCTCGTATTTGGGTCGGGAAATCTATATTTGACTTTGTGCGACCTAAACTGGTTTCCCATAGTGAAAATATCAACACAGTGCACACAGCAAGGGCGGGTATCAGGTGACATTTATAAAGCAAATTTTTCTTTGACCTGAGATATATAGATTAGATATATAAGTTAGTGATTTCTTACATTTGCGGGGGAGGGGGGAGTCATTGGACTGTTTTGAATATCTGACACCAACCGTCCATCTCTACCCTTTATAAAATACATGTGAACTCATCAAATTTGGGTAGACCCCTGGGTAAAAACACAGCCATCCCCCCAGACTCAAGAAACACAGTTGCTGGTAGAAAACATGCTCCAGGGCAGCAGCCTGGATCTGCGCGAGGCTGGAAGACATCAAGAGCTCTTCAGCTGTTACAATTGAGTGAGCCCTGCGTCTCCTGTACCTGCAGGGAGTCAGCTCTCTTGAGGTGAGGCGAGATCTTTGACTCGGGGGACATTTCGACTTGTCAACTGATGCGTGTCACTGCTGGTAGGCAGGAAGAGAGAGAGATGATGAAGGATAGGACAAAGTCTGGAACAGGGGGGAGACTTGGGTGCATTACTTTATACTCATTTGTGAGAGATTACAAGCTTTATAGCTTTTTAAAGATCCTAAAATTTCCCTTTGACAAAATGTTCTTGTGCTAAAGTGACCGTGACAAGTGCCCTCAGAGAGCAGCAAATGAGAGATGAGCTCTTTTGAGAGATGACTGGGGGCCCTGGAACAGGATCCCAGGGACATAAGAACCTGCCCCAATCCCAGCCTAACCACCCCCACATACAGATACTTTCCTAAAAACAGGTGACCTCTTTCAGCCTCAAATCCTATTCTTAAAAACGTTGTTCCTATGACTTGCAACATTTGTTAGAATCAAAAGCAAATGCTCCTAGTGAGAGTTGACACTTTGTCATGTCAGCCATTCACACTGTAGACAGAATTTTCACTTGCCGCTCCTCCTCCTAGTTTTTCTGATTCACAGGAGACTAGAGAGGGAATAAGACAGCCGGAGACTGGAGCGAGGGTAAGAGAGGGGAATCCGGGAGGCAGACGCACTGAAACCAAATAGAATGTGCCGTGCCATGATTTCTATCATGCCTGATGCCAACCTTATCTTGATCGTCTGGGTTTCAGTGGAGGCTCAGCTGGCTGAGTGGTTCGAGTCGTTGGCCTCAAAAACAAATTGCAGCCATCAAAATACTAGTCCCTGTTCTTCCTCCGAGTTAGATGTCCTGAGTAGTGACGTTAGGTCACGGAACTGCCCTCTGCTTCATGCCAGGGGGTGCTGCTATCGCTGCTGGGTGTACACGTGCACCCTGGGGCACATTTGGAAGCTGAGTGTGTTCATAAGCCCTCCTGCTTTACACCCTGGGTGCTCGTGAGTCCCTTGGCTTCTAAGTGGACACAGGGCCGGTTACCACTAGGCCGGTTCCCATCCTCTTGAAGACTTGACCTGCCTCCCGGCTGCAGAGTCCTGACCATGACCTCCATGTGTCTTCTTTCCTCGCTTGAGCTCAAACTGCTCTTCCCCAGAAAGGTCTCCCCTAACTACTGTCTCCCCCTCTGTTTTGCTACCCTGCATGATACTGTGCAAGCTCCGTGGACTGTCTTATCCACAGGGGTTATGAATTTCAAGAAGTTCAGGACACTGTCAATATGTTCACCATGACGTCCCCTGTGCTTGGAGCAGTGCCAGACACACAGTTAGGACAACAATGTTTGCTAAGCTAATAAACGAATGAGTATCACTACCCCAGCACCCCCCATCCCTGCCCTCTTTCCACCCCTCACTAATGGTAGCAATGTCAAGACCTTTCTGATGCCCCAGACCTGTCCAACCCACTGGCCACGGGCAGCCTTTTGACAGCCCTGGAGATGGTAGGGCTATGTCACCTTCCAAAGGAAGTGAGTGTCTGGGATACAGAGGGAAGCAAGGTTTTGAGATGATACTTGGGTCCAGGCACATGAGGGAGAATGAGTCCCTGCCATGTGCCACCGAGGCTGTGGGGAGATGGAAACAGATTGTGTCAGTAGTTTCACATTGTGGTTACCTGATTCACCGGTAGAGCTGGGCCACACCAACAGAGCAATTATACAACACAGCCGTTGCCATCACATAAATCTGGTAACTATTTCCTATCTCAGTTTATACTTATCTCTTTAACTCAGTCAACATATCATCACCACCATTTCTGTGGCCTCTGTGAAACATCTCTACTATTATTTACTTAATTTTTAAAGTCAACGCATTTCTAAATGTTTAGAAAATTGTAAGCGACACAGTCGGTTGTATACATTTCTGGGGTGATATTTCAATACATGTATATAATATACAATGGTTAGATCAGGGTAACTGGCATATACATCAATCAGACATGGATCATTTCTTTGTGTTGCGAACATTCAAAATCCTCTCTACCAGCCATCTTGAAAAATTCAACGAATTGTTATTAACAAGAGTGTATTAGTCAGCATTTCATTGCTGGGACAAAATTTCCAGAGAAAAGCTATCTAAAGGAGGAAAATTTCATCTGGGTTTGTGGTTTCAGATGTTTCAGTCCTTGGTCACTTGGCCCGGTTGCTTTGGGCAGGTGTAGTCCAGTGAAGGGGTGCTGAGGAGTTGGGTACAACGTGGGTCATGTCTCAGGAACAGGCCCTAAAGTCAGTCAGTTTTCCATTACAGTAACAAATACCTATGATAACCGATTTATAAAGGCAGAGGGCTTACTTGGGCTCACAGTTATGGAGGTGTCAGTCCCCGCTCAGTTGACCCTGCTGCTTCAGCACATCTGGCAGGGAGACCATGGGAGCATGCAGTGGAGAAAATCCACTGCATGTTGGGAAGAGAAGGAGAAGAGGGAGCAGAGCCAGGGGTGCAGATCAGTGAAAAAGCAATTGCTTGGCACGTGTGAAGCCTTGGATTCAATCCTCAGCAAAGGAAGGAAGGAAAAGAGAGGAAGGACCTGGGTCCCACTATCCCATCAAGTCACCAGAAGACCTCCCACTAGGCCCCACCGATTAACAGTTCCACCACCTTCCAATAGCACCAAGCTGGAGAAGGAGCCTTTAGCACAGGAGCCTTTGGGGACATTAAATATCCAAACTATAGCTTAAGGGGAGGAAGGTGGGAGGTGGGGGGCACACCGATGAGAAAGCAGAGGTGGAGACAGGTGTGGAGGAGGGATCCGAGGAGGTAAGCCAGATACTCAGGGTGAAGGTTAGGGATGGGAAGAAGTGGGTGCTGGGAGTGTGTCCCACCACCCCAGACAGGGGTGTCCTCCTGGGGCTGGACAGCTGCCACCCTTGAGTCGTCCCCACACCACCTGAAATGATCTCAAAGCACTGGTGTCTGGACCCCTGCTCAGAAGCAGAGTTTCAGTCGGTCAGTCTGGACTTTGGGGGTCAGAAAGCCAGAAACCTGCTCTCCTGTTGGAAAGATAAATGAGTTCTTGGGAGCACTGGAGACGAAACAGGAAGTTAGGGGATGAAAAATGAGTCAGGAAAGACCAGAAAGGAAAACAGTCATACTGAGATCCGTACAAATATTGTATCCGCAGAAATAAGATCGCAGCTACGAAGCTGCGTTCGGGTTCTTGAGTCATCTTCAGAATCACACAAGATCACTGTGCATGAGAAATCCTGGATACAGGCAGCCCTTGAAGGTGACGATGCTCCTGAGTCACACCATGGTGAATGGGATGGTCCTTTCAAGTGGATGATGTCACCTAGCACTGACAGAACAGGGAACTGGGTGCATCATTTCATTTCATTTATTTTATTTTTTTGATAGAAGGTTGCAGCTTTGTTTGTAAAGACTCCATCAATGAAAAAATGATCCCTGCTTTAAAGGAAAATAAGAAAACAGTTAATTCTAAGTCAGAGATGAATGACGTAGACCCAGGAGCACAGATTCACATTTCTTTGAACGAACGATCCAAAGAAGAAAAGAGGTGTAACAACTTTTGTGGGAGGTGCCTCAATTCTAAAGGTACTCGACTCTCGATGCATACAGGTAGTGGGAGGCATCACCATTTTATCTGGCTGGGGGATGGCTGATCTCATTCTGAGACCTGCCCTTGTTCCACTCCAACAGCTTTTGGGAGCTGCCCTGTTCTTATATAAGTCCCTTGCTGCCAAAGTTACGGTTGATGAGGCTGGGCACGGGCACCTGGGAGTTTGCAATTAGGATAAAAATGTCTGCGCAGTCTCTCCCAGGCAGCTGAAACAGTTAAGAGATGACATCCAGTGGCGTTGGCTGCCATGTTGGACTGTCCTCTTGGAGATAACTAGTCCTCAGGAAGAGGGACGCCCGGAGCAAACAGGCAGGGAGAATCAGAGAAGGCAAGAGTCCTGAGCGTGTTGCAGCCCTAGGTTCTGGTTGCTCCAGAGCCTTCAGCCACACCCTGCCCTTCCTGCCACTTGACCCGTCAACTCCTCCTTGACATCTGTGACCACCTCCCTCCCCCATCTCAGTGTTCTCGAAACCACCCACTCTGGTTAGGCTGGTTCAAGTTGGGCTCCTGTCATTTACGACCAACTCTCTAGTGCAAAGAAAAAGTGGCTGGAGAAGAGCCGGGTACAGCCAGCACCCTTGGTTTCCCCATGGGAGACCCAGGTGGTGCTCTCAAGGACCACCAGAACCCAGGCTGGCTGGCACCGGGCAGCAGGGGCTTTACACCACAGCTGGCTTGGAAACGCTTAGAAGGAATCCATCTCCCTTTGGAGTTTGTTTTCAACTGTTTATTTCTTGTTTTTCTACTTATTCACAGATTCAGGTGAATCACAGCAGCCCCCCCCCACTCCCGCCCACAGCACCCTGGAAGAGGTGAGGGGGGAGGGGGGACAGGAGGGCCATGCCAATCGCTACAGAGGCGGGAGGAGCTCTGCACACATTTCCTTCCATCAAATGTGATTCCTGGGTCTCTGTGGGAATCCACACTCGGAATTATTTTTATAATTTTTTTTTTAAAGAGAGAGAGAGAATTTTCTAATATTTATCTTTTAGTTTTTGGCGGACACAACATCTTTGTTTGTATGTGGTGCTGAGAATCGAACCCGGGCCGCACGCATGCCAGGCGAGCGCGCTACCTCTTGAGCCACATCCCCAGCCCCACACTCGGAATTTAAAGTTGGTTCTCTGGCCTCATCTGGCAGCGACTGAGGCAGTGGTAAGGACGGCGTGGAAGGTACCTTCAAGTTCAGCGGGGAGGGTGTAACAGGAAGCTGGCAATCGCTCCCAGGCGCTATTCCTCTGCAACTTCACTTCCTTCTCTCTAAGATTTTAAGGCGGCTGCTGCAGGTCTAACTCTGGGTAGCAGCTCCATCTGCCCGGACAGTTCCCCCGGAAACCCAGGCAGGGTGTATTCCTGATTCTGACCTCCCCACCCGTAACCCACAGTGCAAGCCCAGGGCCACCTGCCCACCCCTCTCTAACCTGTTGCTGCTCTTGTTCAATGCAGAATCCATTCTCACCTGGCGACCATGACAGCCTCTCAAGGGGTCTCTCTGTCCCCACCACAACTGGATTCTCTTCAGAGTAGCCAGAATTTCACCAAGTGATAAGTCGGATGAGTCTCTTACCTGCTTCAGACCTCTAGTGGCTCCCCTTTGCTCTTAAGATAGAGTTGTTCTTTTTTTTTAATCCCCTTAATGAGGCCTATGCCAACCCCCTTCTTCTCATTTCTTACCCTCACTCTGACCCAGCCACCTGGATTGGGTGGATCTTGGTCAACTCCTTCCAAGGGCCCTGGCTCAGGGCCTTCGTGTATTCTGTTCTCTCTCCCAGAAATGCCCTTTCCCCTCTTTTTTGCCAAATGCGTTTTCTTCTTCTTCTCTTCTCCTTCTTTTTGGATTGAACCCAGGGGTCCTCTACCACTGAGCGACATCCCAGTCCTTTTTTTTTAAATTTTGAGACAGGGCCTCACTAAATTGCTGAGGCTGGCCTTGAACTTGGGATCCTTCTTTCTGCCTCAGCCCCCTGACCTGTGGGGTTACAGCCTGCGCCACCTCTCCCGGGGAGCTCCACCCTCCCTCAAGACCTCACTTAAGATCTCGGACATCCGTAATTGCTACCAACACTCACAGCACCTCCCATGATTTTCCTCAGTTGTGAATGGAAAGTGTTTGACCCTCGTCCTCCACCTAGACCACAAGCTCTTGAGGGCAGGGGGGACCACGGGATCCTCCATACCTGCCACAGTCTGGGCAAGTCCTACCGATCGCTCAAGACGCTGTCCAAACATCTCCCTGAGAAGCTCCCTCTGCCCCTGGCTTGGTCAACCCATGAGCCAGCCTGGAACTTGACCACGGCCCTCACTGTGCTCCCAGTGATGATCCAGTCCCACTGAGTGGTCCGTGGATCCCTGGAGGGCAAGAAACTCATCTTTGTTGGGTTTGTTTCCCCTTCCCCCAGCCTGGCGCCTGGCCTGCGGGAGGTTCAGTGGCCCAGGAAATGAATGGTTCCCACCCAGTTCCCTGGGTCTGGGGTTTGCCCTTTAATCCCTGACAGACTCAGAGGCTGAGCCAGAAGAGCCTGTCTGTCCTTTCTCCAGAGTCATGGCTCCAGCCCAACGGCCCTGCCCAGTGAGTCAGTGCCCCTCGGCTTTGTCATCCACATACCTTTGACTGTTCCCCTGACAACCAGCAAATGTCGCAGCACGTAGTTCCTCTGGTCGGCTATGCAAACAGGGCTTTCTATAGATTATGCAAAACCAAACCATGTAAATATCTCCTTCCTCTTCGACGGGTGTGTTTTAGTTAGGTCTTTCTCATATCTGGAGTTGGGAGCAACATCTTTGTTTTCTAATTAAGACATACTTAAAATACGTAAAAGAAGAAAGAAAGTGGGCGGCCCTAAACACTCCAGTACACCCAGCTGAGGAAATAAAACGGGACCCTCGTCCCTGGGCCTTTTCTTTAGTGAAGGACTAACTCCATCTAAGGCCTTTCCAGTGTTAGGGTCTGTAAACAAGTCAGGATGGCGCCTGGCATTTTGCCAGAGGGAGTGGTTTGTGAAGTAAGGCCAGAGAGCCATTAAGTGTGGAGATTCCTTATTGGTTGACTGCTGTATCGAGTTTATGTTAATTAAGATAAGCTGTGTGGACTGTATATATACCGCTCCTGTCCTACAATAAGGGCTCCTACTCCTGCTGTATCAACGTACACAAGTTGCTCGTCACCCCCCCACCCACCCCCCAGTTATTTTGCTGCGGCCGGACTGCGGCATTCCAGAATCTCCTTTCTTTCCAGGGACCTGAGAAATCGGCTTCATTGTCCTGGACACATTGTCCTAAGGAGAGCGGGGTCTTCCTCTGCCCTCAGGTCCGGGCAGGCCATGGGCACATCCCTTCAAGGACAGACTCAGAAAAACCCTGAACTGAGAGGATCTGACCAAGGAAGGCATCCAGACTTCCCCCTGGCACAGGGACACCCTCCCAACCGTCCCACCCTTTGGGCTTTGTGAAGGGTGGTAGTGGGGCCCAAATACTATGGGGGGAGGCACCCTGGAAAAGACAGAAGGAAACAAAAGGAAGAAAGGAGACCTGAGTGTCCGGAACAAGTGGGCCATGTTGTCGTCTGTTTGGGGTCACCTCCCCGAAGAAATGTACCCGAGAAGTCAAGTCAGTCCTTCATGACCCTTCTGTGAGCCAGACGTGGAGCTAAGGTTGGGGTTTAAATATGAATGGAACTCACAGGAAGTGGGCGAGTTGAAGTAGATCAGCATTTATGAGGAAGGGTGGCAGGATCTCCTCTCAGGTACACGTGCAGGGTGGGGAAGAAGCTTCCAGATCACGATTGGGCATGGGGTCGGCTTCCCGGAGGCGATGGGCAGGCCCTGCACTGAGGAGCACGTGCCAGTCGGTGGCTTCCCAACACGGGTGGAGCAGCGGCCGGTTCTACCCACCCGGAGCAAAAGGGGGCTGTGGGTGGTGGCCTGAGATGCGGCCAGAGCGACGTCACAAAGGACTTGTGTGCTAAGCTGAGGATGGGAGCCCTCTGAGAGCTAGAGGGGGAGAGACCTGAAGAGAACTGGAAAGCCCCGAGGAGCAGGTGATGGTGAATGGAAGGAGTAAGAGCAAGGAGGAGGCAGTGGCCAGGCCAAGGTGAGAAGCCATGACAGGGCACTCAGATGGCGGTGGTGGGAAGGGTGAGGAGGGAAGGCAGGAGCCAGGGGGGGTGCCCAGTGTGCGGAGGGAGGTTCTCGGGCTTCGGGTTTCCATGACTCTGGGCCAGCTGCCCTCCATCCACAGGATTCCAGAGGAGCAGACAGCAGCATGGCTCTTTGGATGACCTGACAGAGTTGAGTTGTAACTGGAAGGGATGAGACTCTCTAGAATCTTCTTTAAATATGAAAGATATTTAAAATAACAAAAAGGTCGCAGAAGGGCCAACAGGATTAGGATGTGGCTACTAAGGCCTCTGACCACACATTGATTCTTCTGAGGTGGTGACATCCTGGTGCAGCGTTGCAGGTCACAGGTGAGCTAAGGGGACATCCCTTCCTTTGAGGTTCCGGGGCTGGAGTCCTGGTGTCCCTCTTAGCAACCATATTATCAAATCCAGGATGGAGCTGACCACACTCCGAGACATCTTAGTGAAAGCAGCTAGATCGCCATCTAACCTGATTTGACTTTTAAACGTGGAGGGTTATTTTGTTTTTAAAAAATGAGAATCAGGCATAGTTTAAAGACAAACAGTCACCTATCAAAAATACCAGTTGCCTATCCCCCTTTCCTGTTCTCTGACAGCTGCCAACAGCTCGATGATTCTTTTGGTATTTACCTCCAAGTTCTAAATAGCACGAGTACACTGATGCTTCCTGATTTTTGCCATGTTAAGTGTTCATAAGACACAGCCTTTCCAATATGGCAGACAACCACCACACACGTGTGCCCATTCCCGTTCCCCCACCCTCCCAGAAAAGTCAGATCACCCAAGATGATGTCTATATAATGTGACCTTCCGTGTTCACATGGTCTGATTGTGTCCATGCTATGAACAACTGAGTCATCATTTAAGGTATACCATGATTTTATTTCTCCTTTCTGCCACAGCTCCACCAAAATTAATCATGCCTTTCTGCCATTTATTCAGCTAAATTTATGGCTCTTATCACTAGTTCAATCCCTCATTCTCCCCCAATTGTGGAAACCTCCTCTTAATATTTAAAAAAAAAATAATACCACCAATATCACCTTGAATAAATCTTCCCTCAAGTCTTCAGACCAGCTTCAGTCTGAACAGGCTTGGCATATTGCTTGCCGTCCACCTGTGATTTTTCATTTAGCATGGAAAAATCTTCCTGTCACTTGTCCCTTGTGTTGGAATCCCTGTTTCAGTCTTATTCTTCCTAGGTTTCCTCCTTTGTTTTGGTGGAGCATACCCCTTAGCAGCTTTCTGAGATGGGAGATAAGACAGTCCCCATTTTTTGGAACTCTGCACGTCGGGACATGTTTGATTCTTTTTCATACTTAGTTTTTGGTGGCTTGGGTACAGAATTATAGGCAGGAAATACTCTTCCCTCAGAAGGCACTGTTCCACTGATGGACCATTCCTAGGCTTGATAACTCTAATGACATTTTTTTTTAGTTGTAGTTGGACACAATACTTTCATTTTATTTTGTTTATTTTTATGTGGTGCTGAGGATCGAACCCAGGGCCTTGCACGTGCTAGGCGAGCGCTCTACCACTGAGCCACCACCCCAGCCCTCTAATGACATTTTGTCCCAATTTTTTCTTTTCTTTTTTTTTTGGAAAATAGTTTATGAAACCAATTTTTCTTATCCCTCTGAAAGTTTGTTGGATCTCCTCTTTGTCTCCAGTTTTTTGAAATTCCATGATGATGTGTAATTTAACTCGGTACTACAGACACATACAGAGGACATGTGCTATCTAATTTGTCTCATTAAATGCTCCAGATATACCTAAGTCCTTAGAGAACTATACATCTGTGGAAAGAGTGGGAGATAAGGCAAACAGAATATTGATGAGCATGTAGTATTCCAAATGTAAATCACACAAGCAAAACTAGTACAGTCAACATTACAGATTGCAAGTACCAGTGTCTCAACTCGATTCATTTCATTGAAAATTTAGCCTTCCTCCACACTTGATAAGCTCCATGCCTCCCCCATCTGCAGACCCTGGTTAGCTTGTGGTAACAAGAAGAGTGTGACATTTTTGACTTCAAGTCCTGCTTTTAGAGCCAAGATGTTAGCCAGCAGGGGGCAGACTTTGCAAGCATCCTGCAGAGGACCAGGAAAGTTGGAATTCAATGCCAGGGGTTCTCTCAAGGTGTTCCTGTAGATTCCCATAGACCAAACATATAAATAGAACACACAGTAAGCACTTAATAAATGTTTCTTCATTTGGATTAATGTGGAATATTTCTTTATCAGAACATTAGTAATATATCTCTAATATTTTTTTTCTCTTTTGGTACTGGAGATTGAACCCAGGGGTACTCTACCACTAAGTTACATCCCCAGCCCTCTTTATTTTTTATTTTGAGACAGGATCTCACTCAGTTGCTGAGGCTAGCCTCAAACCTGTGATCCTCCCACCTCAGCCTCCTGAGTTGCTGGGATTACAGGTGTGTGCCACCGTGCCCAGTTCTTCCTAAAATCTATGTAGCTGTCTACCTTGTGGTGGGAACCAGTCGGGCATCTGCACAATTCTGGTGGCTGCTGAAATATCATCATCATTATTATCGGAAACAACTTATACACTTTATCTTGTTTAATGCTCACAGCAACTCTATTAGACAGGTATTTTAAATCCTCATTTGATAGATTCAGAACTGAAGGATAAAAGAGATTAAGTAAGTTGCCCAAGATCCCAAAGCTAATAATGGCAGAACAGAGCTCCAAATCTGAGTAGACCCAGCCCAGTGCTCACAGCAAATCCGATCCACTCCACCACAACAGCAACCCAAAATATTTCTTGAAACCCAGGTTAGACCCTTGGGATTTGCCACCAGACTAAAATAGTGCTCTGGAAGAGTGCACAGAAGAGACTACATGGAAGAACAACCTGCCTTACTGTTCTAGTTTGTTCTGACACTCATTAGCTGTAGAACTCTAAGGAACACAGCCCTCCTCTCTGAGCCTCAGTTTCTCTATCTGTAAAAGTGGAGTTAAGAATCTATACTTCCCAGTGGCTTGGGAGACTGAGGCAGGAGGATAGTGAGTTCAAAGCCAGCCTCAGCAACTTAGGGAGGCCCTAAGCAACCCAGTGAGACCCTGTCTCTAAATAAAATATTAAAAAGGGCTGGGGAGGTGGCTCAGAAGTTAAATGTCCCTGGGTTCAATCACGGGTACCAAAAACAAACAAACAAAAAAAAGAGCAGAGAGTGGTCTCAAGAGAACACAGATTCTGTGCTCCCTGCAAAAAGGTGAGAATACTAGAGGAATTCTGAGAATACAGACTGTAAAATTAGCATAGAAATTCTTAGATGGGTATATGTCTCCTCTTCAAATATCCCATTAGAGTTAAAGGCTCTATAATTTCTACCAAAAAGTGAAGGGGGGCCTCTCAGTAGGGAGTCTGAGGGCTTCATTCTCCTGGGAACCAGTGGTTCTAACTCACCAAGCCTGGCTCCAACTTGGCTGCAGATCTGGATGACCTGTCCACCCTCAGGGATTCTGATTTGGACTGTGGTCTGGGCACCCCTTATGTCCAGAGCCCTCTCCCAGGTGATTTTAATGTGCAAACCAAGTTGGAACCACTTCCCCAGAGCTTTAAATTATTCATGTTTGGCCTGAAGTTTTAAAAAACAAAAATGAAGCCACAGCACCCAAGGGCTCTCAAACTTCAATGTTTGAACAAACAAGTAACCTGGGGATCTGTTAAATTTCAGATTGATTCAGGAGGTCTGGGGTCCCCAGGAAGTCTTCCCTTCTAACAAGTTCCTGGGGTGCTCGCCTGAATACCTGGGTTGTAGATTGAATGATTATGGACTTGAATGAGCATTATGGCTCTCCAGGGCAGATGGGACCTTAAATAAGAAGTTATCTCACTTCTAAGAGCTTCAGTTTTCTTATCTGTAAAATGGGGGCTGGGGGTTTGGTTTGTAGTACAGTCTGTGTTCAGCACATACTGGGTTCAATTCCCAGCACCCAAAGGAGGAAAAAAAAAAAGGCAAGCAATAATAATGACCTGTGATTGTGATGCTTAAATGAGATAATGCATTACTGTTTAGCACAGTGTAACAAATACTAGCTTTTTGCTAGGATAGCCAAGACTCACAGAATCCTCATCTGCCAGGGATTTTCTCAACACCTGTATGAACTCATTCAAGCCTCAAGCAACACTTCCAGGTAGGCACTATTTCATCATCGCCATTGTACAGATGAAGAAACTGAGGTGCAGAGGGGATGTACTTTATCTGCAGTTGCACACCTAGGAGTCGCTGAGTCAAGAGTCTGAGCCCAGGGACAATTGAGCCTCTATCACTGTCACTTGCCTTGGCTGAAATGGAGGAAGGCTGCAGGCCTGCACGTCCGGCCACGACTAGGTGAGGGTTTACTCTCTGGAATGGCCTGGGACCGGCAGGTGGCAGCCTAGGGCTACTTGGGGGCAAAGACCGTTTCCAACACCACGCCCAGAGCCAGCGCGGAGCGACACAGTTCCCCACCGCCGCCGTCCGCAGCTTCGTCTTCGACTTCGCTGACGTCTCGTCTCCCTACCACTCCAGGTCCCCGCGTTGGAGGTCGCAGAGACCCATCAGGACATAATAGCCCTACTTAAGTTCAAATATGAGTTGCCCCAGATAAGACCGTGTTCTCGGGAAAGCAACAAGAAAAGCAAGTTTTCTGCATCTCTCCTTTAATCCAGGAGCGCGGCCACAAATGTCCCTTTACACTGAAGGCTCAGCCAGGGGTCGGGAGGCCAGCCCAGAGGAGAAAGCTGGGTATCCGTCTTGGATTCCCCAGTTCACGGTGGGGACGGTGGGGACGGTGGGGACGCCCGTCTCCGTGCGCGCGGGCTGGGCGTGCGGACTCGTCCCCAGACTCTTACCTCGGGAGAGCGCAGGGGATCTTCTTGCGGGGGTTCACTGGGAGGGGGACGAATGAATTTCAGAGGCTGTGCCGAGGGGTGGGAGTTAACCGGGCGGTTTCCATGGCGCCCGGGGCGTGGGGGAGGAATGCACCCCGCAAGTTGTGGCGAAACAACCGAGCTGCCCTGCGGGCCGGCTCGAGAAGGCAGGGGACACCGGGTGGGAGGGAGTTAGCGGGGTGGGGGAAGCCGGGCGGAACGGGGGCGGGGCGGTCACGTGCGCCCTAGGGGGCGAGGCCCCGATCGGGCCCCGGAGTGAACAGAGCCGGCGAAGTGGCTGTCCAAGGAGCAAACTTTTACTAGGACCAAGAACAACTAGAGGAGCCCAAGGCAGGAACGGCCAGGAGCGAGCGGGCTGACGCGTCTGAGGCCAGCCTGGGGACAGCAGCCGCCGCGGGTGGGGACCAAGATCCAAGAAAAAGTGAGAGCAGGAGTTTGGGGGTGAGTGCAGGGAGCACTATCCACTGCTTTTACACAGCTCGGCTCTCGGTTTCTTGAGGTGCACGTTGCGCTCCTGAGCAAGTTTTCCATCAGCCATTATCCCACCCGAGTACCGGAGTCAGCACCTGTCCAGAGCTCCCGGGGAGGCTGTGGCCATGGTGAATGAAAATCCCAACCTGGAGGAGCTCAATGACCCCCCTGTGCTGGAGAAAGCTCTCCAGGCAGAACCCAGCGTCTCGGTCCATCCCATCGTCTCCATCCATCCCAGCGTCTCCATCCACCCCAGCGTCTCGGCCCACCCCAGCAGTTCGGTGCACCCCAGTACCTCGGCGCAACCTGGTGGCTTGAACCACCCCAGCAGCTCATGTCAGGAACTCAGTGTGATCAAGTTGAGCAAGCGCCGTTGGGCTGTGGTGCTCGTGTTCAGCTGCTACTCCATGTGCAACGCCTTCCAGTGGATCCAATACAGCTCCATCAATAACATATTCATGCACTTCTACGGAGTTAGTGCCTTTGCCATCGACTGGCTGTCCATGTGCTACATGCTGACCTACATCCCTCTGCTCCCGCCCGTGGCCTGGCTGCTGGAGAAATTTGGTCTGCGCACCATCGCCCTCACTGGCTCAGCTCTCAACTGCCTGGGAGCCTGGGTGAAGCTGGGCAGCCTGAAGCCGCACCTCTTCCCGGTCACTGTGCTGGGCCAGGTCATCTGCTCCGTGGCCCAAGTCTTCATCCTGGGCATGCCCTCCCGCATCGCTTCAGTCTGGTTCGGGGCTAATGAGGTTTCAACAGCCTGCTCCGTGGCTGTCTTTGGCAATCAGGTGAGTGGATGGATCTTCAAAGGAGAGGGCCTCTTTCCAAGCGGATTGAGTGTGTTAGTTTGTATCTAACTGGACCCAACCGTGCAGGAGGCTGTAATTTTCTGACCAAGGGGCCTTTATGACTCTGGGTGGTTTGGTTGTTGGATATGCCTGGCAGTGTGATGGGGTGATTGTGACCGTGGGTGACACTCTGCTTTGATGGTGTCACTCCTGACCCTGTGTCAGTTCACCAGTTTCCACCTGTGATTTCAGGAATGCTGCTCTTTCTCTCTGGCACAGGCCCTGGGCATCAGACTATTTGGGTGTCATAGAATTTGGCAGGAGTTTTTAGCTGGACCAACAAGTGTTCCTAGAGTGCGGCATCCTCTATGCTGCATAACTGCAGGACCATGGGGCGGGGATGCTTGGCACTTTTCTTACCTTCTTTTACACACAGCTGAAGCCAGGACAACAGGGACAGTGCTTCATGCCAAACTCCTTCCCTGGTGTTTAGAGCCAAGTCCAGTACAATGAAGTAGAAATCTTGCTTTGTATTTCCAAGAAGTCTCTTGGTATAAATAGCTCATATCTTAATCGTTTTTCTTCTTTTTTTTTATTAAGATGATTCCACTTTTTAAAAAGTCTTTATTTATTTATTTATTTTTATGTGGTATTGGAGTCGAACTCAGGGCCTCACCTGTGCTAGGGAAGCGCTCTACCTCTGAGCCACAACCCAGCCCCGTAATCCTTTTTCTTTCTTTCTTTTTTTTTTTTGGGGGGGGGGCGGGGGGATGGGGAATTATTCCCAACTTTCCATCTCAGGGCGGTTCTGATCCAGAAAGCTGGGAATGCTATGAATCTGTCTTCTTCAAATATTTGAAGCAAATACTTGTGAGGTCCTTCTATAGCAGGACCACTGCCTCTAACTCTTGCTTCTTCCTAAGCACAGGCAGACCTGGCTGGTTGTTTAGCAAGTGACTTGTAACCCTCAGTTCTCATAGGCCTGTTTGCACCTACCTGTTGCCTCCTTTAGAAAAATGCAAACTTTCACTTAGAAAATTTTTATTTGGGACAAAAGTTTTCTAAAATTTCTCTAAAGGCAAACCTCCATTTTGTTTCTCTTTAGCAGGAAGGTGAGTTGAATGCAATTTACAAAACCAGCGTGAGTTCTGCCACTCAGTAATAGCATAAACCATCAATGAAAGCAAACAGAGAGGCCACCTTTAGCCCATAAACAAGCAAAAAAAAAAAAAAAAAAAATCCCTTCCCCACTTTTCCCCTATGGGGTTGAATGTTTTGAAGATTTAATTGATTTAAGCCCTGAAGGGAAACAGATAGCTCTTTTATTTGGGGAAATTTAAAAGTAGGTATTGAGAATGACATTTACTGATCTCCTATCCTTAACGGCCATGTGACTGTGGATTTTAACATCCCATTTGCAGTCTTGATGGTGGGTTCAGCAGTCCTGGATTTTCTTTTTTTTGGAGGATAAAGTTTAGAAGAGAGATAGGAGCTTTCAACCTTCCAGAGAGTTAAGTCACCCTATCAGCAGCAGAATGGGAATAGCACAAGGTGACCACAGTCCCAAGCCTACTATTTGGGAATGGCAGCATTGCTAGCTGGGAGAAGCTCTCTCATTTGACCTGGCACCTTCTGTAGCAGAGATTCTAACACTTCTTCTGTCAACCAAAAATACAAAGTCCTGGGTTTTCACATTCCTTCTTGCACACCTGTGAAGGAACTCAATTCGAGGTGTGCCTTTAAAATTTAATAGAAATAGTTACTCATTCCCTAGTCCACTCCCCACCCACAACAGGGTCAGGAAATGTTAAGAATTTCGCATTTTAAAACACTCTGAGAGGGCGTCTTGTTTACATCATGCAAACATCTATTTAGTTTGTCCTTTTAGGCTGAATCCTCTGTGCTCAGTTGAGCATTGTGAAAACCCAAATTGTTTATGCTTTCTCACAGACAGATGAGTGTGTTTGTCTCTCTATGGGCGGTTTCAGCCTTTTTCTAAGTAAACCACCTTCAAATGGGGGAGAAGTATTTGAACAGAGTACCTTGAGCTTTGCAACTTAGAAAAAAAGAGTTGTCTAAACAGATTCACAAGTCATTCCGCAGAATAGTTCTTTGTGGCCTGCAAACTTTGTTTTGACCCTGTTCACGCAGATCACCCTAACTCCTGTACCGTGTTCAACCTAAATTTATAAAAAGTCAGGGAGAGAGATTGTCCAAAGATGATTTATTTGGGGAAAGTATTTTGTGGGGAACAGTAGAGCACTGCCATGTCCATACCAAACTAGGGAAATGTCGTTTGGGCATATGATAAATATGGGCATATTCAATGGGCATATTCAATAAGATCGAGTGAAAAGGAGGAGTTTTTAAAGATAAAAATGAAGATTACAACAGATATTTTATAACAATAGTCCTTGACCACAGTCATTAATAACAAGGAGTGGTATCAGTCTGAGGCTGAAGACGGTTGCTGGGCAGATGTCCTTGTAGAAATACTTTTTGTATAAGGTTGTGGTGGCTTCTGTGTAAGGTTGTAGTCCTGCAGAGTCTTTGGCATAGTTACTATCAGGCAATCTCGCACAATAACCCTTCCTTCCTATCCTCCTGGCTTTATTTACTTTATTGTGTTAGGGTTGACACAAGTGACTCCATTTTGATTCCGACAACTTTCACATCCTGGTAATTCTGACCTAATGTATCTTGTATATTCCACAAGTGGATTCTATTAAATCCAACATTCACTTATTTAAGTAGCATTTATCTAATATCTATCTTTTTCCAAATGCTGGGCAAGGGCTGTAAAGATAATCTCTGTCTCCACAGAATTTCTCTACCAGATTCAAAATTTATACCAGGCATTCAGAATCAGATTAAAATAACAACAGGCTGGGTACTTTGGCACACATCTATAATCTCAAAGCCTGGGGAAGCTGAGGCAGGAGGATCACAAGTTCAGGGCCAACCTCAGCAACTTAATGAGACACTGTCTCAAAATTAAAAAAAAAAAAAAAAAAAAAGAACTGGGGGTTTGTGCTAAAACTGAATCCCCCTGGATTCAATCCCCAATACCAAAATATAAAATAATTTTTAAAAAAGTGAAAACAAAGTCATAATTGAAGATTTCTTTTCTGTTTTTTTTTTTCCCCCTGAGATTTTTAGTATTTTCTTTGCCCATTTGCTATGGGAAAGGATGAAGAAGAGAAAAGAAAGCTAATAGCTATTAAACTTTTACAATATGCAAGGTTTTTTAAAAAAAATCCCTTATTTAATCTTTTCAACAATTCTTTGATTGCTACATATGTAGGAATGGGGACCCAAATGAGTGGAGTAACATTATCCCAGGGCCTGTAGCTATCAAGCAATAAAGGAGAGATTTGAACTCACTTCTACCTCCAAAATTCATGTGAGGAAGCCAGTATTTTGTTTGTTTTTGCATTGCTGAATATCTAATCCTGGGCCTCACACATGCCAGGCAAGGGCTATACCACTGAGTTGTATCCCCAGGCCTCAGGAAGCCAATATTGAGTCTTCATGTGGATAAAATATTGACATTAAGTGGTGGTATATTTGGGGGTATAGCTCAGTGGTGGAGCACTTGCCTAGCATGCCCAGGGTCCTGAGTTGCATCCCCAGACCTAAAAAAAAAAAAAAAAAAAAAAAAAATTAAAAAAATTTTAAATGTAGGATTCTGAATTTCTAATTTTGCCCCTTGAGTCACAAGGATTGTCAGGGTGACACTTTCTAGCAGTTTTCTCCCAAATCTGAGGGCCTAACCCTTTGCCGTTTCTTTTACAGTCAGTGCTAAGGGGCTGATCTTGCCTCTCTTGACCTAGCACAGTGGCACTTCATAGTCAAGACGGCGGGGTTGCAGTCTCTGGGAAGAAGCAGCTAGTGGACCCCGATGCTCTGGGGTAGAGAGGGCAGGGGAGCCTCCAGACCTCAACTGAGGTGCCTCCTTTTTCTTGGTAGGCTCTGACCAGTTGTTCCCAGGAGGTAACAGCTTGACATATTTTAGCAACACTTGTAGCATTGTTTCAAGGGGAAAGGATCTGTGTGGGGTTTTGAGTGACAGGCACACATTGTTGGTAACAGGGTTGAAAAGAAGCCCTGTGCTAGAGTCTTGAGAGCCTGGTGGCGCAGGACATGTAGGAGTTCCAGGAGATCTTCAAGGTCAGCTTCTGCCCAGAGGAGGCGCCTGTAGCACAGAGGGGAAGAGACCTCCCCAAAGACCCTTGGGCAGCACAGCACGGTGCCACCCAGAGACAATCAATTTGCTTTTGGAGGTAAAGAAAATATAGTGACATTACAGAACCAATCCTATAGAAGCCACAGCTGACTATCTAAAATAGCACTGGTCAATAGAAATAGAATGCCAGCCATACATGGAAGCTACATTAAAAATATCAATGAAAAAAAAAAAAAGAAGAAGAACAAAGGAAATTAGTTTGAGTGATCTATTTAACCCAATGTGTCCAAAATGTCATTTCCACATGTCATCAATGTAATAACATGACTAATGTGCTATTTTACATTTTTTTGCATTACTAAGTCTTTGGAAATTTACAGATTGGCCACCTTTCCTGGTAAGGGATGAGTGGAGTGGCTCTGTAACCAGCTGGTCACGCAGGTCCGAAACAATCCTGGTATTTCAGAAGTGGAAATCAGCTTCTGGCAGATAAGGATGGGCTCCAGGCAGGTGCCTTCAGCCTGGAGGAAGTTGTGGTTGCTGGACTGGCTGGTCACATGGTAGCACCAAGAGACTGGGAAGTTCTGAGGTTGGCTCAGGAGCCACAGCCACGAGGCAGGTGGAACAAGCCTTAGTCTTGTTCCAAAATCACAGCCACTCGGGTGTGTTTAGTCCCAGGCTTCTCGTTCTTGAATCTCCCGATGTCAGAGGTCTTTCAGGGTCTTAGTGAAGTTTGGAGAAGTGAAAGCAAACTCTTGTTCCTGTTCGTTGGTTGTCATTGTGATGGTGTTACAGGGCTGGGGCCTTCTGGGGAACTGAAGCAGTGCAGAGCCCCCCACCCCCACCACCATTCTTGCAATCAAGTCAGAAAGATTTCGGACATGCTGCTCAGAGTCACCGGCATGAGGTTATTAAAAGGATGGGAAAAGGGACAAGGATAGGAAAAGGGGATACTTTCAAGGGAGAGTGCGTCCTCTTAGAGAAGAGAGGGACAGTGTGTCCTGTCAGAGAAGAGAGGGACAGTGTGTCTCTCCTGCACTCCAGTTTTATTGGAGATCCCAGAGAAGTTTCCAGAGAGTCCTGCCCAGGTCCACCGCTTGACTTTTGACTAACGTCAGGATGACATCAGACTTTCAAGTCCCCGCTGCCGTGACAACTCTAGGTCACTTGGCTCATGCCGACTGGTTCTAATTGGATTTGACTCATACATTTATATAGATTTTATGGTTAGGAGGAATTGTCCTCATCTCCCTGAGTTCTGGAATCTGATCTGTGGAAAGGATTGCTCCCTTTGCTCTTATTGGCATTATTTTGAGCCTGCATTTCTCTTGCAGGTTACAGGTAGTTTGCTGAGGATAGCCTATCCTCTTAAGCCAGGCACGACTGCAGGGGAATTGCTTCTTGGTAAAGAAAACATGTGGGGATCAGCACAGTGGGCCTGTTTGATAGAATTCTTCCCTTCACTCATGATCCCGCCATTCACGTCTGTCTGTCCTCTATCAACGGCACTAAGGTACTTGCCCCCTTGACCGACTGCTTTCTGGACTCCCGGTATACCTTGGACGACAGAAAGAGGGAGTGGATAGGAAATCTGAACAAGGGGGGTGGTGACCAAAGAAAATGGGGTGTGTTGGGGACCAGCCTCTCAAATGCTCATGGGAGTCATCCAGGTCTTGTAAGTAAGTAAAGGTGACATGTGAGTGTGGTGTGGTCCCAGCAAAGGTGAGAGCCTGTGACCCATTCAGAGGCAGTGTCACCTCAGCTCCTACCAATTATGAAAGACCTGGTGTTGGTACTTCTTTTTTTTCTTTTTTCTTTTTATTTTTTTCCTTTAAAGAGAAACCAGAATTTCTAGGTGAACTCTGTAAATCATGATGAAATAGGAAAAAAACATAATATCATCTTAACTATTCACAAATGTGAGATTCAGTGGCATTAAATATATTTATAGTGTTGTACAACCATCGTCCTGTCTGTACCTAAAATTTTTTATCAGCCCCAATAAAAAACTCTGCATTTCTTGAACAGTGGCTCCTTGCCGCCCGCCCCCTCCAGCCCCTGGGAGCCTCTTTTCTTTCTGCCTGTTCTAGGTGCCTCAAAAAAATGCAATCATGTGAAACCTGCCTCTTTGTGTCTGGCTTATGGAAATTTGTATAAAATGCTGGCAACGAATTCAAACATTACTATTTTTAAAAAATTGTGTTCTATATATCGTTAAATGTGGGTCAGATAAAATTGCTGATATGTGATGTCTTTGGAGAGAAACGTGGAACTGAATTCTTGTTCTGCCTTTTCCTGCCTCAGAAGGCCCTCACCAAAAATGAGCAGGTAGAAACCAGCCCAGGGCTAGCAGCTCTGAAAGGAAATAGTCCTGTACGTGACAGTGATTCACCTGCCCCTGGGGCTGGGTGAAAAAGTACAGCCCCCACCTGGGCTTCCTTGACTGACTCCCTAGGGCAGGAGCCCAGGTTCCCATAGTTCCAAATAGCTCTCAGGGGACACTGGTGATCAGACACTTTTGTTTGAAACCAGTGGGAAGAAGATCAGCACAGGGGAAGGGTCTCTCCTGCTTGGAGCCACAGCCTGGTTACGGCTGATTTATTATGTGCTTGCTGTATGCTGTGCCTGATGTCCAGGTGGAAGTGGGGAGCTTGAGCTACTCACCTTGGGATCAGGAGAGGTTGGCCTTAGCCTCTCCGGCTTGGCTGTGTGGCGATGCCTGTTAAACCCGTGGGGTCCAGTTTGAGTCTTCAGTTTGGATTCCAGGACACCTATTTCCTCCCTAATCCTATCCTGTCCATCTCTCATGACCTCCCATCCTTGTCTCTGGCTCCGTAAATATTGCCTTGAAGACACTACATGTGGAATAAGACTCAGTGATACAGGGAGATGGTGGACTGGGAAACTCTGGGCTCTCCCCTCTCCCCCGCTAGAAACATTAACTAAACAACCAGGAACTGGCTAATGTAACTTCATGATAGGAATTCTAAAAATCAGAGATCTGCAGTAACCAAGCCCACCTAACGAGGAAAAAGAATTGTTTGGTAGAAATTCAAAATTCAAAATGGTAGAAATGTCACATCTCTTTACTTCCCAGTGTCCCACTCTCTCCCCCACCCTGCGCTGCCCAGCTCTCAGTTCCCCTCCGCAAACTGGAGGGAGTCAAAAGACTGTATTTGAAACGTTTAAATCTGTTTAATACAACAGCGTTTCTGTGTACTACAATGAACAAGCCAGTAAGGAAATTGAGAAAGCAATGCCATTTACCATAGTGTGTGGGGTGGGGTGGGGGGGGACAGCTTAGGAATAAACCAAGAAAGTGGGAAACTTGTATGCTGAAAACTACAAAACATCAATGAAAGAAATTAAAGATGACACACAGAAATGGAAAGACATTCTGCATTCATCAATTTAGAAAACAGTTAAGATGTCAATACTACAATGTGGTGTGATCTATGGATTCAATCCAATCCTTACCAAATTCCCAATGACCCTTTTTTGTAGAAACTGAAAATACATCCTCAAGTTTATATTGGACCCAGAAACCAGTGTTTGAGATGAAACTAAATTCTCTACTTCACAAAAAAAAAAAAAAAAGAAAAAAAAAAAAGAAAAGAAAGAAAAAAAATTTTTTTGAATTGGGGATTGAACTCAAGGTGCTTATCCATTAAATCATATCTCCAGCCCTTTTTGTTTTCTATTTTTAGATAGGATCTTACTCAGTTGCTGAGGCTTACCTCCTGCCTCAGGCTCCCACGTCACTAGGTCGCTAGGATTTCAGGCGTGTGCCACCTTGTCCATCTAATCAAGTTGTTGTTGTTATTATTTTGATGTGCTGGGGATCGAACCCAGGGCCTTGTACATAGGAGGCAAACACGCGGTTGCTCAGGCAACCGAGCTATATTCCCAGCCCCCAATCAAGTTATGTTTGACAAAGCTGTCAGGTCCACTCAACTGGGGGAGAAGACAATCTTTTCAACAAACAATGCTGAGAAATCTGGATCTCCGCATGCAAAAGAATGAAATCAGACTCTTTTACCACATTCAAAACTAACTCATATGGACCAAAGACTTAAACACAAAAGTTAACACCATAAAATGTGTAGAAAAAAATGGTGAAAACTATGACGATGAATTTGGGCATGATTTCTTGGATATTAAAAGGAGAAAAACTGGACTATAACAAAATTGAACATTTTTATGTATCAAAGGATACCATCAACAGGATGAAAAGACGAGATAACAGGAGAAAACTTTTGCAAACCATTTATTCGTTATCTAGCCAAGCCCTTTTGATTGCCACACAGCATGTCAATCATTTAAACAAGAATTAGAAAAGAGGCAGTTGATTCATGAGATGGTCAGACATGAAGAGGCTGGATGGAGCCCAAGTCTCAAATCTACCTCCCCAACAATTGGTCTTAGGGGTATTTAAAAAGTAGGGTGGTTTGAGGCATGGGGAAAGGTGATTAGAGGGGAAGACGTGATCCATTATCTGCAAATCTGCAGTCAAGCTTCCTGTCCCTTCAGAGGACACATATTCTGAAAATGGAAACCTTAGCATGTGTGCAGGATGGAGTTCTGACTCTTATGTCAAAAGTCACCCATTGGACACTTTGTGCAGGCCACAGGGAAGTGTCAGTGGTTTCAACCAGCCTGGGCTACCTCCAGGATCCTGAGGGCAACCATTACCATGAGGACCCGATGTCCGAGGAGTCATCCAAACAGCACTCACTGGAATATATCGCTTAACCACGGGATCTCCGACATGCTGATGAAACAAGCCAAGCTGGAGGGTTTTGTAAGGAAAGGACCGAGTGAAGGAAATAAAGAGAGAAGTGATAGGAAAGTGAGGGACTGGGGGGATTTTGTGGTCAGGCCGTTGCTAGGGGGTTATCAGGGGAGGGTCTTTGTGATGGCCACCTTCAGTCTTTGTGGTGGTCACTGTTTTATGTTGAACAAGGTGTTTCTCAAGGTTTCAGTCCCAGATAATATTCCCTTTCTTGTGTTATGATGGAGTGTTGCCTGGGGTTTAGACTGACTTAGAGCCACCGTGGGTGACAGTTCTAAGAGGGAGGATATGTTTAAAAATGGTGTTGCCTGTGTCAAGGTCTCCCTAACAGGTTTGTTCAGGCTGTCTCTGGGTTTTACATTTGATAAAAGGTTAATATCCAGAATTTATGAAGAACTCCTGTAGTTCAAAAACAAGTCCAAAGCTGGGTGCGGTGGCACAGGCCTGTAATACCAGTGACTTGGGAGGCTGGGGCAGGAGGATCCCAAGTTCAAAGCCAGCCTCAGCAACTTAGTGAGGCCCTTAGTAACCCAGCGAGATCCTGTTTCAAAATAAAACATAAAAAGGGGGCTGGGGCTGTGGCTTAGTGGCAGAGTGCTTGCTTCACACACGTGAGCACTGGGTTTGATCCTCAGCAACACATAAAAAAACAAAATAAAGATATTGTGTCCATCTATAACTTAAATAAATAAATAAATAACAAAACATAAAAAGGGCAGGGGGTGTGGCTTAGTGGTTAAGTGCCCCTGAGTTCGATCCTTGGTACCAAAAAAAAGAAAAAAAAAATCCAAAAAAATAACCCTCAGTTTTTAAACGGATAAAGGTTCACACATATAATCCCAATGACTCCAGAGGATGGGGCTAGGAGTATTGCAAATTTGAGACTCCCTTCAGCAGCTTAGCAAGATCTTTTCTCAAAATAAAAAAAATAAAAAGGGCTGGGGATATAATTCATTTGTAGAGTGTCCTGGGGTTCCATCCCCAGTACCACCACCAGGGGAAAAAAAAGCAAAGGACTTGAATAAGTATTTCTCCAAAGAAGATAGATAAATGCATAGTAATTACAAGAAAAGATGCTCACTGTTAGGGAAATAGAAATCAGACCACAGTCAAGTACTATCTCATACCCATTAAAGTTGCTGTTACTTACAAAAAACAGGATTGGCAAGGATGTGAGGAAACTGGACCGCTCATGCATCACTGGTGGGAGAGTAGAATGCTTCTGTATCGAGGCCACCGTGGAGGGCAGCAGGGCAGTTCTTCAAAGCTCTTTAGAAGTTTAATAACCAGGGCTGGGGGTGTAGCTTGGTGGGAGAGCACTTAGCTAGCCTGTGTGAGCCCCTGGGTTTGATCCCAGCACCCCCTCCCCCCCATACACATACACAGAGTTGAATAACTATGGGCATACATACCCCAAATAATTGAAAGCAGGAAGTTCAACAGATATCTGTAGATCCGTGTTGATCGCAGCATTATTCACAATAGCTAAAAGGTGGAAGCAACCCAAGGGTCCATCCTTCCAACCGATGAGTAAGAAAAAATGGGGTGTGTACACACAATTGAATATTATCTAGTCTTGAAAAGGAAGGAATTTGAACTTTGATAACATCATGTGAAGTAAAATAAGCCAGTCACAAAATATACCATAGAGTTCTACTTATATGGGGTATTGTGGGGCTTTTTTGTTGGTTTGTTTTTTCTTCAGTCTGACATTCCACCGATTCTCCAGTTCTCGGGGTGCAGGCTGGCTGTCCTGCAATTCAATTCAATTCAACCCAGTTGACTCTGACTCACTGGAGTGAGTTGAGGGCTCAATCTCACGAGACTTCTCCCACTTCAGACTTCTTTGCAAGTTCCAGGGACCACATTTCTGACTCTCCAGCTATAAATTGGGGGGCCCACAGGTTTGATTTGCTACAACAAGTCACAGAACTCAGGAAAATACTTGACTTATATTTACCAGTTTATTAGAAAGGATGCAACTCAGGAAAAGCCAGATGATGAGAGGTTGGTGGGGAAAGGAATGGGGAGAGGATGTGTGTGGAGTTTCTGTGCCGCACCCTGGTACACAAAGTCAGCTCCTGGGACAAGAGGCATTATCCAGTTGGGGGGGGGCGGGGCCAGAAGTTCTCACTTGCTAATCGGTGGGCCTCTTTCTTTAAAGGTAATTGTCCCATCCTCAGGCTATCTAGGGGCTTTAATCTAAGTCACCTCAGTCCCAGGAACTCAGGTCTCTTGGAAAAGGTCTGTTCAGGAATAACAAGACATTCCTATCACTCAGGAAATTCCAAAGATTTTTGGAACACCATGCCAGGAATGGGGAAAAAGATCAAATAATATTTTTATTATACTCCAACTATGCAGTGAAATTAATAGAGACAGAGGGTAGGGTGAAGGTTGCTGAGGGCCAGGAGAAGAGGTGTTGTTTAATGAGTATCAAGTTTCAGTCTGAGGAAATCTGAATGTAGCAGAATGAAATTGAACCCCCATCTGTCATCCTGCACAACACTCAACTCAAAGTCGATCAAGGACCTGGGCCTTAGACCGGACGGAGACCCTGTGCTACTAGAAGAAAAGGCAGGCCCAACCTCACATCATGTTGGCTTAGGAACCAACTTCCTCAACGAGACTCCTAAAGCACAGGAAGCAAAATTAAGAATCAATAAATGGGACGGTGTGAAACTAAAAAGCTTCTTTACAGCAAAGAAAATAATCAAGAACGTGAAGAGAGAGCCTACAGAACGGGAGAAGACTTTTTCCACCTGCACCTCAGAGTATTGATCTCCAAGATATAGAAATAACTCAAAAAGCTTAACACCAAAAAACCAAATAACCCAAGTAATAAATGGGCTAGTGAACTGAACAGACACTTCACAGAAGAAGAAATAACAATCAATCAACAAGTATAGGAGAAAATGTTCAGCACCTCTAGCAATTAGAGAAATGCAAATCAAAACTACACTGAGATTCCATCTCACTCCAGTCAGAATGGCACTTATCAAGAATACAAGCAGCAATAAATGTTGGTGAGGATGTGGGGACAGGTCCACTCATACATTGCTGGTAGGACTGCAAATTGGTGCAGCCACTCTGGAAAACAGTGTGGAGATTTCTCAGAAAACTTGGAACCACTGTTTGATCCAGTTATCCCACTCCTTGGCATGTGCAGAGGACTTAAGATCAGCACACCACAGTGATGCAGCCACGCCAATGTTTATAGCAGCTCAACTCACAACAGCTAAGCTATGGAACCAACCGAGGTGCCCTTCAACAGATTAATGGATGTTTCAGTCAGTTTTTTCACTGCGGTGCTAAAGGACCCCTCCCAACAATTGTAGAGGAGGAAAAGTTTATTTGAGGGCTCATGGTTTCAGAGATCTTAGTCCAGAGAAGGCTGGCTCCATTCCTTGGAGCTTGACTGAGGCAGAACATCATGGCAGAAGAGTGTGGCAGAGGGAAGCAGCTCACATCATGGTGATCAGAAGGCAGAGACAGAGACACAGTCCACTTTTCCAGATACAAAGATATACACCAAAGCAACACCCTAATTCCCCTTCTCCTTCAGCCACACCTTACCACTTCAGTTAATCCCATCAGGGGTTGACTCACTGATAGGGTACAGCTATATAACCCTATAATTTCTCCTCCAAATCTATTTGTGTTATCTCACAGGTGAGATTTTGGGGGACACCACATCTAAACCATAACAATGCATAAAGAAAACGCTGTACATATACACAGTAGAATATCATTCAGCCATGAAAAAAAGAATGACTTTATGACTTTTGCCACTAAATGGATGGAGACTATCATGCTAAGTGAAATAAGCCAATCCCAAAAAACCAAAGGTAAAATGTTTTCTCTGATATGTGGATGCTAACAAGGTGGGGTCAGGGGTAAGGAAGAATAGATGTTCAGTGGATTAGACTGAAGGGATGAGAATAGAAAAGACATGAAAAAAGAATGAATCAGACATAACTTTCCTATGTTCATCTATGAATACACGACCAGTGAAATTCTACATCACGTACAACCACAAGAATGGGAAGTTAGTTATACTCCATGTATGTAGGATACGTCAAAATATACTCTACTGTCATGTATATCTAAAAAGAACAAAAAAAGTTTCAGTTTGGGGCAGGGGAGGTAGCTCACTTGGTAGAGTGCTTGCCTCGCATGCACAAGGTCCTGGGTTCAATCCCCAGGACTACCAAAAAAAAAAAAAAAGCTTCAGTTTGAGAAGATGAAAATAATTGTGGAGTTGGAGGTGATGGTTGCATAATGATGTGAATGCTACTGAAGAGCCCAGTTAAGCTGGGTGCCTGTAATTCCAGCAACTTGGGAGGCTGAGGCAGGAGGATGGAAAGTTTGAGACCAGCCTCAGGAATCTAGTGAGGAACTCAGAAAGAACCTGTGTCTAATTGAAAAATAAAAAGGGCTGGGGATGTAGCTCAGTGGTAGAGTGCTCCTGGGTTCAATCCCCAGTTTAAAAAAAAATGGTTTTGTAATGGTGGTTAAATATACACAGTATACAATTTTAATATTTTAGCCATTTTAACTGCTTTTAAAAAAAATGGGAATTGAACCCAGGGACTCTACCACTGTGCTAAACTCTCAGCCTTTTTATTTTTCATTTAGAGACAGGGTCTTGCTGAGTTGCTGAGGGCCTCACTAAGTTCCTGAGTCTGGCCTCTAACTTGGGATCCTCCTGCCTCAGCCTCCCAAATCTCTGGGAGTTTCTGGGACAAAAAAATAAATGAATAAAAATAAAAATGTCAGTTCCATACACACCCTCCTCCAGTTAAAGCCGGCCCCCCTCTTCCATCATCCCCAGGAGCCTTCATGCTCTGAGGAATGCATTCCCTGCACCTGTGGATTCACTGACCTTTGGTTCCTGGCACCTATCTTATTTCCCTCTTTCTTATCTCTTCTCCTGTTCCCTCTTCCCCTCCTCCCCCTCCTCCTCTTACCAAATGGGAAACTTACTGGAGGAGCAGGGTTTTAGGCATGACTGGTGTTTGCATTCAGATGCATGAATTAGCAGGCTTTCTCTTCCTGGAAGTTTTTAAGGTGAGCAGGCAGTTAACTGAGAGTCCAGGTCTTTGGAGGAAAGACTGGTCAGGTGTGCATGGCCTACTCCACGTCACTCAAGATCTTATTCTTCCACTGGAAGGAGCTGGTAACTCCATACAGTGTGGATTGCATATAATACCACCTTTATCTCTGCTGTGTGCCCCCAACTGTCGTTAAGTCCCTCGGCTTCTTTGGTAAAATGGAGATCAAGCTGACTATGGCAGAAGGTGCTGGAGAGGGTTCAATGGGTCAGTTTATAAAGGGCAATTAGCTATTGGAGTTTATTAGATAAGAAATGTTAAGTGAAGGACCCATGTTGTCACGTTCTCGGTAGTATCATCAATAAAGGTCATTGCCTCTGTTGTCTGCAGGCTCCTGACCCACAAGCAGAGGGGACCCAGAGAGCCTCTGGGTGGGAGGCTTGTGGTCAGGGATGCATAGGAGTCAAGGGATGTGTGAACGCAATGGGGTGGGGTGGTGGGGGGCAAAAGACAAACAAGACAGCCTTCTTGAGGAGGTGAAGGTCGACCTGACTGTGGATGAGCCAAGTGACGGGGAGCTGGTGGCCGAGCAGAGGGTGGGCCATTCCTGAAATTTCTTAACAGTACACTGTTCCTTTCCAGAGCTACTCAGACTACGAGCCGAGCAGGTTCTGGGAGATGGTACTATTTTCCCAGAGGGTGGTGATGAGAGCTGTTGTGATGAGATTTTAGGGGACTCTGGGCTGACACGACACAGGGTCAGCCCCGAGCCTGCAGGGCAGACCGTAGGGTCAGGAACCCAGACTCTGCTCAAGGAAGGGGGAGCCAGGCTTATCAGGTGGACACAGCTGCTTTCCACCGCCTGGTTCTTGATCTTTTCCCAGCAACGCCCCGCTAACAGGATGTCCTTCCCGTGACTTCCACTCCCCCACCACCAACATCAATGGGCTCCTGGGGACTGCAGGATGAAGGTTGGAGTCCGCGGGATGATAAGGAACCGTGGGCTCAGGGGGAGAGCTGGTGCTTCCTCTCCTTTCTTTATTCTCAGCCTCCCACCTCCTACCTAGCGCCAAGCGTCACTCAACAGAGCATCTCCATTCCTGTGATCCTGCAGAACTGGAGACCTTCTGTCCCCCCTGTGGTGAGACGTTAAGCCGAGGAGGGCACCCTGGGGGCTTTGGTGCTCAGCTGCTCTTCTGCTTTCTGACCTTATTGCAGGCATCAGAACTCAGCCTCTCACCCCCTCCCCCACAGCTCAAGGTGATGCCTTGCCAGGGCTGGGGGCAGATGACTGCAGCCGGTGCCATCTGCGTTTGCAGAAGACCTGCGGGGCTGGATTTCACGTCTTCACCAACTTCCTGGGGATGAGTGTGTGTCCAAGCCTCAGGAGGGAGCAGCGTTTGCTCTAACTTCCATCCAACTCCTTCTTCAGAGAGGAGGTCAACACAAGTTCCTTTCAGTCCCAGAAACGGCTCTGGATGGGACATTTCTGTGGGGTCCTGTAGGAAGAGGCACAGAAACAAGCAGAGGCCTTGTTTTTTGGCTTTCTCCCTTTCTGGAAATACCTGGTTTCTTCCAGCAAGAGATGGGATGGGCATGGCTGGGTCTCCCTTCTGGCTCTAGAGGCTGCCGGCCACGGTATGCAAAAGCTATCTGCTGTGACCATCTTCCCTGAAATGTAAGGAATAGCCATGAGTCATTCATCGCAGAACAGGCCTGTTCCCCTGGGCTGTTGTCCCGGGCAGTGGCTGCCCCTTGAGCAGTCCAGATCTCCTTAGACCTTTGTCCTGGGTGTTTCCGAAGCCACCCATATGAGTGCCCTGGGGACCATTCTCTCCTGAGGAGCTTGTTGGGAGCACAGGCCTCTCTTGCCTTCCCTGCCTGAGATACCCGGGAAAGCCACCAGCCGAGAAATGGCTCTTGAGTTCCTTCTTTGGGGGCCACGGACAGCAATTGTCTCTCAAGTGTGGTCCATGACCCCCCAGCATCAGAACCTCCTGGGAGTTCATTAAAACGCGGATTGTTAGGCACAAGGGCAGACCCAGAGAATCCCCTCTCCGGTAGGACCCAGGAATCTGTGTTTGGATTCTCCTCGAGGGACTCTGGTGCTCACAGAAGTTGGGGTCTCCTGGTGCACAAGCCAGGGAAGCTGGACCAGGTGTGTCGGCAGCGGTGTCTGTGGCCTCCGGCAGGACACCTGTCCTCTTTGGGCAGTACCCGGAATAGGAACAGTGTCTGTGTGAAAGCTCCTGGGGCCACATCCCTGTCCGTCTCCCCGTCGCCCTGACTCCTGTTCCACAGGCTCCTTTCCAGCAGCAGCTTCCAGGGGTTCTCGGCCCGCAGGGCACCTCGGCTGCTCTCTCTGAGGTTCTGGTGAACAGCTGCTCCTCTCAGGTGTCATAAGGTGGGAACAGAAACAGACCTACCTGTCCACTCGTTCTGCCGGCGAGTTAGGGTTGGGGGCAGCATCACAGCTTCCAGACAGAGCTTGGCCCTGTAGTAGCTGAATCCCCGAGACGCGGGCCCGATGGGGCCATGCCTGGCACTCAGGAGGGAAGGCGGCTGCCTGCCACGGGTGCATTTTCTCTACCTCCAGTGTCTCTTGCTTCAGCCTTGGAGGCTGTATCTCCACCTTGTGGAAAGAAAATTCCAGAGCATTTTCTGTGACTTGATGTCCACCATGGCCCCGGAGGATGGGGTCTGGGTAGGGGGAAGGACAGCTTGGCCCAGGGCTCTCAAGAATTAATCACCTTCGCCTTTTATGTGTGGCCTGACCCCCTGGAGAACATCCCCTCTACCACTTTCTCAATTTCTAAAGCCTTTGAAGTGGGTCCTGGGAAGAGCAGCAGGTGGTCAAGCCCCTCCCTGCTGGGGCTGGCTGAGCTGGGAGCCCATGGGGCCTGGGCGACCCAGTTGGTCCTCTGGAGCCCCCCTTCCTGTCCTCTGGCTCCTCACCAGCCTCAAGCATCTTGGGTGTTGCTGTCCTGTTCCCAGGAGACAGCCTCAGCCTTGGGTCCGTTTGGGTGGCCTTGGGACAAGCCCCTCAACAACCTTCTCTTGTGGAGTAAGGAGGACCCTCCTGGCTTAAGTTTGATTCTCTCAAGGCTGTTGCGGAGGGAGAAAGGACGGGGTGTTCCCAGGGCCCAGATCGCGGGCTTCAGGAGGCACTTCATCCTCGACTCTCGCTGGGCTGCTCTCTGACTCACTGTCCAGAAAGAACTTTGATAAGAGGCAAATATGATACCTGTGTGTGATAACCGGACATTCCAGAGTCAGGTCAGGAGCAGCCCGTTCCTCAGACCCCGGATCCTCTGAAGGCTGAGGCTTGTGTCTTCCTGGAATAGGCTGCTTCTGGGTGTCTGGTTGAAGCTCAGTAAGGTTCCCTGGGAAGGGAGCAGGGCTGGGCCGGGAGCCTCAGATATTGACCTTGACCCTGATTAACTCAGCAAGTGGCTTAAACTCTGGTATAAAGCGGAAACAGGGTCCTCCCAGGGCTCTCCTACCCCACCTGCCCATTGGGCCTGCTGCTGTTGATCTTATGGGTTGTTTGAGACCAGAATAGCAGGCCAATGGGCAGGTGCCTTGAAAACCGTGAAGAATTGTGCATATCTTGACCTGCAGTGCCCTTTCTTGAACTGGAAAAAAAAAAAAAAAGGGAGAAGAAAAAAGACCTTGGACTTGCCCTTTGACAGGAACTAGCAGGGCTTCCCGCACACACAGTGTCCTGTCTATCTGGGAAGTGCAACCTGGGATGGGTGCCACTCCCCCACTGAGTGCGCAAGGCGCTCTGGTCTTCCTCACCCACTCCTTGCTCAGAATGAGCTCTGGTCATCCTGTCTGCAGGAGGCTCCCCAGATCTCCTGTTCCCGAGCACCCTCGCGTCAGTACAGGGAGGAGGCAGCATTTGATCCCTCTGAGCCGTCATCTGTAGCCAGGAGTCCTGCAGAGCGTTCCAAGGTGCTCACAGCTGGCTGTAGCAGGGCCTCTTGCCAGGAGCGTCAAGACGCCATTTTTACATCTCTTTGTGCCTGGGATGGCCCCTCTCTGCGGTGTAGGAAAATGGTTGGGGTGGCACCACACAGACCCGATTCAGTCCCCACCAGCAGGAGGTGGGGCTGGGAGTGAGAAGTCCCAAGGGCTGAGGTTGGACCTGGTCTTAACAAGTTTTCCCTGAGCCCCTACAGTGAGCAAGTGACAGTGATCAGTGTCATGATGGCTGGGGTGGTGTGTGTGAGGGAGGGTGGTGTGTGTGTGAGGTGTGGTGTGTGTGAGGGGTGGTGTGTGTGAGGGAGGGTGGTGTGTGTGAGGGGTGGTGGTGTGTGTGAGGGGTGGTGTGTGTGTGAGGGGTGGTGTGTGTGAGGGGTGGTGTGTGTGAGGGGTGGTGTGTGTGAGGGATGGTGGTGTGTGTGAGGGGTGGTGTGTGTGAGGGGTGGTGTGTGTGAGGGGTGGTGTGTGTGAGGGGTGGTGGTGTGTGTGAGGGGTGGTGTGTGTGAGGGGTGGTGTGTGTGAGGGGTGGTGGTGTGTGTGAGGGAGGGTGGTGTGTGTGTGTGAGGGGTGGTGTGTGTGAGGGGTGGTGGTGTGTGTGAGGGAGGGTGTGTGTGAGGGGTGGTGGTGTGTGTGAGGGAGGGTGGTGTGTGTGAGGGAGGGTGGTGTGTGTGAGGGGTGGTGGTGTGTGTGAGGGGTGGTGTGTGTGAGGGGTGGTGTGTGTGAGGGGTGGTGGTGTGTGTGAGGGGTGGTGTGTGTGAGGGGTGGTGTGTGTGAGGGGTGGTGGTGTGTGTGAGGGAGGGTGGTGTGTGTGTGTGAGGGGTGGTGTGTGTGAGGGGTGGTGGTGTGTGTGAGGGAGGGTGTGTGTGAGGGGTGGTGGTGTGTGTGAGGGAGGGTGGTGTGTGTGAGGGAGGGTGGTGTGTGTGAGGGGTGGTGTGTGTGTGAGGGGTGGTGTGTGTGAGGGGTGGTGTGTGTGAGGTGTGGTGTGTGTGAGGGGTGGTGTGTGTGAGGGGTGGTGTGTGTGAGGGGTGTGGTGTGTGTGAGGGGTGTGGTGTGTGTGAGGGGTGGTGTGTGTGAGGGGTGGTGTGTGTGAGGGAGGGTGGTATGTGTGTGAGGTGTGGTGTGTGTGAGGGATGGTGGTGTGTGTGAGGTGTGGTGTGTGTGAGGTGTGGTGTGTGTGAGGTGTGGTGTGTGTGAGGGATGGTGGTGTGTGTGTGAGGGGTGGTGTGTGTGAGGGAGGGTGGTGTGTGTGTGAGGTGTGGTGTGTGTGAGGGATGGTGGTGTGTGTGAGGGGTGGTGGTGTGTGTGAGGTGTGGTGTGTGTGAGGTGTGGTGTGTGTGAGGGATGGTGGTGTGTGTGTGAGGTGTGGTGTGTGTGAGGGGTGGTGTGTGTGAGGGAGGGTGGTGTGTGTGAGGGGTGGTAGTGTGTGTGAGGGGTGGTGGTGTGTGTGAGGGGTGTGGTGTATGTGAGGGATGGTGGTGTGTGTGTGTGTGTGTGTGTGTTCGGACAGCCCCAGTGAAAATGTCGGAGCTCTTTTGAAGAGGTTGCATTTTCTCCTCGGCAGGAGTCTCTCTCCAGTTCCTCTCTCTCCCTTATCTGCCCTAGGTTTGGCTGGCCTGGGCTTCCATGCTAGCTCACCAAACATCCATGGGCGCTGTTAGAGTACCCCATCCTGGGCCTGGTCTCTGTCCCTCACAGACAACACCCCAGGCCCTTGGCCGACCATTCTTGGCCACCGCTCCATCCTCCCTTTGAATCCCATTTGTCTTGTGTTGCTTCCCTGTGTCACCCTAATAGACGGCACACAGCATGACCAATGAGACCGTTGAGCAAAGGCCCTTTGCCCTTGGCCTGTTATGTTTTTTTGGCGGGGGAGAGGGTGGGTACCAGGGTTTAAACCCAGGGATGCTGAGCCACTGAGCCACATCCCCAGCCCTTCTTGTTTTTTATTTTATTTTGAGACAGGGTCTCACTAAGGTTGCTTACAACCTCACTAAATTCCTGAGGCAGCCTTCCAACCTGCAATCCTCCTGCCTCAGCCTCCCAAGCTGCTGGGATTAGAGGTGTGCCCACTGCACCCGACTACTTCATTCATTGAACAGATGCTGAGCACCTACTGCATGCCAAGCAGTCTGAGCATTGGAGATCCCACCATGAATGAGGAAGGGAAGGCTCCTGCTCTCGGGTTGGCATTTAAGAGAAGAGATTGAACCGTAAGGTCGTCCCTCAGGGTGTCAGCAGTGGTGGAAATGCCAGGCAAAGTCGGAGGGGAGGGGACCTCAGAGGAGGACACAGGGACATGTTTCTGTGTAAGGAGGTCCCTGGAGGACTCCTTAAATAACAAGAAGCTGTGCCCCTGGGTGGTATTGGATATGGTCGACTGATATTTTTCTAGGTTCCGTTTTCTCTCCAGATTTCCCTCTGCAGTCATGAAGCAGGGTTAGTTCAACTTAGGAAGTCAGTTTCTTGGGGAAAAGCCACAGGGGAGCCACCCGATCTATTTCTGGAGGTGCACATTCCAATAGGGGGAACTGGGGCCAGGCGGGGTGCCGCACGCCGTGATCCCAGCAGTTCCAGGGGCTGAGGCAGGAGGATCGTGGGTTCAAAGTCACAGTTGAACAACTTCAGCAATTTAGCAACTCAGAGAGACCCTGTCTCTAAAAAAATATTAAAAAGGGTTGGGGATGTGCCTTATGGTTAAGTAAGTGCTCCTGTTCAATCCTTAGTACAAAAAAGAAAAAAAAAGGAAAAGAGGAACTGGGTCTCATTCAAGGCGTTTCATGAAGCAACAGCTCTGAGGTTCACCACTGGGAATCAGAATAGGAGGGCTTTTGCCAAGAAAGCCTAGCTAGACTTGGAGAACTCTGAGGATCCGCAATTTTGACTGCCACATGACTGCATTGCAGACGAAAGAGACGGTTCTCCCTGGGGCTGGTGTATCTCAGGGCAGAGGGTGGTGGTGTTGAGCAGGATCTGTCCCTGGGCTGGGCAGTGAGGTTGGTGTCTGGGAAACGTCACGGCGTTTGAATGGGGGCCTCTCATGTCGCCTACTTCAGATGTGAAAGACGTGGGGGGAGACTGACATGATGCGACCCCCGGCTTCCTGGGTGGTTCACAGACTCACTCATACTTCCTCTGAGCTGCAGGAAAGGTCTGTGAACCTGTGGCCAGGGGCTGTCAGTACGGTCAGCTAGAAGGGCCTTTGAGTGTGGAAAACAACAGTGATTTGTGATCCTGGTGAAAGAGGAGGCACAAGAGGTTTCCCTGCTGCTCCGTGGAGACCTAGACTTTGTGGAGTCCCCCACGAGAACAGTTCTAACCCTTAAAAGGAGGGATGTGTGCTTCAGGAAGCTCCAGGGTTGGGGATGATTGAACGCAGGCGTAAATGTCAGGGTCAGGCCGCCTTGTATTGCTTCCCTGTGTACACACCTGTAATCCTAGCACCTTGGGAGGCTGAGGCAGGAGGATCGTGAGTTTAAACCCAGCCTCAGCCAAAGTGAGGCCCTAAGCAATTCAGTGAGACCCTGTCTCTAAGTAAAATACAAAAAAGAAAAAAAAAAAAAAAAGGGCTGGGAATGTGGCTCCGTGGTCGAGTGCCCCTGAGCCCAATCCCTAGTATGTCCCCCCAAAAATCAGGGTCAGTGAAAAATAAACAAATAAAATTAATAAATAAAGCTAATAAAGAAAATAAAGCCCTTTGTAAATTTCACTTTTTAATCGGGAAAGTTTCCCTGTAGAACTCAGACCCTGTCCCCTAAACTTAGCATCTTCTCTGTTTACAGCGCAGGGTATCTGCTCTTCAGCTACTTTGCATCCCCAAAGATGAGGAGGAGACCCAGCACCAAGGCTTTAGGTCAACATCAAGGTATAAGCGTGGTGAGAGTGAGCTCTTGCATCTGTTGTCTCCTTCTTTATTTTTTATTCGGATGCTTAGAATGCAGTAGATGTTCAATAAATATTGAATGTAGGTTCAAGGGTGGGAAGTTGATCAGTCCATGTTCCCATGACCTCCATGCCTGATCTTGGGGAGCCCCAAACTGTGGGGTCTTCTTATGTCAGGGCTTCTATGGGTCATTTCATCTCTCTTCTGCTTTCTTTTGTTATTAAACTCTTGCAGTGCAGCATTCTGGAGCAGGTGCGTTCTGGGAGCAGGTGCTATTCCTGCTGTACAGGAGACTGGAAATACTTAGGTTTGCATCGTTCCAAAGTCATTTCTTAATTAGGAAAATATTTTCTGAGTGCTTTCTCAGTTCTTGGTATTGTGCTGGATGTGGTATGGGAAGAGGTCACACAAGGGAATGTTAATCAAGGTGCAAACAGATTAGTCGGGGAGAGGACACCCCACACAAAAAGAAACAAAACCAATATAAGCACCCCATAAGAACAAGAATCCCATATGGTCTGTCCACATGGAAAACAAACCAGATGAGGGCTGGAGATGCCTCTCACCACGGCTTCTGCCGACAGCTAGATTTAGGGGGCCACTTGACCTACAGAATCTTACAGGCTTACAGAGATTATAAGCCTGGAGGGATGTCAGACTTGTGGTGGTGGTGGTGGTGGTGGTGGTTTGGTGCTAGGGATTGAACCCAGGGGTCCTCTACCACTGAGCCACATCCCAAGCCCTTTTTATTTTTTATTCTGAGACAGGGTCTTGCTAAGTTGCTGAGGGTTTTGTTAAAGTGCTGAGGCTGGCCTCAACTTTGTAATCCTCCTGCCTCTGCCTCTGAGTAGCGGGAATTGCTGGAAAATTCTACCACATTCCACCGCAACTAGCTGGAATGTCAGTTTTTTTGAGGGCATCTCTCTTCTGTGGCCTTCACCATCAAGGACTTTGGAATTAGGTCAATGATTGTGGGCTGTCCTCATCTGCTGCTTCCTGCATCTCCTCAACCTCTTTCCCCCAAAAGAACTGAGGGAACCCATCAGTACCAAGGCAGCATAAGCCACCATCCTCATCACAACTCAGGGGACAAATCTGTGTCTGGAGGGAGCTCTCAGGACGTCTGGAGTTGATTAGCTGGGAACCTGCTTCCCAAGTTCTTAGAGACCCAAGCTTAAATCCATAAACCCTTCCATGAGTAATTTCTCCCTGAACAATGGGCTCATTTTTGTTCCTGAAGGTCTGCCGCCTCCTTAATCCCAAATTGGCCTTCTCAAAGCAGCCAAGGGCTTCCATTTGGGGATTTAAATGCAGTCATATGAGCAGGTTTCCTGTGCACGGTACCCCTTGCCGTGGTGTGTCCCTCAGGGCGTCTGGCATTCTTGGCTGGCTCTTGGGACGCCTCTCATGATTAAACTCAAGCCCTGGGCTCTCAGCTCTTCAGTGTTCAATGCTCCAGGAGCCACCCCCGTCTTTCTCCTTTGCTTCTTTTTGGGGCATCCACGGACTCAGTGCCAGGACCCCCTGCTAAGCCTCCCCACAGGTCCGAGGTGGCCTGCCTTGTTGGGGGCCTTCACTCTGAGCTGTTCCTTGCATTTGGGTCCCGGAGCCCCTGTCTGTGTGCCGCTGTCCCCAATCAGTTATTTGCTAACATCTAAGTGACCCTAACTAAGGGGAAGAGCAAGGCGGTTTCAGCTCTGGAATTTTGTACTGGAGAATGCAGACCGGCCATATCAAGTGTCTTGGTGGTGTTTCAGCAAACCCCACAGTGTGTGGAGACAGGCAAGGTGGGGGCAACTCACCTCTGTGCAGTTTCCCACATGGACTTGGTCCTGGGAGATGGAGCGCTAGTGGTCACGCTCTGCATACCTGAGACTCCAGGGCCAGGTCTCATGGCCCTGGAAGTTTGTGTGTGGAATGGAAATGAGATTTTAGCACATTTCAAAAACTATAAATCGCACATGTGTTTCCATGACCCTGCATGTAGGGAGAACTTTGGATAAAGGTATAGACTAGAGGACGGAGGGGTTGGCATCTCCATTGGTCCCTTCTGCCTGGTGCATGGGAGATTCACAGGGGCTGGAGGAGACAGGCCTGGGACGGTTGGTGGGCAGTGATGGAGGAAGCCAGAGCCATCACCTGAGAGGTTTGAACTTCCTTCCTTCCTCTAAGAGTCCAGCTCCTTGGAGGTCTTGAGCAGGGGCAGCATGGTCAGTATGGCCCCGAGGAAACTGAGGCTGGTTGGAGGAGAGATTGCTTTATTTGGGAGGGAGGCAGGGAGGCTGAAGGGGGAGGATGCGCATTTGAAGGGGGCTGAAGGAGGCTCTGGAGGGTCTGGGAGACAGTAGATGCAAAAGACAGATGAGTTTCCCAGGAGGACTGAGGGAATGGAGAGAGAGCACACAGAAGGAGCTGGAGAAGAGGAGAACCAAGGCCAGGTGGCTTGTAGGATGGCCCAAAATGAACTGAGCACATCTGAGTCCACCAGTCTCTCCTGCTGTCGTCACTGCTATGCCGGAGTGTGCCGGGTAGAAAAGCCAGGTTTTTCTACAGGGAGTGAGGGCAAATCCTATAAGCAACATATTTCTTTCCTTTTGTAAAAAAGGAAACAGGTCCAGAGAGGTGAATTAACTGGCCAAGATCAGACAACGAGTAACTGGTAGAGCTGGGATTTGAACTCATATCTTTTTGACTCCAGGATTTACATCCTTAACCACTCTACTGGTGTGATGCTGTCTCCACTAAATGTGAAAGGGGGGGGGGTAGGGGAGAGGGAAGTAGAGAGGAAGAGAAAGAAAGAGAAAGAATCCAGATGAGCTCCTAGGAGACCTCTAGCCAAGGTGCTCTGCTACGAGAACTGCTGACACTTTTGACTCAGCAGAGAGCTAATTGGGAGCCCTGAAATTCCAGGGAACATGCTCAGACCAACCCAGTGACTGTGTCCAGAGAAAAGGGATGAACCGATGGGAGCCCAGCCCTAGGGAGCCCAGCCCTAGGGGCGAGGGTAGGCTTATCTTTCCCTAATTAGTCCAGGGCACCTGGAGGAGAGTTGGCTAGAGATGGAATGGGGTTGGGAGGTGAGCACCTGTTTGTTGAGGTTGTTTTTCTTTCTTTCTTTCTTTCTTTCTTTCTTTCTTTCTTTCTTTCTTTCTTTCTTTCTTTCTTCCTTCCTTCCTTCCTTTCTTTCTTTCTTTCTTTCTTTCTTTCTTTCTTTCTTTCTTTCTTTCTAATTTGTTCTAAATAGTTATACACGGCAGTGGAATGCATTTTGATACATCATACATAAATGGAGTATAACTGCTCATTCTTCTGATGATACACAATGGAGAATTATACTGATCGTGTAGTCATAATGTCCAATTTATTCTACTCTCCTTCCTACGAAGAGCAGGTCCACCTACGTCAGGAGGATAAAGAATCTGGAACTCCAGCAGATGGGGGGACCAGTGGTTCTCTCCCTGTTCCATTCAGACTGAAGCCCTCACCACCATGTTGACGCAGGGCTCCAGGCCTTCTGTGGAAGCCTGGGATGCTCCTTGATGGCCTGACCACATCCCCATCTTAGGATGGGGGAGGGCAGCTTCGTGCTGTGTTTCTGATTGAGTGGAGATTCATTCAGGACTTTGCTGATAGTGTATGGGGACAGTACATGGGGGGTGGTGGTGGGGACATTGGTTCTGTGAATCTCCGAGCTGATGGGACATGTGTGTTGGTTGCGTGATGAACTAGGTGAGGAAGTCTTACCCCCAATGTGGTCTGATGGTTTTTTAAGTTTTCTTCCTTGTTCCATTAAATGATGAGCCAGAATGATGAGTATGGCTTCTTCCTGTCACCTGAAGGCTTTGGGCAACATAGATGTGTTTTTAACTGTGACATTTGTCCTAGAAATGTTTGTGACTACTGACATGGCCACAACATTTAGCTATCATCCTTGAATTTGCAGAAAAGCCAGCAAAGAAGTAGAGTGGCCTCTCTATTCCTTTGTTCGTCACATTTTTGTTAAACATTTTCTTTGGGGGTGAAATAAACTATGGTTAGCAAGCTTCCAAGCTCAGGATTCAGAATTGCTGTGTGTCAAAACTCCAGCTCTGCTGCCTCTCGCTGTGTGACCTTAGGCAAGTTCCTTAACCTTTCTGTACCTCAGTTTCATCATCTATAAAACTAGAACAATGACCTCTCTTTCTGGGATCCTTATGAGATGGAGACATTTCATGGAAACTTCCGTGCATTTTACTGTGGTTAGTAAAACTATGTTCTACAACTATGTTCTACGCTCCAGACCTTACTGTGAACCCTGCCCTCAGGGAGCTTAATCTGCTGATAATTCAACAGTCATACAAACCTAAGACTACCTCTGCAGGGACCTGACAAGGGAACCCTGAGGAAGTGTGACCTGAGCTCAGATCTGAAAGATATCCTCATTTATTGGAGGAACCAGGAAGTCATTCCAGTCCAGGAAGAGGCTCTGGTACAAAGTCCCTGTGGTCCTCAGGTACAAGGAGGCTTTGGATGATTGAAAGACCGGAAAGGAGGCTGGCGTAGCAGGGTCCCAAGGAGCAAGCAGATGACGAGGGGCAGGCCAGCAGACAGAGCCCCTGGGCAGAACTTTGTGGATTAGGATTTGTAGTTAGGATTTTTATCCCTAATTTAAAAGCAAAGGCCAGTCCCTGCGGGTGTTGGGCAAGGGAGGGACATGGTCCAACCACGTTTCCCAGAGACCACTGACTGCAGAGCCATAGGGACGCTGTTAGGAGGCCTGAGCAAGACTCTTTCTGAGGCCGCATCTCGCACACCCCTGTGATGTGTGATAAGGATGTCCTGCCTGTGCAAATACAGGGACTCCTGACACCCCACCTGCACCATGATGGCGGTAGAGGTACTGCTGGTGACCTCTGTCACCAGGCCAGGTTGGGAAACTGCTGCTATGGGACCTGTAAGAAGGAAGACATCCCAGAGCCACTTTAAAAACAGTTAAAAAAAAAAAAAATAAAGTTCCTGAAGAGCTATGGCTGTGACTTGGTTTGATTCTGAATTTTGTATTTTGTCCTTGACTTAATTTTGTTTCGTTTTTGGTACTGAGGATTGAACCCAGGGGTGCTCTACCACTGAGCTTGAGATGGGATCTCATTGAGTTGCTGAGGCTGGCCTCGAACTTGCCATCCTCCCGCCTTGGCTCCCCAGGTCGCTGGGATGACAGGGCTGCGCCACTGCGCCCAGAGAGGACCTTGTGTTTTGTTGAGAATGGTAAAACCAGAACCAGAGCCAGGACATAGGTCAACTCAAACCTGCTTAGTGGCGATTCAGTGATTTACTTCCCACCTTCTGTGGCTCAGAAAAGGCACCAGCACCACCCCCCCAGAGCAGCCTCCTCCCAAATCTTGGGATTCATTGTTATTGGCCCCGGGTCTCTGACTTCAACCCCCGAGGTGTCTCATCAAACACGTGATAGACCAGGTGCATGAGTGTATTGTCTTCTAGTGGGAACAGCGAGGTAAGCCCAGGTCCCTGGGTGAGATGGAACTGGTTTGGGATCCCAGCTGTCCTGCTAGCTCCCTGTGTGACTTTGGGCAGGGTACTGAGCATCCACTTTTCTCATTTTTTTCTTTTTTTTTTTTTATGAAGTTATTAGGGTTAAAATAAAAGATAAAATATGATACCTGGTACCTACTAGGTGCTTGATAGTTGGCAGGACTTACTTCTTCCATACATGCCTGTCCCTCCCTTACCACTGTAGGTTCAAGGTGGTTTGTAGGGAGATCCTGGGTCCTAAAGGGCAGAGGTGTATGAACTTCCAAACTATAGCATCATATCATTCCCAGCTTTATGTAGACAAGATTTTCCACGAATTTCATCTGTCCATCCACTCATTAGCCCAAACATCCGTCCTTGCATCTAGCATGGCTAACTACTTTCCGTGGACAGGTCTAGGAACTAGAAACTGCAAACAGAGCCATGGGCTCTCCCTGAATACTGATCTAAAGAAGCAGGAAAAAAACGTCTTTGAAAACAAAAGAGGCAGCAGCACCGACACCCTGGTCATTGAAGGATCTCCAAAGCCAGGTTCCTCCTTTAGAAAGGCTAGCCTGAAACAGTGCTGTCACCAGCAACAGTTGCTGAGGTCCCCAAGCCTTCTGCTCCATCCACGCCGGGCGGAGCAGCACTTGCTCAGTCCTGCGGTGCAGATGGAGTGAACGGAGTCCAGCCCTGAGGTGTCAGGCGTGATGTGTTTGTTCTTGATCCTGAGGCAGCAGGAAGGGTTTATTTATCAGGGCAGAAGATTCCTGGGGATTAGGTCCGCTATCAAGGTCTCTGAGCTTTTATCCTCCTTTTGGAAAGGAAGGAGCCCAAGTGCCTTGGATGCTGTCGGTACCTCCCCTCATTCTTGCCAGTGGGACCCTCCAAGATGCTCCTTAACTTTCAGGTCTCCCATCCAAAATGCTTGGGAGGCCAGAGAGTGGGCAGGGAAGCCATGGAGGAGGCTGTCCTTGCCCCTCTGTCTCAGGCTGGTCTTCCCAGCGTTAGCGACAAGCAGTTAAGAAGCCTGACTCTGCTCATTGAGTAACTGAGGACGAGAGGAAGGTCCAGGGACACAGACCCTGCACACCTGGGCCTTTCTCAAGGCCTAGTGCCAGGCCTCGTGGCGGGGTGTCGCGGAGCAGCCAGGGGAGCTGTTTCTTTACCTCAATGCTGGGCAGCCCTGAGCTCCTGGACCTCTGGAGCTTAACCTCACAAAGCTTCTGTTTGTTCCTTTAATAACTCACAGGTTGGAATGGAGGATTACAAGAGAACTTCCAAACAATAGCATCGTATCATTTCAAATCACAAATGTGGCTGGTTGCGTTGTTTTTGTGTCTTACTTTTTTTTTTTTTTTTTTTTGGAGGGGGAGGGTACCAGGGATTGAACTCAGGGGCACTCAACCACTGAGACATCCCCAGCCTTTTTTCTGTATTTTATTTGGGAACAGGGTCTCACTGAGTTGCTGAGTACCTTGCTTTTGCTGAGACTGGCTTTGAGCTTGTGATCCTCCTCCTCAGTCTCCGAAGCCACTGGGTTATAGACGTGAACCACCACGCCTGTGTTTTACTTTTTCTAAATTTATTTTTTCTAGTTCTCATCAGTTGCACATGACAGTAGAAAACTTTTTGATTCGTTGTATACAAATGGAGCACAATTTTCATTTCTCTGGTCATACACAATGTAGAGTTGCACATGTGCAGTCATACATGTACCTAGGGTAATGGCGTTAGTCTCATTCCACCATCTTTCCTACTCCCATGCCCACTCCACTTCCCTCCCTCCCCTTATCCCAATCAAAATTCCTCCATCTCCCCAACCCCCCCACCATCCCTGTGTTTTACTTTTAAAATGCTGTCTTCCACTAGATTATAGAATGCCTTGAAAGGAACCTGCCTTATGTAAGACACCTCCCTTCTATATCTTGGTACCTCCTAAAATATCTAGGAGAGTACTTCTCACACAGTAGTGATTTTAAAGATGTGCTTGATTTATTCACTATATCCTGCATAAGGAGCCCTACATTCACCTATGGTGACTTCTGGAGATAAGATCCCAGTGTAACCATCAGGAGTGGCAGTGATTGACAGATGGGGAAAACAGTCAAGAGGCTCACATGTGGTGTGACAGAAAGTAAATTTCTTTTCTATCTGCAGTTCCTTTCCAATACAATGGCTAAGTGGGATATTAAGACAAAAAAATGGATCATCTTCCTGCCCTCTTGGAGTCTGAAACCTGTCTCAGTTTGCAAGCTGTTTTTCCATTGCTTCTGGTGGCAGAAGGACTTTGGGGTGTTATATCCTAGTCAGTCACTTCTGACCTCAGAAACACCCGGGTCATGTTATCTACCAGGTCACTGGAGTTTGGACTCCAACTCTGATAGGACGTTTGCGTTTGTTGGTATGAATAGTATGTATGTGTTTGTGTGCCCACTGAGCCCGCCATTTTGCAGTTGTGTGTGACTTTGAACTTATTCACACAAGAACTGAAGTGTTTGTGAAAGTGGCAATAGCTTTATCTTTCCAACTCTTGCTAAATGCCACAGTTCCTGTGGTGGTAGGGTGTAGAACTTTTCCCATCCGGTCTCTCAGCTCCAGGTTAACAGATTTAATGAACTAAAAACTTTAGTGCCTAAGAGGAAAAATATCATCATTATTTTACTTTCTATCCCAGAAATGGGAATATGGAAAACATTAGTCATTAGTTTGCATACAGAGAAGTGCCAGGCTGCAGAGATCCTCAATTCTAACATTTTCCCCATAGGAATTGATAGTGAGGGTCAGAGGTATGCATGAGTTGAGAGACTTCTCTGTCATCTTGAGGTGGGGAAATAATCCCTATTTGGGCTTTAGAAAGGACTGGAAGTTGGGAAGTATGCTTCTTATTAGAAGTCTCTTTAAATATGCACTGTCACCTCTTGGCCATTGGTAACTGATTGATTGTGTCTGTCTTCATTAGCTTGGAATTGCGATTGGGTTCTTGGTCCCTCCTATTTTGGTACCCAACATCAAAGACCGGGACCAGCTTGCCTACCACATCAGCATCATGTTCTACATCATAGGAGGCGTGGCCACCCTCCTTTTCATCCTTGTCATCATCGGTAAGGTCACTAGTGGACTCATGGTGGGGGAGGACAGGGAGGTTCTGTCAACCTTGATGGGACACTTGTGAGCATGACCCTAACAACCAGGGACATCCACAGAAACTAGAGCCCAGGCTTCTTGTGGTTTTCAAAGGTTTTAGCCTGACCAGTGGTCCCCGATACAGTGCTAGCTGGTCTTGTGCACTTTATTAAAGGCGCAATGAAAGTTCAATTGTAACTGGCCCATCATACTTCAGCAGAAGAATGGGGTAGATTGCGGTCCCCAGTGAAACCCAAGCGAGGACCCCCAGGGTCACAGGCTCTGGGCTAAGAATTAGCCTGATCTCATTGAGCCGTCAGCAACCCCGGGAATGAGGTATTATTTTCAGTCCCATTTAACCAAGAAGAAAGTGAGACTTGAGAGAGGTTAGATAAATTATTCAAGATGAAATAGCAACTAAGTGGCAAAGATCAGAGTCAAATCTAAGCTTGTCTGAATTTACTCTAAATTTATGAAAGATAAAAAGGAAAGCAGAAATCAATCCACAAACACAAATCATCTCAGAGATCAACCTGAGATGACTTGGGAACCACATGTCTTTAATGCTTTTTAAAAATTATAAGAGTAGGGGCTGGGGTGTGGCTCAGTGGTAAAGTGCTTGCCTCGAACACAAGAGACAGTGGGTTTGATCCTCAGCACCACATAAGAAATAAATAAACAAAAAAGATATTATGCCCATGTATAACTAAAATATTTTTTAAATTATAAGAATTATATATGCTTATTATTGCAAAATCTGAAAAATACAAGGAAGCATTAAGTAAGAAATGATCATTAATTGGGCTGGAGGTGTGGCTCAGTGGTAGAACACTTGCCTCGCTTGCATGAGGCACTGGGTTCAATCTTTAGCACCACATAAAAATAAATAAATACAATAAAGTTATTAAAAAATAAATGACCATTAATTTTCCCTGATATGAGTTAATCCCAACCACCAACCTCTGAGAACTACTAGGAACGTTTTATATGCATGTGCATTTAATCATTGTGATATTTGACCAATAGAATTTTGTGACTTCTGCTTTCTTCTGAGTGGTGTTACTTGGGCTGCGATAATTTCAGAAACAACAAAATAGAAGTTTGCAATTCCAGTTAGTCACCTTTCTAAAGGTTAATCAGTTCCCTTCCTGATGCCCACAAGTTCCATCTCATACAGTAAAGGTTTCATTCCTCCTGCTAGCCTCCCCTCCACAGTCAGACATTTGTATAATTGTGCACCTCATTTAACTATTCTCTGAATCCGGAATGAGAACAGGCTGCCCAGTGACTTTTATTTTTTATTTTTATTTATTTTTTTTTTAAAGAGAGAGTGAGGGGTGGGGGGGAGAGAGAGAGAGAGAGAGAGAGAGAGAGAGAGAGAATTTTAATATTTATTTTTTAGTTATTGGCGGACACAACATCTTTGTTTTGTATGTGGTGCTGAGGATCGAACCCGGGCCGCACGCATGCCACGCGAGCACACTACCGCTTGAGCCACATTCCCAGCCCCTTCCCAGTGACTTTTAAAAGTTGGTAGAGCCAGGTTGGTTGGCACATGCCTATAATCCCAGTGGCTCAAGAAGCTGAGGCAGGAGGATTGCAAATTCGAGGCCAGCCTCAGCAACATAGTGAGGCCCTAAGCAACTTAGCCAGACCCTGTCTCAAAATAAAAAAATAAGAAGGACCAGGGATGTGGCTCACTCAGTGTTTAAGCGCCCCTGGGTTCAATCCCCAGCACTCAAAAAACAAACGAACAAATAAACAAAAAAAAAGCCAATGTAGACCTTGTTGTTTCTGGGAAGGTAAGAAGAAGAGGAGCTTTGGATGAGATCAAGGAGGAATGATAGAGCCTGGGCCACTCCCTCAGCTAGACTTTGAGTTTTAAACTGTTAATGTACTCAGGTCCGAATTCTTGTGTTTGTCGCCCATGAAGGTCTGGTTTGCAGTGATTGAAAACCTGGGGAGTAGGGCGTTTCTGCTTTGGTGTTTTATTACCAAACACAGATAGTAGCTAATTAAGTAGAGAATGGAAAAAAATCTTATCTGAGTTCCAGTGTTTACCTGCCAGATCCTTGAGATGACACCTGCTGATGCGGAGTCTAGCAGCCTTGAGCTTTCTTCCCAATGGAAGGGGAGGTGAGCAGGGAGACAATGGATGAAGGGCTCCCAGAGGGTGGAAGTTTTCTGGGACTAATTCCAGAGGAGGAAGTAGAGCTCTGAGGTCAGGGCTGGAGTGTTTTCCGGATGGGGGCTCCTTTGATCTGCCAAGAGAGTGAACCTCATTTTCAGAGCTTCCTCTAACAGGGGAGTCTACAGATCTTTCAGGGGAGTGCCCAGGGGTGTGAATGGGGCTGGGGCCATGTGTGGGTTTGCTTAGACTCAGCCTGGGAACCAGTTTAGCCAAGCAACTAGTCAAACTGACCCCCACCTCACAAGGACTGAATGGCACCCAGGGTGGTCACACCCATTTTCCCACAGTCCCTCTCTAACCCTTTTTTATCCAAGTTCTTATCCTGGAAGAAGAAGCGTCTTCTTGTCTCCTACATGAGATATCTGATTCAGAGTTGGCAAAACTGGGAAGGGACTCTAGGTTTTTCCTTTGGAAGAAGACCCCTTTTGCTTATGAGGGGAATATTCCGTGGTGACCACTGGCCAGGCTCTGCGACTGGGCAGCACTGTCCCATCTCCCTTGGGAGGAGCTCTGGAGCTAAGCCATTATCTGGGCTCACTGATCCCAAAGCTTCAGTTTCTGCTTCTTTTCCATCCGTGTGATGCTGTTGTACTTTTTTGGTGTTCTGTACTATGCTCTTTGCTGGTTGTTAGGGGATTTCTTGATCTTTGGATACTGCCTGGGGTTGCAGAGGTCATTAGGATGAAGTAATCGAAGGACTATGTGCTAAGCCTCAGACAAGGAAAAACAGCTGTCAAAATTAGCCGGAGAATTAAAATTTCTTTGGTTCTCTTGGCTACTTCTCCGATGATGAATGTGAGCCATCTCTGCTGGGTTGGGAGCCCAGGAACTTTCATTCATCTCTGTTCTTTTCCTTTCAGTGTTCAAAGAGAAGCCTAAACATCCCCCCAGCAGGGCCCAGTCCCTGAGCTATGCTTTAGCGTCCTCTGATGCTTCGTACTTCAGTTCCATTGTCCGGCTCTTCAAAAACCTCAACTTTGTGCTGCTCGTCATCACCTATGGTAAGGTGCATGTGGGTCCCGGAGAATGGGAGAGGGAGGCCTGACGAGCCTTCGTGCCTTACTCTTTCCAAATCTCAAATGGGCATGTGACATTGGTCAAGGTTGACCAGAGGAGCCAGCCATGCCTGGGGGCCTTTGCACATGCTGCATGGTCCACTCTGGAGAACCATTCCTTGCCATGTCAGGCGATTTGGCAAATGCCTGTTGTTCCTCCAGGTCTCATCTCAGCATCACCTCTGTAAAGCAGTAATAGCTGACCTTTCCTTTCTTTTCATGCTATTACTTGTATATCCTTTTTTTTTTTGTGGGGGTGGGTACTGGGGATTGAACTCAGGGGCACTCAACCACCGAGCTACATCCCAAGCTCAATTTTTTGTATTTTATTTAGAGACAGGGTCTTACCAAGTTGCTTAGCATCTTGCTTTTGCTGAGGCTGGCTTTGAACTTGTGATCCTCCTGCCTCAGCCTCCTCAGCTGCTGGGATTACAGGTGTATACCACTGTCCCTGGCTGGAACTTTTATATCTTAATACTTGTCATTTCTTTTAAAAAAAAATTCTAAGTCTATTGCCTCAATAGACTGAACTCTGTGAATGGGGATTTGTGTCTTTTCATTTTATAGTTCCTTTTCATTTTATATTCCAGAAGCCGTGAATGAATGAATGAATAAGTGCATGCATCATACATCTTCATAGGAACTGCTCCTCACCCAGCCTTCCCTCATCTTGTAACATTGATGCCCTTTTTTCCCTGAATGCAAGACATCATCCCTCTTTCAATCCATTTTCGTGGTCTTTGGCAAGATCAATTTGAATCTTTGCTGGCACATTGGCTTGCCTTGTCAGTGTGGTGGTTTCTGTATCTTCTTTCCAACCTTTAATGAGACTATTGAACTGAGAATGGCAAGGACAGAGCCCCACACATCCAACTAAAGAATGTCTGTCTTCAGATGAGCGCTAGTCTATTAATCAATACTCTTAGTTCAAGAAGTTAGAGACCAGATGGGTTTGGTGGTACACATCTGTAGTCCCAGCTACTAGGGAGGCTGAGGCAGGAGGATAACAAGTTCAAGGCCAGTCTGGACAATTTAGCAAAACCCTGTCTCACACAAATAAACAACAACAACAACAACAACAACAAATTAAGAAGAAAAAGAAAAAGAATCAAAAAGCCCGGGGATAAAGTAGAAAATTATAGATCTACCCAATTGTATTGATATCCGACCTTCAATTATTTTTGTTTTTGTTTTTTTTGTTTTGTTTTGTTTTGTACTGGGGATTGAACCCAGGGGCACCAAGCTACAGCCCAGCCTATTTTATTTTTTATTTTGAGACAAGTTCTCATTAAATTGTTTAAAGTCTCACCAAGTTGCTGAGGTTGGCCTCAAACATGAGATCAGCTTCAGCCTCCTGAGTCGCTGAGATTATAGGCGTGTGCCATCACGCCCAGCTCCAACCTGCATTTGACCACCTACTTTACTGGTTAAACTTAAAATTAAGTAGTCAAAAATTAAGTTGTCATAAGCTTGTCAGTGGCAGAGCCAGAATTCATATTGAGGTTTACATAACTCTGAAACCTGCATTCTTCATATCTAGTTCATAATTGCCTAGGTAGTTCTTCCTAGAGCTGTGCCCAAGTTTCATTTTAGGCTTATTTTTTTAAAAAAATATTTATTTATTTATTTTTAGTTGTAGTTGAACACAATATCTCCATTTCACTTGTTCATTTTTATGTGGTGCTGAGGGCTGAACCCAGGGCCTCATGCGTGCTAGGCTAGCGCTCTACCGCTGAGCCCCAGCCCCAGCCCCATCACTTTAGGCTTATTGATTCTCTTTATCTCAAAGTATTCATCTGCTGAGACACTGGATGAGAGTATTGTCATCCCAGCAGAGAAGCACTCCTAAAATTTTCAGGCATACACAAAAGTTATGTGACTTCTCATTTACAATAGCTCTAGATGACCAGATTAGTCTTAAAAGTCTCAATTCTCCATTTCTCATATCCTCAAATTTCTCAGTTCTAAGTATGTCTCTGCATTCATCCATAAGATAAAGACAAAATTTCCAGCCCTCAGAGATGTCCAACTCAGGAAGGTATGTCTTGCCCATCACTGGGAATTATTCAGGCATAGAGGGACCAACCACTCGGTATGGGGATGCGTGGTGGGAATTGCAAGCTGTCATTGGATACTGAAAGCAAATGGCCTTTGGGGTCCCTTCCAGACAGGATTTCATGGCTCCAAGAACTTTCTTCTTCTTTTTTTTTAAGAGTTAAATATCTGGAGTCTATTGACCTTTGACCACCATAAACCTTATTGAATCTGACAACAGGATATTGGAGGCCTACCTTAGGATTCCAGGGTAGATAAATGCTTAATAAATGTTTTCTGTGGCTGAAGATTATGATAATGATGCCAGGTGGGCAGTGCTCCCATTTCAGAGGTCTTTAATGCTGGAGGCTGTGGATGGCAGAGCCAGGTCACTGACCCATGAAAGCAAGAAACAAAAACAAAATGTCCCAGAAATAGTGTTGCTTCTGCTCATTGAGAGGCTCAACTCTGGGCCACACTGTGGGGAGCTAAGCAGCTCCTCCTGCTTCCCTCTCGCATGGCTGGCTGCTTGTGTGGTTTTCCTCGGGCAGAATAATTTTAATCCTGAACTTCTGGACACTCCTACTTATTGATTTGGTTAAATGATAACATAGGAAATAAACAGGGAAGCACTTCCTGAATGGTGGGGGTAAAGATCTTAGAAAATCTCCTCCTCCATAAAAGTATCAGGAACACTGGCAGAACCTGACAAAATCACTTTGTTTAGCACTCTGAACCAAAGGCTTCCAACAATGGGAGTGATGTTTATACAAGAAAAAGGGCTAGATATCAGCAAGAATATCAGTGAGCTTTGTGTCTTCCTGGGTCCTATTCCAATCCCTTTTCCAGGATCTGTGGTGCTTGTGAAAACCAGCAGCCTCCGGACTACATAGCTATGAAAACCTGCTGCCATGTAGTCACTAGCTGCCTTCTGGCCACTGGAGGGAGCAAAATAGGTGTGGAGGACTCTTGCAAGCCCCATCCCCAGGAATTACCAGTAGTTGACATATTTAACAGGTCCGTAGAAAAAGCCCCATTCACAGGACTTATCTTCTTTGATCTGACTTGGATCTTGTTGGTGGGAAAAGCCTTACTTCCAGGGTATTGAAAACAATCCATGGCACTTTTTAACAATGCAGCTGCCTGAGGTGATAATATGGGTGTTGGCCAACAAGAATAATATGGCCAAAAATCTTAAGAAAGAGATGTCTAAAGCATCTAAGAGATGCTTTGAAAAGCTTTGACTTGTTCTTAGGAATTTGGAAGTCCACATGCATTTGCTGAGCTCATGCATAGGAAAGACCTGATAAAACTCTAAACTTTTACCTCTGGCTGGCTTCAAGACTTTACAGAGGCAGGAATTAAAGGTTAAGGCAAAGTTGTCAATTGGTGCTCACTTCAGCAGCACATATACTAAAAAATGTTGTCAATTGTTTGCTGGAGAATTGAAGGTGAGCCCCACCCAATACATACACAAAGTTCCTTGGCAAAGGTGGGCAACCTATTGATTTGAAACATTTAAGTAGATCTCTGTCAAATCATTAGCTTATCATTAAGGTAACAACTGAAACTTCAGTGGCTGATGAGACAGAAAAGACTTACAATGTCCAATTTTCAACAAAGAATCATAAGACATTCAAAGAGACAGGAAAGTATGGCCTATACATAGGAAAAATAGAAAAGCAAAAACTATTAGGAAATCCAGACATTGGACATAGTAGTTAAATGTTGTAAATCAATTATTAAAGGTAAATTCAAAGAACTAAAGGAAATCATGCCAAAGAATTAGATAAAAGTATGAAAATGATTCCTCATTAAATAGAGAATATCAGTGAAGAGACTGAAATAAAAAAGAATCAAGTAGAAATTCTGGAGTTGAAAAATACAGTAACTAAAATAAAAAGTTCTCTAGCAGGCTCAAAAGTAGATTTGAACTGGAAAAAGGAAGAATCCACAAACTTGAAGATAAGTCAAATAAGATGTCAGGTCCAGGAACAGAAAGAAAAAGAATGAATAAAAATGTGCTAAGCACTGTGACATGTACCTGTAATTTCAGAAACTTAGTGAGACCCTGTGTTGGGAAAAAAAAAGCAGTCTGGGGAGCTCAGCTGTAGAATGCCCCTGAGTTCAATACACACCACACACACACACACACACACACACACACACACACACACACACGTAAAGAAAAATGAACTGTGAGACATCATTAAGAATACCAACATATGCAAAGTGGAAGCCTCAGAAGGAGAGGGAAAAAAGGAGTGAAAGTAAACTGAAGAAGTGGTGGTAAACTAGAAACGTGTTTTGCTGTGAGGCTGGAAGCATTCGACTCTGTTGTGCATAGATAGAATTTATCAGCAAATTTCTCAAAGGCCTGGGATTATTCCATTGAGAGCAAGTTAAACTAACTGGGATCTTTGTATGTATTTCATTATAGTCTTATTTCCACACTAGAGGATTGAACTAGGTGACAGAGAGTTCTTTGTCAACAAGGAAATGATTCTTTCGTTTAGTCAGAGATTTGAAAATATATTTTTATCAAGCCATGGTGTCAGGCATCATGGTCAGCACTTTGCACGCATTATCTTATTTAATCTTCAAAACAAACTTATGTCATATAGGCATTTTATTCCATTTTATCCATGAAGAAAAAGGACAGGCTGAGATGTTTAGTCCCTTGTCTGCCATAGGACAGCTAGCAAATTAATATAGATTAGGTTTAAACTTCTCTGTTTGAGGCAAACCATTGTACTATTTTGCCTCCCCATATAGAAAGGAATCTTTTAGGGGCAGAGCCAGGGGTAAGCTTTATCCCTGCTTGCCTCAGTTTTCCTGCAGGCTGATTACCTCTTGGAAGAAGGTCAGGAGTTCTAGGTTTCAAAAGCAGGAACAACCATATGTGTTTGGGATTTGGGGATGATGGAGTCTCAGTCTCAGTGGATCCAGGGTTTATAGGTCATATAAAGGCAGTGTTTGACAATTAATCAACTCAGAATTTTTGCTTTCTTCTTCCACTGTATTAGCTCCAAATTAAAACAAACATTACCAACAAGTCTTCCCTAAATTCAACCAAGATGCTTTGATATCTCCCACAACATAACTGCTCCAAACCTCCTACTGTGTTAGCTTTTCATCATTGTGATAAAATAACCTGAGGGAATACACTTAAAAGGAAGAAAGAGATGGGGGTATAGCTCTGTAGCAGAGTACTTGCCCTGCATGCATGAGACCTTGGGATTGATCTCCACTGCCATTAAAAAACAGGGGGCTGGGGGGGGGGCGGTGGCAGGTGAGAAAAAAAGAAAGATTTATTTTGTCTCACAAAAAAAGAAAGGGAGGAAGGTTTCACTCTGGGGGTGGGTGCTGCATTGCATTTGGACCTGAGACAAGGAAGAACATCATAGTGGGAAATCACATGATGGAGCAAAATTGCGTGCCTCATGACAGACGAGAAGAAGAAAGGGGAGGGGCTTCATTTCTAAAATCCCCTTCAAGGGTGTGCCCCCAATGACCTAACTTCCTTCCACTGGGCTCCATCTCCCCAAAGTCCCACCACCTCTCAATAGTCCCACAGATTGACACCAACCCTCAACACGTGACTTTTGAAGGACATTTAAGATCCAAACCATTATACTCCCTACAGTTTCAGATTAGTCTTTGAAGAACAAAATGGTTCGAAATGTATATAGTATTCACACTTTGCTCTCTTTTTTTATATACACTCTCTTTTTTAAAAAATAATTTGAGTTGTAGATGGACACTATGCCTTTATTTTGTTTATTTAGTTTTATGTGGCGCTAGGGATAGCACCTAGGGCCTCACACATGCCAGGCAAACTCTGCCACTGAGCTACAACCCCAGCCTGTGATTATACACTTTTAACAGCGTGTAGCTAGGAATCAAGCAAACTACAGCATTTTGTGAGTACTTTTGCTGGACAGAGGTGGACATGTCTTGAGATAAGAGCCTGAAGCCTCAACCCGTGAGTTCAGAGTTGGCTCATAAGACATGGGAGGTCTGAGTTTTGGTGTTATCTCTTCCAATTGCTGAGTGTACTACCTTCACCCATTCTATACCCATCCTTCATCTCTCTAACACTCCCTGCTCGCTCCAGAAAATAGCAATGAGATTTTTCTCCCATTGAAGTGTGTGGGTAAAGTGAACACTTTTAAAGCAATTAAGAATAAAGTCATGCACAGCATGCATCTGAGATCAGACAAGATGGGGCACATTCAGGGTGGTAAGGCCCTAGACCACAGCATGAATCTGATTGCTGGCTTCCAATATTCTTTCCTTGGTCTGAACTACATTTCACTGAGTGGGGGGCAACTCTCCTGCAGCTGCTGGTATGTCCAGTATGGCATTCGCAGTAGTTTTCCAAATGGTTCTCCAAGCTGGGAGTCAGCTGTTCAGAACTAGGGTGCAGCAACAGCAATCAAAGGCTTTGGAGGAACCCCAGAGTCCAGCATTTGGGCTTTGCCCTATACTTTTGACCACGACTTTTGATGAAGGGTAGAGGGGTAAAATAAAAGCCACCCAATTAAATTTGAATTTCAGATACATTACAAATAGTTTCTACTATAATATCCCCCATGCGATATTGGGGGTATACTTACACTAAAAGACCATTCATTTCTTTGAAGTCCAAATTCATCTAGGTGTACTGATTGTATGTTTTCTTCTTAAATCTGGCAAGGCAACTTAGAGGGGAAAAGCTACAGAGGCTGGGTTTGTGCTCAGTTGCTGAACCATCATGGTGATAAACTGCCACCTGCTCAGGTCAGCACCCTCCCTCCTCCCAGTTTGGCAATGCAGGAAGACCCAAGCTGTCACCAGAAATCCTACATGTTGACCAGCATCTGGGTTCAAGGCAGGGCTGTCTTGAGGGGTGAAGAGAATAACCTTTCTTGGGCTTCCTTCTCTTTGTATCTCTGGGTCTTGCATTCACAAGGCCTGCTTGGATGTCTCTTCATCAGTGGCTGGGCTCCAGTGCCAGGTGAACTGGCTCACCTTCTAGAGAATGTCCTCCAAGGGAGCATTTCCATGTCTTCTTGCCATCCCCACCTTACCTCCATAGTGTCTGGCATCTGATCTTGGAGATTCTCCTTGAGGTTCCCTTTCCCTTGGGGGCTCTCCAATATTTTCCTGTTGTCCCATCAACATGGGCCTAGGAAAGGACCTTTGTGTCCTCTCTAAGATCCTGCCTTAAGAATGGTGTAGCCGAGCAGGGTGGAGCCTGCCTTATACCAGATACTTGAGAGGCTGAGGCAGGAGGATTGTGAATTGGAGGCCAGCATGTTTCTGTTTCTCAAGAAACAAAAACAGCAAAGAAGCAGGTATAAAATCCTTGTTGAGATTCCCCGGAGCTTTGCTGAGGTTGAGGTGGCCTTTTTTAAAACTAGTGTTTACCACCGGTTGAGGAAGAACAAAAAGGAAACACAGAACTCAGAGGATCTGGGATTAATGTTTCCCGAGTGCTGTAGTTTGGATCTGGAGGTCCACCAGAGGTCCACGTGTTGAAGGCTTGATTGCCAGCCTGTAGCTCCACAGGGAGGTGCTGGAACCTTTAGTAGGTAGAGCCCAGTAAGAGGAAGTTAGGCCCTTGGGGGTATGCCCTTGATAGGGACCTTGGGGTCCTGGTTCCTTCCTATATGTCTTTCACTTCTTGGCTGCTGTGAAGTGAGCTGTTTTATATCACCGGCTGCTCCCAGCCATGATGTACTGTCTTACCACAGGCCCCCCCATCACAGGCCAATAGACCACAGGCTGAAACTTCTGAAACCATGAGCCCAAATTTTTTTCCTTCTTAAAAGGTGATGATCTCAGGTACTTTGTCACAGTGAAGCAAAGCTGTCTAATACATTGAGTTTCCCTGAGGATGGACTCCCCTGGGGTGTAGTACCCCCTTCTTTTCTTCTGGAAATTCAGATTCAAAGTGCAGTTGGGAGTCTGCTTTTTATAAGCATTCCAGGCAGGAAATGCTGTCTTGCAGTGGAGTGGGGAGCCCCTCAAGTAGCCGCTTGAGGCGAGGCTCATGGTCTTGAATCCCCTTCCCTCCCAGCTGCCTCCGTGTTAACCACCACCTGGGAGCCGGGCCTGGTCTTTGATCTTCCATATTGGTGAGGCCACTTATTCCCACACTCCAGGGACTTCAAGAAATACCTGTTTGGTTTTTTTTTCTTTCTTATTTTTTCCTCTCTTCCTTTTCTTTTTCTTTTTTTCTTTTGTTGTTGTTGACACGCAGAGTCCTAAACTCCATTCGAGGAGATTCTGATCCAGTAGGTTTAGAGTGGGGACCAAAATTCTGCATTTTTTTTTTTGAATTTTATTATTTATATTTTAGTTATCGGCGGACACAACATCCTTGTTTGTATGTGGTGCTGAGGATCGAACTCGTGCCGCACGCATGCCAGGCGAGTGCGCTACCGCTTGAGCCACATCCCCAGCCCCCAAATTCTGCATTTTTGAATTTCAAGGAATCTCAATTTCATCTCTGGAATAGTTAAAATAAAAATTAAAAAAAAATAAGAAGAAAGAGAAGAAAAACAAAAACCGGTCTTGACAAAGAGATGCAGGGTGACGACAGCCATTTTTGCCTCCTGGAAACCTTCTCCTCCACGCAGGCACTTGTAGTGGCTGACAGCAGAAGCGGCCAGGCCTGTCAGGGGAGATCACGCTTTCTCTGCCTGACCCAGCAGACTCACTTTGCCCTGCGTAGTCAGACCTGAATCTCAGGCACCTTCGTTCCTGTCCCTGTACTCCTGGAACAGGTGGCCTGCACGGCAGAGTGCGTGTGTCCTTCCTGTTCTTTCTGCTCTTCCTGGGGGCATGCCCAACCCCTTGGATGGGGCCGTGGAGTGGACTTCTGCTGTTTAACCACGTCTGGCAATCCTTGGCAACACGGGGAGGGACGTCTAGACTAAAGACTGAGTCGGAAAACGTACATGCACTTCTAACTCCTCTAGGGCGGGGCACAGAGACAACAGGAAAGATTGGCAGCTCTTCAGGGTGCTGATAGACCACAGGCCCCGCTTAGGGAACTATTTCACTAAACCTTGGAGCCTCAGTCAAACCGCTCAGCTTTCGTAGTGTTAGTCAGCGGGCTCAGGATTCTGTTCCCTCGCTCTTTTTCAAGGTCATGAAAATGCCGGTGTATTTGTTTGTTTGTTTGTTTCAGTTTTCCTGGATAACTTCCTTCCCTCAGCTTCCTGTGGATGCTGCCCTCCTTGTTGGTCCCAGCTGGGGTTTCAAGCCCAGAGCTCTTTTTTTTTTTTTTTTAAATTGAATTTTATTTATTTATTTTTTTAATATTTATTTTTTAGTTTTTGACGGACACAACATCTTTGTTTGTATGTGGTGCTGAGGATCGAACCCAGGCTGCATGCATGCCAGGCAAGCACGCTACCGCTTGAGCCACATCCCCAGCTCCAAGCCCAGAGCTCTTCACCTGAAACAGGCTCACTTGGAATATCCCTGGCAGGGTCAGGCAAGGACAAGCAGCTAAGGGAGGAGTAGGAAGGGCAAGAACAGGGCAGGAGACTGTTTTCCCCCTTCCCTTTCCCACATTCCAACCCACACCACTTTTGGGGAGTGTGTTTCCCCTTGGGCTCTCTTGACTCAGAGATGGAATTCTAAGTGGCTGGGTGTGTGATATGAAGGTTAGCTGGAGATGCAAGCTAGAGAGATGTTGCTGAGGCCGGGCGCGGTGCCGCATGCCTGTCATCCCAGCAACTCGGGAGGCGGAGGCAGGAAGGGTTGAGAGTTCAAAGCCCGCCTCAGCAAAAAGTGAGGCACTGAGCAACTCAGTGAGACTCTGTCTCTAAATAAAATACAGAATAGGGCTGAGGATGTGACTCAGTGGGTGGAGTGCTCCTGAGTTCAGTCCCTGGTACAAAAAAAAAAAAAAAAAAAAAAAAGAAAGAAAGAAAAGAAAGCAAGCAAGCTGTTGCTGAGAGCCTCACTTACCCTGACTGCCAACCAGCCTGACGGACACAGTGACATTGGATGACACCTCTGGGTTTGTTGGCCTACTGCAGCACTGTGTTGTTCAGGAGGCTGCATTGAGCCCAACCTTGTTGGATTGGTAGGTGACCTGCTGGGAGAGGCTGGGTCAGGAGGAAATTATTCAGTGACTGTCTTGGGGAAATATTTGTTTTGAAAATCAGTTTTGAGAGGATGTAGAATGATTAAGATCAAGGACTCTGGGGTCGGAGGGTGTGGGTTCATATCCATCCCCACCACATAATACCTGTGTAATTGTGGCAATGCGAAAGCAAATTTCTATACAATTTGCATGAAAATTTGACCTTCACTTAACTCTGTAACTGTTCCCCCGGGAACCTGATATAGAGAATATATCAGCTACATTTAGGCAACATTGCTTATGATAAAAACGATCTCTTGTGCATGTAGAGAACAAGGAACACTTTTTACACTGTTGGCGGGATTGTAAATTAGTACGACCACTATGGAAATCAGTGTGGAGGTTCCTCAAAAGACTCGGCCTGGAACCACCATATGACCCAGCTATCCCACTCCTCCGTATTTATCATGAAGAATTAAACTCTGCCTACTGCAGTGATACTATAAACATAGTTTGGCTATTGTGAATTGTGCTGCTGTTAACATGCATACTCATGTTTACAGCAGCACAATTCACAATAGCCAAACTATGGAACCAGCCTAGGTGTCCATCAACAGATGAATGGATAAAAAAAATAAATAAATAAATAAAACACAATGAAGTTTTATTCAGCCATAAAGGAAAATGAAATTATATCCTTTATAGAAAAACGGATGGAACTTGAGAACACCATGTTAAGCAAAAGAAGCCAAACTCACAAACTCAGAGGTCATATGTTTTCTCTTGTATGTGAAAGCTAAAGAGGAAAAAGGAAAAGAAAGCAGAAGCATCTCAGGAAAATCAAAGGGAGATAAGTAGTGTACAGGAGAGGGACCAGGAGGTAGGAGGAGAAGAGGCAGAGGGGAAGTCCTAGGGAGTGATTTGGCCAAATTATATTGTTATATTGTGTGCATGGACTAATATGTGACAACAAATCCCACCATTATGTATAACTAGTGAACCAATAAAAATGTGGGAAAATGATCTCTTGTGGTAACAGTGGACAGGGAGCCTTTGTCATATCTGGTAGGAGGCCATGTTTTAACAACTTGCCTGAGTACAGTGACTCTTTCCGCTGGCCTGTCCCTTAGGGGGACCCTGGACGTTATGCTTGTGGAGTTAAGCAACAGTGTCTCCTGTGTAAACTAGGTTGGCATACACACCTTTTCTTACACCTTAGCCAAGACCCGGAGGGCCAAAGAGAATAGCTTCTGGATGCCTGCGGGCACTGGGCTCTGTGGACTGGTTCTACCAAAGAGGAACTCCCGAGGCTGCCTTGCCTACAAGCTATGTGTCCTGTATTACACCCTTCTATGTGAATTGAATGTCAAGTGTGCTGACATTCAGTTGGTTGTCCTGTGAGCCTCAGTGTTTTGTTAAAGCTAAAAAGACCCTGGTGGCCATTATGGAGTGACTGGGTTTGTTTTTTTAACTCTGGGCATTTTCTTCATCTACAGAATGGGGGTGGTGATACTCCCCACTTTCTAGGGTAGTTGTAAGGATTGTGAGGTGCTCAGCGCAGGGTCTAGTATACAAGGAAGTGCTGCTGCCACCATCCATCCTTGTCACCACCACCATCACTGAAGGAAGGTTCCAGTCTCATGGTAGCTATGGCTCATTATGCGGCTTTGGTCAGATAACCTCATTCTCTGAGAATATAGGTTCTTACAGTAGATGACATGTATTCTATTTATTTATGGAACAAATTGATAAAGTAGGATGACAACTCAGTGCTCTGTAGGGTGTCCTCTGGTTTCACATAGTAGACTTTGTTTTTTTGTTTGTTTGTTTGGTACTGGGGATTTAACCCAGAGGCACTCAACCACTGAGCCACTTTCCCAGCCCTTTTTATATTTTATTTAGAGACAGGGTCTCGCTAAGTTGTTTAGAGCCTTGCCAAGTTGCTGAGGCTGGCTTTGAACTCATGATCTTCCTGCCTCAAAATCCCCAGCTGCTGGGATTACAGGTGTGCACTCCTGTACCTGGCCACATAGTAGATCTTGTGTAACATTGAATCAGAGAAGAAATTGGAGAAGGAATAGAGAAAGAGGAGAGAAGCCACCTGCAGAGGAGGTTTCAGGAGGGCGCGGTCTGGGGCGATGCGGAGAGGAGAAAGAGTCACTGGGAGGAGGTAGAAGGGGGATCCACTAGTCCTGCTGACTGCACAGGGCTGGCCAAAGCTTAAGAGAGGAATACACGGGAGTCATTCTGTACAAAGCCTGTGCTTTTGGGTCAGTCAAAGGGGGAGAAGGAAAAGGCATGTGGCCGAGGGAAGTTTGCAGTTGTGACTTTTGTTTTATTCGAAGCATTTGAGAAAAACTGCAGAGTAGCCTCTATACCTGCCCTGAATTTTTCTTCTCTGGTCACCAATCATAGTAGCCATGGGGAGGAGGATTTGCGACCTCCCTTATGGTTGGCAGTGAGAAGTTAGCAATGGTTGGCCCTGATGCTGTGTTTCTCTCTTCCTCCTTCAGGTCTGAATGCTGGTGCTTTCTACGCCTTGTCCACGCTGCTGAATCGCATGGTGATCCTGCACTACCCGGTGAGGCACTTCCCTGAGCATGTTGGGCCTGGGGATGGTAGGATTTCCAAGTCTGTCCCTGCAGAGGCTGGGGCAGTGCTTAACTCTTGACTCTAGGCAGCCCCGTATGGGGTCTGCTAATGGGATTTGAAGAGATACGGCCCCAGGTCTCGACCCTGGCTTTGAAAGTTCTAAGATATGTGATGGTGTGACAAGCTAGTGAGCATCTTTGAACTCTTCTTTTTTCTGCACAAGAAGCATAATTCTTGTAAGATTATTTTTAGGATTAGAGAGTAATAATATTTGTGTATGAACATATATGTGTATATATATTCATATCATATTTGTTACATATAATATATGTAAAGTCTATATCATGTCACCTGGCAACACAGTAAAAATACACACTTGCACATAAAATGTTTAATTTGTAATATATGGGCAAGGTTTAATTTTAAGCTCTTAGTTGCTCAACTGAAACTAATTTTTAAATGCTTCCAAAAACAGTGAGGGCTAGTTGTTGGGAAAGAGATACTGAGTGTCCCAGAGTTAGGGACACCAAGGTTCAAGTTCAATCCTCCCTCTCTTTGTGTGTGTGTGTGTGTGTGTGTAGTACTGGGGATTGAACCCTGTGCTTTGCTTATGCAAGACAAGTGCTCTTGTCAAGTGCTCTGAACTACATCCTCAGTCCTTTTTGAATTTATTATTTTGAGGTGGGGTCAAAATAATAAATTCAAAAATTTATTGAATTTTTGAATTTATTATTTTTCAAATTCCTTCGGTTCTCACCTAAGTTGCTAAGGCAGCCTCAATCTTGCTATCCTTCTGCCTCAGTCTCCCAAGTTGCTGGGATTACCAGCATATACCACCATGCCCAGCATCCACTATAGTAGCCGGGGTTATATTGTTAGGAAGAACAAGTATTCTAGGATTCCTCTCCCAGATCATCTTCTTACAAGGTCTTTTGACCTGATACTTTATGATTATTGGCTGGACCAGAGCCCGAATTGCTTGACTTCACCCTCTTGTTCCATAATGACTGCACATTGTCATGTATCTTGTGTCTTATCCTATCACTGGGTGATCTTTGGGGTTTCCCCAGGGTGAAGAAGTGAATGCTGGAAGAATCGGCCTGACCATTGTCATTGCAGGGATGCTGGGGGCTGTGATCTCAGGCATTTGGCTGGATAAGTCCAAAACCTACAAGTAAGTGACTTTTCCTCTGAGCCTGAAAATTGGGGACCCATCTTTTGAAAAGACCACCTTCATTGGCAACAGAAGGTTTGGGTGTGGCAGCTTGGGAGTCTGAGGGGGTCCAGAAGACAGAAACACATCTTCTCTGAGCTTTAGTTTACTCATTTACAAAGTGAGGGCTACCATATCCACCCTGGGGGTATCTCAGAAGGGTGAGAGAGGGCAGACAGGAAGGCTAGCCGCCACCTCTGATCCCCACATAACTCCGAGGAAGGGGCAGATAAAGGACAAATGAAAATGTATAGGAAAAAAATCTCAGCAGTTGGAAAGTTTATGGATCCTCCAAAGAGTGGAGAGAAAGAGATGATTTCACCACCGTGCTCCCACAACTCAGCTCTTTATGGATCCCGGGAGGTTCACCAAGGTGCTCTGTGTGCACTCCAGTTTGCAGAGAATATAGTCTTGCAGTTGTTTATACCTTGCCCGTAAATGTCTTGAGGTGCTTTGGACCTGAATGTCTAGTGTCTTTCTGAGAGCTCAGAGCTGTCCTTAAAGGCTTAAATTGTGCCTTGCAGATTCCTGGCCCCACCCTGTGGATGCCTTACAGTAGAGGAACCTGCATTTATAAAAAGCAGAAGCAAGCTGGGTGTCCCAGTTTAATGGGACAAAGTACTCCTGGCAGCAGACAGCAGCCCGATTTCTTCCTCCTCCTCCTCCTCCTCCTCCTCCTCCTCCTCCTCCTCCTCCTCCTCCTCCTCCTCCTCTTCCTTCTCCTCCTTCTTCTTTTTTCCTGTGCTGGGGGTGGACCAGGGCCTCAGGCATGGTAGGCAAGCCCTCTACCACCGAGCCCCACCCCCAGCCCCTTCTTCCCATCTTGTTGGGGCTTTTCAGTGCTCCCATGCATTGGGTGCTCAGTAACCACTGCTGGTGGGCAGCTGCCAGGGTGCCTTGTGCCAGGGTGGGGCATTCAGCTTTCTCAAATCCTCCAAGTTTCCAGGGTCTGGAGGCGACAGACAGTGGCAGACCTGTTTTCTGCCCCACAAACCCGCTTCTATGAGGCTCTGGTCAGACCAGGTCCCGCTCTGGCTGCCCTAGTCAAAGGCCAATTGAGGTCACTCCTGGGGATGTGGCTGCCTGGCTCACCCTGACGAGGAGCCTGGCTCTGCTTAATTACCGCTGGTGGAACTTGGCTGCCGTCTCGTCTCTGCCATCTGTTAGTTGCTTGATTCTTCTAAGAGCAAGAGCAGAGAGGACAGGCCATCCCCAAGCCAGAGAACCGCAGTGTCCCTTCTTCTAGGGCTTGCTCTGTATCAGGAGCAGTGGGAGCGGGATGGAATGCTGCTGGGTCTGGGGTGTGGGCAGCCAGAGGATCTGGATGAATCAGACAGTATGATGAAAGGACTGGGGAGGAGGGACACTTTCTCAACCTTCTTTGGAAATCAGTCATTGCCAGCTCCTAGTGTCATTTGATGTCTAAATCCAGCGGTCAGCCTGAGACCTTCTTTGCCCTCTTTTACTACCCAGGCAGAAAAAAAAAAAAAAAAAAAAAAAAACAGCCCTTGGTGGCTAAGGGACTCTGTGTCCCTGTCATTTCGGTGCCGGTTTTCTTCTCAAAGGTTCCACTTTGGTTTGGAGGCTGGACATTGGGTAATGAGGCCCATTTATCTTAGGCTGTGCCTACAAATAATCTTTCTAAACTGGTCAGTGGTTTAAGATGAATCTGTGATTGAACAAACATAGCCAAATAAGAAACAAACAAATAAAAAGTTGGGTATCTGGAGAATTCGTGGAGTCACCGAGAAAGAGTGGTATCCATGAAGCTGCTTTCTGCGGAGGGGGTGGGCTCAGAAGAAGGGGAGCAGGGTGAAGGGAGAATGAGGCTCCTTGACCTCAGGAGGTGCTTTGAAGCACCAGGCTGAAGCGGCATCCTTTGGAGGCTCTGGTCTCCATCTTTTCCAAAGATGCAACTACATAGTAGATTATTACTCCTGCTAGTAGCAGTAGAAAGTGCTAACATTTAAAATCCAGCTTTGAGTTCAAATCCCAGCTCTGCATTTACTCAACCCATGCTTTGGACAAGTAACTTGAGTAATTTCTTTCCCCCTTGGTACAATGAGGGATTGTCATACATTTCATGCAGGATTTTTGTAAGGGTTGAGTTGAAAGTGTTTTGCAGAATCTGATACCCAATAAATGTAGGTATTAGTTCGACATTCCATAAAATGCCTGCTGGTGCCCCAACATGACTCTGACTCCAGGAGAAACATGTGACGGCTGTAAGTGCTCATCCTCTGGGCTCTGATGTTCCTGGCATGAAGTCAGAAATGGTGTGGAGCTTGAGCCCTGCAGGAAGCAGTACAGGGAGAGGAGTGGGGTCTCCTGGAAGGGTCCGCCACAGCATAGTCCTAGGTAATGGACACAGAGAGAGAAGGGCATGAAGGGGCACATCAGATCTTGCTGTGGATATTTTCTGAGGGGATCTATAAAGGGAAAGGTAACGGGTGGGTGAGGGAGAATGCTCTCTCTGAATTCCACTGTCTACAACAGAAGAGTTCAGATTCAACAGGAAAAGCTCTGCAGGGCTGTGTCAGTGGCAACAGGAAGAGCTTCCTGATGACAGAGGGTCTGAAAGTCAGATCACTGCCCAGCATTGCCATGGGGGTCTTGGGGTAAAGCTAAAAAGCAGCTTTCGGGATGGTCCTGAGGATCACGGTCACCTGACTGTGGCTGGTATTTGATGCATGTTTCTTTCTTTCTTTTTCTTTTTCTGGTGAGAAGTAGTGAGGAAAAGGGCTGTGCTCTTGCTGCCTCAGAGTAGGAAATGACAAGCTGAGGAACAGCTTGCTGAGAGCCTTCTGTGGGAAGAGAGCAGCCTACTGCACGGCGGCTTCATACTTGCCCGGTTTTACCCTTTGTAGCATCGACCGTGATGTGACTAAATAATTACTTATGTGATGTTTGGTTCCATGCTCATCGGCCTCATGGACAGAAAGTTTTATGAAAGTAGTTGTCCCGGATCACAGCACGGAGCTTGACGTACAGCAGAGGTACCCAACAGATACTCGTGGAATGATCCATCCTGCTAAAGCTGGAAGAAAGTGACTCGGTTCTTTGCTTCTGTTCAAAGGGAGACAACCCTGGTGGTGTACATCATGACTCTGGTGGGCATGGTGGTGTACACGTTCACCTTGAGCCTGGGACACCTGTGGGTAGTGTTCCTCACAGCTGGCACCCTGGGGTAAGTTTCACCATCCCTTGGAAAACACCACCCCATACCTCCTAGAGCTGCAAAGGTCCTAGGGTGCTAGTTGACAGGGCCCCCTTTGCTGCCTTCTCTGTGACTTCAGAAGATATCCAGTGCTCTTGGAAATACGTAGCACTCCAGGTAGCCTGTCTGTCCTCTTGGGATGGAGTGAAGCATGAAATATGCCCTTTAATACCTCTGGGGTCCTAGGAAGGAAATGTCTACAGTCTCTATTAGCTTTGCCTGGGACGACATGGGGTCACTGGGCATGGAATCAGCAACTCTGGGTCTGGGTCTCAGTTCTGCGAGGACCATCTGTTAGATCTCACTTATCAGTTTTGACCTTCAGTGTCCTCATCTATAAATAAAGATGGGTGTGGCCTGCCTCCTGGAGTTGTTGGCAGGATTGAGAGAGAATGGATATGAAAATAAGAAGTGTAGTGCAGATATAGGGAATGAGAATTGGAAATTTCTAGGCTTGTTGTATGCAAAAAATATTGATTAGTACCTTTACACAGGGCCCGTGTTCAGTCATACCTCCTGGCTCTTTTCCTCCGGGCAGCATGTGTGTGTATGATGCATTTGAGACAGAGACATCTCTGCCCTCAGTCCATCTCAGCTGCCACTCTCTGGAGGAACATAAAGAGGACTCTGAGTGCCTTCTCCCAGATCCCAGAAAGCCATGGAGAAGCCCCACTTCCAACACAGAGCGTGTGTGCCCAGGACAGGGTCTCCCAGTCAAAGTGAAACAAACCAGGCCTCCTTGCCCTTCTGTAAATGCTGACCCTGTCCTCGGTGGCTAAACAGAGAAGCAGCCTGGGACACTACAGGCCTGCTGAGCATAAGGCACGTGTAGGGACTTCTCGGTCTATAGGGATGTCCCTTTCTGTCGGGGGGATGGCCAGATCACCCAAGAGCCTGGGCTGTCTTGATGGGAAGGACAAAGCGGAAGAGGGTATCTAAGGGTCGATGTGGGTGCCCTGTCCTTGTTCTGGGGGTTCTCCATCACCCGTTCTCTGATCTGCTCTCCAGCTTCTTTATGACCGGCTATCTCCCGCTGGGGTTCGAGTTCGCCGTGGAGCTCACGTATCCGGAATCGGAGGGCATGTCATCGGGCCTCCTCAACGTGTCTGCACAGGTTGAGCTCCTGTTCCCCCTTTGTTCCCTGCCTGCCTGTGTTGACATTATAGCACGGCAGCTCAGGTCCCTAAAATGGGCTAGTTGGCAGGGCCCTCGTTTCCAATCTTCCTTATGCTTTTCCAGGTATTTGGGATTATCTTCACCATCTCCCAGGGTCAGATCATTGACAGCTATGGAACCATGCCTGGGAACATCTTCCTGTGTGTGTTCCTCTCCCTGGGAGCAGCCCTCACTGGTGAGTTTGGGTCTGAGGGCAAGATGAGGTTCAGGCTGTTTTGGGGGCCAGGCCATTAGCAATTTGGGACCCCAGTGTCTTGGCTGATTGTGCAGATGGGGAATATGCATGCAGGGGCACAGGTGGGAGGGCTTGTTAGGAAGCTGTGTGGGAGGCAATGACATGTTTTGCTGGAATGATCATGAACTTTGGAGCTAGACGACCCATGTTTAAATCTCAGACTGACACTGACATTTCTTCTGCCGACTTTGGGCAAGTAGAGCAACCCCTAGGAGCCTCGGTTTCCTAACCTGTACATGCAGGATTGTTGTGATTAGAGCAATATGTGTCCCTGACATATCGGTGGCGTTTAAGTGAAGGCCAGTGTCATTGTGGACTTCTTTCTACCTCTCAGGGACAGCAGTGATCCTTGGGGCTTCTTGGCATTAGCTGATAGTTCCCCTTGCTCCCTCGAGGATCTGAAGTAGTTTGGGATACCTGTGATCCTGGCAAAAATGAGGGTTCCCTCTGAGAAAAATGACCACTAATCTCCATGTCTTGTCACTCTTTATTTTTTTTTCCACTTCAGCATTCATTAGGGCGGACCTCCGGAGGCAGAAGGCAAACAAAGAAGTTCCTGAGACTGTGAGTATGTGGGAGCTTTTTTCAGACAGAGATATGGGTTCTGAGCTTGTGATCCAGACATGGCCGCATAGCGGGGCCCAGGGAAGCTCCCAGAGGGAGCATCTCAAAGGTGTCCTCATTTTGTGTCCTGGCATTGCTTTTCTGCTGTTGTTTCCGGGGCCCTTGGGCTTCCTACCCTTCTCCTGACTCCTTTGCTGTGGCTCCCAGAGCATGTCACTGTGGTCACAGTTCCTGAGCAGCGCCCACCCCTCGGATCCTGAGCCAAGTCCCTGGCTCTGCTGCTGTCAGCCTGGGGTCAGTGACTAGGGAGGGAAAGTGGAGCCTGGCATGGCAGTGTGTGCCCTAAGGCAGGGGCACTCCTGGCATGTGACAGCCCTTAGGCAGGGCCATGGGGATGGAGCCAGTAGGTTGCCATTAAGGCTCTGTAAGGGACAAGTCAGGAAGCAGGAGCTGGTGGTGGTGGAAAGGAGAGGACCAGGAGAATGATCTAGAACAGAAAAGTGTTTCCTACCTGTTCTAATCAGCTGGGAGCCACTTTAAACCAAAATGTTAGGTCTCAAATCTGAGCAAGTTTGAAAGAAATTTCAAATACGAGGAAGAATAAAAGTAGTATATTTCTTAAAAAAAAACAAAACCAACCTATTACAGAGGTAGCATAAAAAAAGGGAAAAAAATTTAAAATCACCCTATAATTCCATCATAGAGAGATGAGATGCTCTTATTGTTTGTATTTATTTCATGTCTGTATCCACATATGTGTGTGTGTATTTATACAAATATATGTAATTTTTTCACTTTTAAAACAGGAACAAAATCTATCCTCTTTTCTACTTCCTGTAAACACTCTCAGGCTACTAGTCTTCTACAACATATGTTTAATGATTGCACAGTGTGCTGTGTATGGATAAGCCATGATTGTTTAGCAGTGTTCCTGTCTGCACATTAATATTTTTTGAATCATTGCTATAAACACTATTCTAATTAACATGTTGGAAACTGAATCTTTGTGCATGTTATTTTTTATTATGTTTTCCTTTTGCGGTGCTGGGGATTGAACCTGGAGCCTCATGCATGGCAGGCAAATGCTGTACCACTGAGCTACATCACCAGCCTGCATGTGTTTTTTGGTACCAGAGATTGAACCCAGGGGCGCTTAACCACTGAGCCACATCCCCAGTCCTTTTTTGATGGGGCAGGGGTACCAGGGATTGAACTCAGGGGTACTTGACCACTGAGCCACATCCTAGCCCTATTTTGTATTTTATTTAGACACAGGGTCTCACTGAGTTGCTTAGGACCTCACTTTTGCTGAGGCTGGCTTTGAACTCTCAATCCTCCTGCCTCAGCCTCCTGAGCTGCTGGGATTACAGATGTGTACCACCATGCCCAGCACATCCCTAGCTCTTTTTGAATTTTTATTTTGAGACATGGTCTCGCTAGGTTGCTTACAGTCTTGCTAAATTGCTGAGGCTGACTTTGAACCTATGATCCTCTTGCCTCAGCTACTTGAACCACTGGGATTACAGGCATGTGCCACTGTGCCCAGCTCTGCATGTTCTTATGTGTATGGTATTTCCTTGGGAGATGGATCAGTGGTCATTCACATATTTAAGATTTTATATGTGTTGCTAAATTGTTCTCTAGAAAGGTACTGTCAATACTACCAATGTATATTGCTATAGCAATGTAGAGGAGTGCCAATACTGAGCATTTGCTATTTTGAAATATCTTTGCCAATTTTCTAGCACCAAAATGGTTTTCTGCAAGAGATGTTTTTAGCATGTTAGCATATGTGTTGGCAGATAGATGAGAATCTTCAGTACTTTACTGTTTGTCTTCTGATGTCACATTTCTAAAGTTGACAGGCAGAGTTGGGCACAGTAGGGCACACTTGTAATCCCAGCTACTTGGGAGCTACTTGGATTGTTTTTTAACAATCATCTTCTGTTTTTATGAACAGTTTTCACTATGGAATGTGATATATTGTGTTGACATGAAATTTTGTTGCTTTTTAAAAAAGTATGTGTTTATGTTGGCTGTGATATAGGCAAACAAGGAGAAATTAGAAATAACCTAAGACTCAACCTCCCAGAGGTACCTTAGGAGCATTTTAGTCAGTTTCCATGCCGTCATCTGTGGGTCTGCTGGTATGTTTCCTTTACTGCTCTGTTTCTTTGCAGTACATAGCTTGACAGACTCCACATATTTATACGTGATCACAACTTCATCTCTCTCAAGTGTGTGTGTGTATATATATATATATATTTCCATCTTGTTTACTATTTCATTGTTCCAATATTGTACTCTTCTTGCAGCCAGATCCTTGTACATGTGGCCCAGGTTTGTTAATCAAGGTTGGAGTTCTTGGCTCAGTCTTCTTGAGTAGGGGAAGAAACATGGGGTAGGAACAGGAGCCCTAAGTTCTGGTAGTGATGCACAATTATCTTGTGTTGCTGGATACATGATGCTGTATCTGGATCTCACCAGCGTTTATGACTGCTCAGTATGAAGGGGAGATCAGAGTCAGGCTGGTACTAACACGAGCAAGGAAGCCATGGCTGTCACTGTCATTGTACACCCCATGGTGATCTGTGTAATTTAGACACCTGCAGATATGTGTTGTCAGATCTAGCCACATCTGTTCTCTCTATATACATCAGTGAGATGTATAGTTTAGGTAACAAGTGATAGAACCAGTGATTATCTTCTTGGTTTGGGCTTCCATTTTTCTTCCATCACATAGCCAATAGCTGTTCTTCTGTCTCTACTTTTTCTGGTTGTAATTCCAAGGTGATGGACGTGGAAGGCACAGGTGTGTGTGTATGTGTGCATGTGCATGTGTATCAGAGAGAGAGAAGTGGTTGATGGACTGACTTGAGTTGGACTTTGCCTGAATGAAGGCTTCTCAAGCCTGGATGAGCTGGTGCAAAAGGCCAGCAAGAGCAAGAATGGGAAGGGTTGATTCCTACCGCAGTGGTCCTTGCTGTGTACTGGCCCTGAGACACTCTTGGGGAAGAAAGCGCCATTTGCTCAATTGATCCTGGCCCAGCCCCTCTTTTGGGCTTTGAGTGTGTAGTGCTATGTCTGTGCCCAAGGCTTTAATGACAACAGGCAAAGCACTTTTTTTTAGAATACCAGACAAATGCCCAAGCTGGCATTTTGAACCCCACGGGATGATTTCCAGGCCATCTTTAATTCCATATCTAGGTACCAAGCATAGCCCAGAAGACTCCTCCCCATAAATGACCCTGCGCTCTTCCTCCTCAATAAAACCAAGACCAAATTTCTTGGAAGTCTTTTTTCTTAGGCACAAGATATAAATACACAGCCATCGAGTTTATCTGTGCAGTTAGGCATGCTGCCTTTTAAAATATTTTCTTTTTGTGCCATCTACTCTACATACATTGTAATGATGCCCCTCATCCTGGGGGCTGCCTCCAAATAGGGATGGTTGGAAATTCTAAGGCAATTGCAGACCTGGTGCTTTGGATAGCTAATTTTTGGAGTGAGAAAGTGCTTTTGGCTGTCAGAATGGGGAGAGAAAGTTCACTTTCTCTGCTCCAGTCTCGAGAGTGAGTCTATGGTCCATGGTGGTTGTGGTGGTTGTGGGCCCGGGTGTGTTTGGGCAGCGTTTTTAGTGGGGGCTGGTTGCTTGTTTTCTTGATCCCTTTGTTGGCTGTAGGGGATGCACCAAGTGGCCTCTGGCTCTTGGACTTTCACTGATTAGTCACTTCCGGGTGGAGTCCTGTGCCTTTTACCCACAGGGCTGCGTGCTTGCTTTGCCTTGTAGAAAGTCCAGGAGGAGGAGAACAATACCAGCAAGGCGCCCACCATCCTGTCGGAGGATCATCTCTGAGAGAGAGAGAGGTGGCAGCCACTCAGGGATCACGAACACCCCACCTCTTCCTTCAGCTCAGCTCTCACTGCCAGCACAAAGTCTTCACTGGAGAAGCTTGTGGAGGGAATCAGTTGGAATATTTGCGCCTTACATGTAAGGCGGCACCTCTGCCTTCTGAGCCCACTCAAGAGCCCGAATGCTTTAGTTGGGGGAAAGTGTACCTTTCACCAAATGCACACTGGATTCCCATCCCCCCTCCTTTTAGGTCCTGGGTGCTGGTGCTGGGTGGGAGGGACTGATGGAGGGTATTGGACTCTGGCTTTCCCTCATCACCTTCATGGAGAATGCTTGCAAAATTATCACAGAAGAAAGCTTATTCAGGATATTAACTTTTTCTAGTGTCTTAAGACCCTCACGTGAAGCCCAGTTTTTGCTAAGGAGGGGCAAGTTGCTCTGACTGAGGGTCATTCCCGGGTCTCAGATGGACCACTCAAGTTCCCTGAAAGGGCAGCACCGTGTGGACAACCTTGGTCAGGGAAGCTCTGTTAGGACTCTTGGCCTCAGGTCTCCTGGCCTAGTGTTGGGATTTATCTCCAAACCCTCTTTCCTAAGACCTTATCAGACCAAACATCAATAAACTGGACAGAAACTTTGTCACTTTGTCATGGACACAAAAGAGAAAGTGATTTGGGAGGGCTGATTCCCTGGGTGTGACAGTGCTCGGGCTGCCCTCTGAGTGGGTTTGTAGGGACCCACCTGTGGTAACTCTAGAACTTTGAGTTGGGATGGGAAAGAGGTTTTTCCTCCAAAAGAAGGGCTCATGCAAGGACTTGCGGGTGTCACCGGCCACCCAGTTACCTTCATCTGGATATCACACTCAGACATTAGCCCAAGTGCCTGTTTTATCCTGAGGGAGGGCAATCATGGCAGCTGATTCTAACCTTTACTGAAAACTAATCTTGATCCTTCCACTCCAACAAATCCAAAGCTGACTCTAAGAGATGACAGGGAAGAAGGAAAGGTGCTTCTCGAAGCTGGCATTGAGCTGCTGGAATGACACATTTCCCGCCTCAGATGGGGATAGGTTTGCATACCAACCCCTCCCCCACCTCCTGTAATAATGTTTATCAGTCTAAATTTAAAGGGTGTCCCTTCAAGTCAATTCAAGCCGACCTCTCTCCTGCCTGCCCTCTCTCTCCTGCTATCTGGCTCTCTCATGGACTTCAGTGGTGTCTTCTGAAAATAAGAGAAATTTTGGTAATTTCTCCTGTGCCTTTCACAGCTGTAACCATGGCCACTGTGCTCTTTTGCTGTGGTCACTGCCCTGGACTTTGTATGTCAGAGCAGCCGGGGCTGGCTGAAGTGCTGGGGTGCTTGGGCTACTGCCAGAGGGGAGCCAGACGTGTGTGTGTGTGTGTGTGTGTGTGCGCACAGATTTAAGCAATAGGAGAAACACACTGCCTATGTAATAAAAAGTTCACACTTTTGACAGAGGGAGGGTTGGGGTGAAAGGGAGATGTGGCTTTTGACAGGAGGAATATGTGTATTCTTTAACCCCTCAAAATGTATTAACGTGTTTACTGAATCCATTGCTGTATTTTTGAAAAAAAAAACACATTTGTATTTCCTGTAATTTCAGATGTTTTAAAGCAATAAAGGATTCTCACATGATCTGTCCGGTCATTTGCTGGGGCAGAGAAGGCTTTGGGGAGTCTCCATGAGGTTGTCACACATCAGAGCCCGAGGTGGGAAAGGTGCAGGGGTCAGGGAGGAGGCTGGAGGAGGAGTATCTGGGACCTCTCTTGACCCGGGTGCTATTATCCTGGTGGCTTTTTAAAAGACTATGAAGGTCCCTGTCAGCCTCCATGGGACACTGCAACTCAACAGCCAGCATGACCCTGACCTCTTTCCTCCTGTGTATATGCTGGAATGTGACCGTTGGTGAGACAGCTCACTGTTGTTCCTGGCTCTGCCTCAAAGGATCGCTGAAGTGTTTGTTCTCAGTCACCCCAGCCACACACCAGCTTGCCCTGGCCGGAGTCCACAGCTGGGGCCTAGCATCTGTCCTTCTGCTCTTCTCCTTTTCTTTTGAGCTGGGCTGCTTACTGCCACTCCTCGCCCAGTTGTGCTCCTTTCCCTTACAACTGTTACTTGGAGATGGCTGCTGCTCTCAGTTTTCTGTACATTTTGTTCCCTAGACATTTGCGCTGTACTTCCGGCACTGTGGCACCCCATTATTAGCAATTCTTGGCTAGAAAGACAGCATTACGATTCTACTTTAAATGATCTGGGAAGGAACTCAAGTTGGCGTTGTTAAGAAATCTCCTATTCATAGTGCCTTCTAAACTGTCTACCCGCACCATCTCTTTAGTATCTTACCTTTACATGAATCACATTTCTATGACAGAGGACCCAACTCATTCATTCATTCTTAGTTGGTCTCCAGGCAGGTCTACACTGGAATGCTAACTCTAGGACTGCTGCTTCTCTTGCTGTCTCCGTACAATAGTGGATAAGGAAGAGTTCTTACCACACATCTCTTTTTTCTACATTTGGTGTCCTGGAGATGTGACGCCTGGAATTACTGCGCCCCCTTTTGGCACCATAAAGGAAGCCAGCCTGGGGAGGAAGGAAGAGCAGCTCGGCAGAACTGAGAAGAACAGAGAAATGGAGCTAGAGTCTTTTTTTTTTTTTTCCCTTCAGTATATGGAGTTTTATGTAGCTAGAGTCTTGATCAAGCTATTCCTGAAGCTTATAATCCCAGTCAGTCAGGTTAACTTTACGTTTAAGCTAGTTGAAGGTAGGTTTTGTTCCTTCCACTTAAAGAGCCGACAGAGAATTCCCAAAGTATTTAGGTAGAAACATCGAACATCCTTCTTACTCCTACAAGCCTCCCTTTCTGATCTATCCTGCTGTCATGACACTGATCTTACTTGTTGAACAAGACTGTCCCTGCCTACCTGCCCCCTCTACCCTGCTTTGTATCTGAAGACATCTGATTCCTGAGCATTCAACTCTGAGATGAAACCCCCACCTCGGGAAGACCTTTCTGGTGATCGAGATCCTCCCACGTCCACCACCTCCACCCCTTCTTGAAGAAAACAGCTTGTCTTCTCTGGCATTCTTCTGTCGGTAGTTCTGCCTTCCTGGCCTGGCTTGGCTACAACATGAGGCTCATGGGAGCAGAGGCATTGCCATCTTGTCATTTCTGTTTCCTGTGTGTCTGGCATGGAAAAGTACTCAATCAATATTTGTTGAAATATCTAGTGGCCTTTCTGGCATACACAGCGTGTGGGTGGCCCAGCCAGTGGAGGCTCACCAGGTGGTGTGGAGGGCCACTATCTACTCTGGTACATCACCCTCGGGATCTAGCTGGTTCCTTTTCATGGTCATCCAGCTATTTTTTCCGTGGTGCCTAATCCTACTTTGTTTCTGTGTTTTCAGTTATCTGTTTCTTCTTTAGGAAGATCAAGAAAGGGAAGAAAGGGTCCTGAGGTTGAAATATGAACTTAGAATCATATTTTAATTTTTTTGGCAGTGTTGGGGATAGAACCCAGGGCCTCATGCATGCTAGGCAAGGGCTCTGCCACTGAGCCACAATCTCAGCCCTGTGAACAGAGAATCTTGAAGATCCACGAAGAGGAAGATCTGACCTCAGAAATACAAGAGATCTGAGCAAATGACAATAAGGAGCTGGAGGCCCCCAGTATAACTTGGGACACAAGCTGTGGTGCTCTCGGCCAGAGTACGAGAACTGATCAAAGCAGAGGGTTTTAGTATTTATTACAAAATTCATTACACAAATACAGCTGACCAGAAGGTCTAAAAACAGCCCAGACTCTTCCAACCCTCACCCACCTGTAGTAAAAGAAGAGCCACAGTCCTGCTCACACAGAAGAAGAACTGCCTGTCCTTGGCGGGTTCAGAGTTGAGAGTCTAGCAGCAGAGAGGAGCCCAGTGTGTGGACAGCTCCTTGAAGCAGCCCTTGGTCACAGCTGCGCGGGGTGGGCAGCAGCTTCAGGTTTCACAGTTCTCACATCCCCACCACGAGCCAAACCGAGGAATGGAAATAAAAAGGGCAAAAAAATAAAAAAAGCAGAACAAAAGCAGAAGGCTGGAAGAAGGAGCCTACAGGGGGCTGCAGGTGGGGAGGACACATGGCAGGGGCTTTTAAGGGGCAGGTGATTTCTTGACTTGGGTGGCTTATTTGAATGTTGACTTTAAAATTATTCTTTAAATTGTACATACATGTCGTACACTTCCCTGTGTGCATGTTATGTCTTAAATGTTTTTAAATGCCAAAAAAAAAAAAAGCAAAACCTCAACAACTTAAAAGGCCAAAAGTGAGTAAAGGGGCTGAGGATGAAGCCCCAAAGAAGAAATTAAAGAGCAGAGAATGAAGGGGAGACAGAGAGGTGGGAGGTGGCGCCGTCCCAGAGGTGGCGATGTGGCCTCAGTTCCTCTTCTTCTGTCTGGATGCTGGCTCTGCTTCTAGGTACTGGAGCCCGACTAGCATACCCAGGATGGAGAAACCTTGAACACAGAGACAGGTGAGTGGGGACGTAAACATGGGGCCTTCTTACCATGCACCTGTCCCCTGCAGCAGCCGGGGTGATGGGACAGTTGCTGAGGGAGGCCTGGGGGGTGGGGGGCTTACTTGCCACCATCAGTGGGGCCAGGACACCAATTGTGGGTGCAGCAGTTCCAAATACAAACAACTCAGAGAGGAAGTGCCCCAGGGCGAGGAGGAAGGTCCAGAGTGTGATGTGGTAGAGGCTACAAGAGAGCAGACAGAAATGGGAACGGACATTACTGCTTGTTTGGTGCAGCATGGCAGGAAGTATTAGTCAGACTTGATACACAATCATGTGACTACGGCTGAGAAAGGGTGCGTGTTCCTGAGAAATACCTGGCTGCATGATCACCTCAATTTGTTCTCACCTAGGATAAAACGAAAGGCTTTGAAACTAAAGGTAGCTCTGTGGCTCATCTGGGAGGAGAATGGTCCAAGCACTCAGAGTGAGTCCCCAAGTCATAGCAAGGTAGAGAAACCGGCTACAGTGAGGCAGACCCTGGATTATGGCAACCCTAGGCCGTGCGTACCACTGTGAACCATCACATCTACATAGTCTGCTTGTCCAATTTGGCAGACCGCCTAGTCTAAGCCCACCTGGTAGGTGTCTGGCCCTGTGCCGGTCAGGGTTTAAAAGATAGATGACACAGAATGAATGTCTAGAATTGAGAGGAAGGAGTAAGACATCTTGGGGCTTTTAGATTCATTTGCAGCCAGTTGTTTGGTGTCTTGGCCTACAGAAGTGGTTAGAGGGAGGACTCAAGGACCCCTTGGGGTAAGAGCTTGTTCTTCAGTTTTGACTCCAAGATGAAGAAGAGACAGGCAACTGGCTGATGAACCTCTTGGATTGCTGATATTCTTTTTTGAAGTATGAAATTCAGGAAAAAATTAGGAAATACTTCAAATATATTAAAAAGATGGTAGCATGTTATAATGAACCCCAGTGCAACTAACTAATATGCAGTTCTATCAAATCTTAACATTTGAACATTTTTGTTTCAGATACTTTTTTCCTTATGAAATATTATATCTAACAGTTATAGCATTCTGTGCACCCTTATCCTATCCTGATCCTGTTGTCCTCCCTCTCCCTCCCCCAGAAGTAGTCAATATCTTAAATCTGGTTTTTATCATCCTGGTACATGCTTTTATATATTAATAGACATGTACGCATGTGTGTTGATTTTGAGTCTCCAGTGAGAGAGGAAACAGTAACAGTCGCACGTCGGAAATGCATGGATCAAAGTCCTAGGCTAGAAAGGACCAGAAATAGCAAGTCAGCATTCGCAGCTGTCCCGTGCTGGGAAAATGGGAGAGGTGCCTGGGGAACAGAGGTAAGGACAAGTAAGACTTATCTCTGCTTACTCTATGAGCCCAGAAACAGAAGTTGATCTCTTTTCCTATCACCAATTCTTCATCATGGTAAAGGTCGTCTTCTTCTTCTTCTTTTTTTTTTTTTTTTTTTTGATTTTGTACTTGGAATTGAACCCAGGGGTGCTTTACCACTGAGCTACATTCCTAGCCGTTTTTAAAATTTTGAGACGATGACCCAAGTTGCTGAGATTACAGGTATGCGCCACCACACCCAGCTATAATAAAGGTCTTTAAAATGATTATTCAATCCTCCCTCCCTGTCACCCTGAGAAGTAGAACAGCTATCTGTTATCATTTTATAGATGAAGAGACCAAGGTGCAGAGAAAAGTAAATAATGGACTTGTTTCTGTAAAGCTAATTACCAACAAAATCGAGACCAGAATACATTTTCTTATTTTCATTCTTGGTCCTGGGACGTTTCCACTAAACCATACTGCTTCCAAAAATATGTGTCAATCTGGGACAAGTAAACCACAGTTTCAAGTTAAAAAAAAAAAAAAAATTAAAGTTGGAGAGCTTAAATCCCTTGATTCAAATCCCACTTGAGTCAGTCTTCCTCAGTTTAAATTAATTGGGTCTCTAATATTCAGATCTGCAAAATCAGGAATGAGAATCCAGGGCTGTTAGGAGGAGACTTAATCAAGGTCATGTACATGAAAATTCCTGGCATAATTAGGGGATTCAAAAAATATTACTGCCTTCTCTCTTCCCAGATGCTGAGAGCTTGGATATGACAAAAATATTTGCGAGTGAGGCTGTTTTGACAGCCTCACCCAGAGAACTGAGCACAGGTTTCCACCTAGCTTGGGATGATTATTGCTGAGGAAAGCTTGAGCCCCCTCCAGTGGCTAGAGCGGGATATGGCATTGTCTAGACAGGAGGCTAGGCCTGCCTGAGATTGTTTTGCACCTTGTCTTGGTCCCCCCACAGAGGCAGCAAGGGGATTCTCCCCCACCCTCACCTACTGACTCTGTAAAAGCACGTCAGTTTACTTTGTGGTTCCTCTTTTTTCATACATCAAGATTTCTGATCATTCCTGCTGCTTAAAGAGGAAAGTTATGTGTGGGTGGTTACTCTAAAAAGATCATATCGTGGCTCAGTGGCAGCGCATTTGCCTGCCATGCACCAGGTCTTGGGTCTGATCTACAGCACTGCAAAATAAATCAAGATGACAATAACAACAAACGGAAGCTAAAAGAGCACATCATTCTACGTCTTTAGCAGAAGAAAGGCAGATTCTTTAGTAAAGGAATGGAGGGATATGATGCAGACCACTAGATAACAACACTGCCAGTCTGCTATGTCAGTTCCAAAGATTTTTCAGATATTAAAGAAGACTTGTTAGGCCTATTATGTTCTTGGATGGACCCTACTGGCCTTTTATTAGCAACACTCTGAGCTAATGTAGTAAAAGGATTAACAGGTCTCAACAGAGAGGGCAACATGCCTAGCATCTGATTTTCAACAAAAGGATGCTAAAGTTCTTCCTTCCCTTACATACGTCTTGTTGTGGATGTCAATGGCACAGAGGCAGCGAATCACCGATGACAACAGGGTCCAGATCCCAAAGGTCCGAGCTTGGAGGCCATTTACTGTGTAGTAGAAAAAAACAAGAGTGTTGAGAAGGGAGGTGCCTTCCACACTCTGGATATTCACTGGAGATAGCTGAGCTTCACCTCCCTGTGGCTGGGCAGAGTGGAGGCTCTGGTGTCATACCTGGGGACTAGAAGTAAGGGAAGGAAGGAATTCCAGAATGAGGACTGCTGAGATCCTCTTCAGAGGATCTACAGTTAGAAGGGGAATTGCCAAGAATGGATACCCAACAAAAAACCCACTTAGGCAAATAACTCTTAGATACAGCACTTTTTGTCTTCTCTGCCTGGAAGCCCAGAAAGACTGGGCCAGGACAGGTTTTAGGGAATGCTGTGAGATGGGTCTGTTAAAACGAGATGCCTGGGACCTAGACCCACAGACTTTAAGACTGATCCAGGGAGAGATCTCAGAGATACTGGCACCAATCTAGATACCTAAAAGACACAGTGAGACCTAAACCCTTGGATCTCTTTCTGAACCCAGATCTATGTTGTTTGAACAAAGCCCAAACCAGGCTGGTTTTCTGTGTATTTGGTAGTGAAATAAAGTGCTATTTCTTTGGGCTTGCTGGGGGCACTCTGTTTTGAATGGCTTCATTCTGGCACTGAGGCATTAAATACCCTTCCCTCAAAGTATGGTCATATTCCCCCATAACGTTGTTTCTTGACCCGGGCTGCTTATTACAATCAACGGAGGGAATTTTATAAAGTTACTGAGGGCCAGGTGGCAGATCAATTACACCAAACACTCTAGAGGTGGGCGCTGGCTTAGGTATTTTCTAGAAACTCCCTGCTCGGGTGACAAATGTAGGGCCACTAATTTAAGGCATCCAGTGGCTTGGAAATGCCAAACAGTGAAGGCAAGATACTTCCTTTGCTGGTTTATCCCTTCCTGAGCAAGAGAAATTTCAAGGGACAAGACTGATGACTGAAAGATATCTTCATGTTAATTGGGCTTCAGGGATTTTCTAGCCTTTGGAAAGGTTCATGGCTTTACCAAATTCACAGCATTGAGCACCTTTAGTTGGTAGTAAGAAAAAGTTCCATACGACAACCAAATATCTAGCATTAGCCCTAGAGGGCTACCTTTTTTCTTTTTGTTTCAGCGTCTCAATACACACTAGGCAAGTGCTTTACCATTGAGCTACATCCTCAGCCCAAGAACTACATCCTTTTGTAAATAATTTGATAGCTTTTCCAAAGAGAAGACTGAGGAAATTTTGCTCTCATTTGTAAGAGACTTAAGTGGAATGCTTCAGTAGGCCTAACCAGACTAGGACCAGGTAAAATTCAATGGGACAATCCAGAGCATGGCTACCATTAGGAGAATACCACAGAAGCCCCCAAATCCTTGGACGCAGGCAGCTTCCACCCCTTCTCCTGACATATATGTTCTGCTCAGCTGTACAGCAAGTCATATGACCTCTGCGCTTCTCAGTCTCAACTTTAAAATCAAAGTGCTAGACCAGATGACCTCTAAAATCCTGGGCATCTATATAGGCTTCCATGAGGCAGCCCTGAAAGGTGAAAACCCAGAATTTTCCTGCTTTCCTTTGCAGGTTCTTTACTCCTAATATATTTGAGCTTTGTTCAAAATGATCCTTAGCCTATTTAATTTCATTTTATACCTAGATGTGGCAGAAAGATGAGCTAGGTCAGAGCAGGAATCTGGGTTAGCTGTTAGTGTGACACAGAACTGACAGCTGCTGTGAAATAATGCTATAGCTCCAAGTACCCCACACACCCACGTGGTGAAGTACAAGCTATAGTGTAAAAATGCTCTCTGCAGAGAGGCTCGGGACTGGGGAGAGCCACTATTCTGAAATTTCATTCTGGAAGACCACTTTGAAGGGATCTGGGGAATCTGTTCAGGAACTACGTCACTGCCTGGGAAGACCCTGGATAGTACTGTCCACCTTTAACATGGAACACGGACCAGGTGATTTCTGAAGAGGGCTCTGGGATTCTGAAGCTTCTTGATGTCTTTTGAGTGGAGCATCCCAGAGTCACCAAGCAACTCTATTCTCTCACTTTCTCTAATAAACCTTTTTGTACACCCTAATTGCCCAGGGAAGTATAAAAGGAACAAAAAGGTATCCAGGGAAGCTTGGGGAGAAAGGGTCAAGTGCTTTCTAGGGTTTGTTTACTCTAATGGCTACCAAAGCATCAGAAATACCTGGAGGATTTCAGAAACTGGATTCCTGAGCTTCTCCCAGGCTCATTAATTAGATTTGGAGAGAGAAATAGGTGCCTGGATTTGTTTTGAAGTTTCCCGGGTTGTTCTGATGTACAGCCTGCCTTGGGAACCAAAGCTAGATCACTCCCACATAGGATGCAGTTTTTTGAGTTCTTACCGAGGTTTGGCTTGCCAGTGTAGAGCTTTTCATAGAGAAAGGTGTGGTCCCGGAAGCTCTGGAGTGTGTTTCCCATGGCTATGATGGATACTATAACCAGCCAGCTTCGCAACACATTCAGGAAACGGCTCATGACTCCCTTAGACCAGAGGAGGTGTTCTGCCTTGGAAACAAGGGCAAAGGACAAGAGGCAATGAGGGTCAGTCTACTTTATCCATAGCCCTCTCACCTCTGTGGTTAGCTTGTATCCCACTCATGAAAGTTGTTCAGAGCTTAGTTGACCAATCACTTCACAAATTCCTCTCCAAGTTCTTTCTATCCGTTCGCCCCTGGTTTTCCTAACACACTACTCTTACTTCACAGGGTTAGCCTGATATCTGTGTATATTTACCCTAAATCAAAGTGACAAAGGTTCCATAATACAATGGGTGGACATGACCAATTTGCCAGGATAAAATGGAGAGAAAAGGAGGTATAAAATCATTATTATTATGTTATTATATTATTATAAAGTAACAGAATGGATCTCTGTGTGAGGCTTATGGAAACTGGTCCCAATACTTAGTCACACTAAGAGTGGCGAATGAACTATATACTTTTCAATAAGTGACATAGTACTTATCTTTGTCTAAGTAATTTCTCCAAAATATAGGATTACCCTAAATCAGAACTTCTTTCTCTTAGCTGGAATCAGTACTTCTATATCTTTACTTTTTCATATCATTCCTTTATCATGCAAGTGGCTTAAAAGTGATTGATTTTAAGTCCACTACAGACACCTGCCTGGATATTGTTGACAGATTCTTTGAAGCCTATAAAACCCTTATACAATTGAGTGGAACCTGTGGTATAATGGCACTATTTATATCATTAGGTTTTTCTCACTGTGGTTTCCAGATATACCATGCTTCATAAACTAGGACAATTTAAAAGTTAAAGAAAAAAAAAAAAAAACTGCTGTGACTTTATAGAGAAAGAAACAGCAATCTTGGTACTGGGTTGTAAGAAAATTTACAATAGTCATCAATTATTGGGCACTTGTGCCATGCACTGTGCCAAGAACTTAACATATATCATCTCATTTAATCCTTACAACAAGGTAGACAGATACTATTTTTATTTCCATTTTATACATGAGAGTTGGAAGATAAGTGACTTGCTTGGGGTTATACAGCTAACATGTGGCAGGGAGATCTGTTAGACTTTGTTGCTAAACTATCTCACTGAGAATATTTTGATGATGTTTCTGTTTTTGATGAAGACAAACATACCATATCCATTTCTGTCTTCAAGTATATTTAAAGCTTAGACCAAATTTTTAAATCTTAGACCAACCTTTGTTGAATAGTGATTTCAATCAGTTTGACTTAAAGGCATCCCAGATAAAGAAGTTCTAAAAAAAAAAAAAAAAAGTTCTAACAAAGAACAGCTTCTTCCCATATTCATTATTATCTTTTGGTCCAAGTTTTCTCTGTTGTCTGGTTAACTTCTTGGGCCTGAAGTGACAATAAAATATTGGGCTTCCTTTGACACTTTGGCACTAGAGTTTCAGTACAGTTCCATGCTACTCAGCTGAGTTAGGTTATTTAAGTCAGCAACTGCCTGAGACAGTGTGATTTCTTTCTTGATTTCTCCAATCAAGAAAGAGCTCTAGAGAAGAAAAAGTGAATTGATGAGCTCCTCAGGGAAATGTGTGTTACAAAGGAGGACTCTGTCCAAATTCTGAGTGCATAGGTGTCTATTGGACATCACTGACATTTACAACCTGGGCCATGAATCACCTATTCTTTTTATTTCCTCACCCCCTCTCAATTAGAGCTTCATGTCTCTTGCCAGGGTTAGAAAAGTTGCATGGATGCCCTCATGCCACGCCCTTTCAGCAGAACTTATGACTCCCATTTCATAAATCTTAGAAATCCCAGTAGATAGCTGAAGACAAGAACCTGACCATTTCTGAATTGCTCCACCAATTCCTCAATCCCATTTCCCTAAAGCTTTAGGGTCTTATCAGAGTATATAACATTTATCTTCAATTCTTCCCCGGCCCAGTACAGCATAGGTGTTAAAAGTTAAGAGTCAGGAGAGAGGAATTCCTATTTTAACCCTACCATTCAGTAGCTATGGGGCCCTGGGCAAGTCATTTATACTCTGCAACTCGGTTTCCTCATCTGCAAAAGGGAGATACAGATATATGCCTCAAGGGTTATAGAAATTACATGAGAAAAAGTGAAGGCTCCTTGCACAGTGCTAAGTTCACAGAGGCTTCTCATTCATTCATCCATTCCTTCATTTTCCCAATTTACTCCATGTTCCTGACTCTCCCTTGTCATCTTCTCTGGAACCCCTTTCCCCCAAAGGTACCTCCCTGGCAACCTCTATTATCCCAGGCTCTCCAAATCCTCCCAATCAGATGCCACACTGACACCTTCAAGCTCCTTCTCCAAGTTCTCCTACCTGGCGATCGGACCCCCAGCACCACAGAACCAGCAGCAAATAAGCTCCCCCAGGACTGCTCCAGCCGCAAGTCCACCTGAGCCATTTGTCCCCGCCCCTGTCCTCAGCCGGGCTTCAGGATTGGGTCGTTCCGGTCAGCCCTCTTTTTGATTGGCTGTTCCCGATACGCTGGAGCAGGAGATAGGGAGTGAACCCCTTCGCTGCCAATCAGCGGTAGCCGCTACCTAAGCTTCTCCTCTGGTACGCCGCTCACTCAGTAAACCCTCCTGTTGAACGTGGCGGAATTATGGATTTGGAATCAACCTTTTAGGGGCGGAGAAAATAAGAGTGGAAAATAGGAGCCAAGACATCCTTCTTTCGGCAGCAGGGCTCAGCGCCCGCGCCGCGCCGCACTGACGACATCCGTCGGCGCCCGCAGCCGGGCGTTGTCAGCGCCCGGTGGCGGCGCCTGCGCAGTGGCTCCGAGCGGGCGGTTGCTTGTTGGTTGTTGTAGTAACGGGGGAAGCAGCCGTCGGCGACTGCCGTGAGCCTGGCTGGGGAAGGAGGAGGAAGGTAGGCGCAGAGCGCGGTCCCCGCCTGCCTGCTCCGAGCCATGGGAAGATGAGACAGGTAAACGCCTGCGCTGGCTTGCTCCCCTTCCTTGGGAGGTGCGCTCCCAGGTCTGGGCGGGCGCCGTCCGCTGCACTTCCCCTGAGTCCGGAGCAGCTGTTGGCTTCCGGGCGCGCCAGGCTGAATTGCTGCTGCAGAGTGTCGGCGCCTTCCCAGTGGGGAGCACCCGCGGACCTACCTGGGATTGGGATGAGCTGGGGTTGGAGCTGAGGGCAGACCCTTCATGGCAAGGACTCCCTTTCAGCCAGACTCCTTTCATTTCCGAGCGCGGAGTCTCTCCTAGCTCTGCAGGAGCCCGGCAAAGGTTGGCATGCCTTCCTCTCTTGGAGCTTTGGCTTGTTTTAACTGAATGGACTTCTCAACATTTTGGGAAAAGATTGGGGAATCCCTTTTGGAATCCCCCTGAAGAGAGTCACTAAGGTTGTTAGATATTTCGCCTTTTTTTTTTTTTTTTTTGCGAAAAATCTGTAGGGATCTTTATCCGGGTGGGTGTTTTTCGTCTTATTTACAATCTTACTGTTTATATAAATGAGTAGAAAAATAAAGTTTCAATGATAGAGTGGTGGTAATATAAAGAGGTCATATAACTTACCATGGCAACTCTGGGGCAGGATATTAGATTCTATAGCCTGTTCTGCATACATTGAACCACAGTTGCTTTCCTGAATTCTTTTAGTAAGTCCAAATATCTTAGAAACATTGACACGAGATTATTATCTCTGAGTATTGAGATTATGGTCATTTAAACATTTTAATTTTCTTTGTAGTTTCTGTTCCTTCCTCTAAAAATGTTTTTAAGTTAGAAATGCAGTTTTGGGAATTTCCTAATTTTAATACCTATTTAAGATTAAGATCAAAGTTTGTGATTTTTAGTGAGAATGATTGAGAATGTTTGGAAGGGCACTGAAAAATTTTCCCCACCTATTTATATGACCCTTGATTTGGAGGATTATATTCATAAATCTTTTAGTTCAGGTGAATTGTTTTTACTAGAAATATGATAGCAGCTAGCCTGTGTGCTTGTCACAATTTAAATAAATTCACAAGGGTCTGGAAACTTGAGTCTTAATTTTTATTTTTAACCTAGGTTGGATTTGTCTGGCAAGGAATCTGTTTTAGGGAATCAGCCACCTATCTCAGACTGCCCTAAAAGTGAAGTGGATTTTCTGCTTTGGTATACGTTAGACTTAGTATATAAAAGACAAGGGAGAGAAATAAACTTAATTAAGTTCTACAACTACACAGAGCATAGACAGTATGTTTGAAAAAAATCTTGATTTTTGTGGCATATTTGAGGCACTGTGATAGAAGGTAGGATTCTGGAGGTTGGGCACTATTTAGAAATATATTCCTTTTCATTATTTGGAAGATCACCAGCAAAATCAAGAAAGAGAAAGCTATATTATGTTTCAGATCACTTAATTTTCTTGCAGGAATCTGTGCCACCCAAATTGTCTGATCCAGTGAATCTGCAAGGAAAGGTCTTTGAGGCCCCTGTCTGCTGACTGCATGACAAACTCTAAAGGAAATGCCAGTCGTGATGGCCCGGGACCTGGAGGAAACAGCATCTTCCTCAGAGGATGAGGAGGTGGTAAGCCAAGAGTAAGTAACAGCAAGCCTGCTTTGACCCTTTACCTTTGGGGTGGAAAATAGTTTCTTTCACTCATATGTTCAACCCAGTATTCTTCTATTGCTATTGTCTGGCTCTGGTTTTAGCTTTTATCCATAATCATTAGATGATCAAGATTTTATTAGTTCCCATCACATATCAGAAATGAGATAAGGCTTTGTTTCTGTGTTCATGAGTGAATATTAGCTCTAGATGTTGTAAAATGTAGGTAGTAGCTTTTGGTGCACTTTTGAGTAGAACATCCAATAAGGAGACTCAAATTTTTAGATATTTAATAAAAGTAGGTTTCCAAATTGTGATGTTGACTGTTGTGCTAGTTTTCTCAAAAGCCTTTCAATGATAGAGTGGCGATAATATAAAGAGGTCATATACCTTACCATGGCAACTCTGGGGCAGGATATTAGATTTTATAGTCTTCTGCATACATTGAACCACAGTTGCTTTCCTGAATTCTTTTAGTAAGAGTCCAAATATCTTGATCGTTGGATCTTCAAAATAAAAATAAATGATAGAAATAAGTGCAGCTGCTATAAATGATGATAAGGGCTTCATCTCATCTGTTCTCATTTAATATGGAGATTAAAGTATTATATCTTATTTAATTAGAAGATATTACTTCTACTTTATTAAACTTGGCCTTATAAATATCAAGAAATTTCCTCAGGGACTTAGTTTTCCTGGATTTTGAAAAGCTTTGCTGCTTTGCCTCCTTTAATATTTGACACAGAATATAGAGACAATCTTAAAGTTAAGATATCTTTTTTTTTTTCCTTATGTACTCTGCATCCTTTTGGATATATGTGTGCTGTGTAACCTGAAAAATAGGGATAGTATCTCCCAGGCTATTTTGTGTGGGTGTGGTTTGGATCGAATAGAATCATGTGAGAAATTATTTGGTAAATTACATAAAGTACCATACAAATGTAAGACAAAATTCTAACTGGTTGATTGAATTTATGATAGACTTTTTATAGGGTAGAAGATTACATTACTTAATAGCATTTGAAGAAAACTATTGAAGCATTAATACAGCTTTGAGGAAAGACTTCTCCTCATCGTTAGGTCATAGAAAATAATAGGAATTTAACAATATATTTGGGTCATTCTCTTTCAGGATAATTAAATGGGTAATTCCCTCTGGTTACTTGGCCTTTTGTGCCATTTTTCTTTCAGAGTGTGGCCTTTTACTCCACAAAAAATTTAACTTCTGCAGTAAGCATCGGTCTTTCCATTTTTAAGATAGTTCCTTTACTTCATTACTGTCTTATTAGTGGGCTTAGAGGAAGGGCACAGACACTGCTAGTACTCCTCTGGTTTCCTGCCTATACTCCTAGTTGAGAAAGGCTAAGTTTCTTACAGAATTTACTGAAAATATAGATGTTATTTCTCTTTACCCCATCCAAAATTTTGGACCTTTTGCTTTTCTTTCTTTCAGACTTCTACTATTGAATTTTGACTTTTTATCTTGTTCCATCAGCTTATTTTTTATTTATTGGACACTTATATGTGAGCAATTTTATTCACAATAGGTTTACCTTGAGAATGTTTTGAAACTTAGAAGGCCTTCAATCGCATAATGATGTTGATTTGATCCAGAGATGTATGTCCTTAGACAACTGTAAGTAAGATCTACTCAGATCCCTAGGCTTTATGAAAGTATTAACGCCAGTCCTGGACTTTAGGGTTAGAAACCATCCTAGAAGTCCTTGTTTTACATAGCACTATTTCAAATAATAAATGTAAAGAGGCTATTCTGTATTTTGCTTGGGGATCCCAAATATATATTTATATGTAGAAGTGGAAATTTTCATATAAGAACTCAATATAAGGTTTCTCTAGTCACTGAAAAAATAGTAATCTTAATTTCTATCATGAAAAGTGATTTTAAATCAATTTAAAAGATGAACACTAAACAATTCCACAGTGACTGCTGCAGGGGTTTAGGAAGGAGAGTGTGGTCGTGGACTGGAGGAGCTGGTGGTGAAAGCTCTATGGAGGTGGTGACATTTGAGGTGGGCTGTGGTGTGGAAGCCTTGCTAGCAGGGGCAATGGTACGAAGAGGTCACAGATGCTGGAGTGCTAACCTGCTGTGTATCTCTGTCTTTGAATTATGTAGGCTGGGTCCCAGGAGTGAATAGTGTATATTCCTCATGAAACAGCTTCTTAAAAACCAAAATGTGTGGGGCATAGCAGCATATTCCTGTAATCCCAGAGGCTCAGGAGGCTGAGGCAGGAGAATCACAAGTTCAAGACCACCCTCAGTGCTTAAGTGAGTGAGGCCCTAAGCAATTTAGTGAGACCCTGTCCCAAAATATAAAATAAAAAGGGTTGGGATGTAGCTCAGTGATCAAGTGCCTCTTGGTTTAATCTCTGGCATCTAAATGAATAAATAAAAACCAACTGTTAGACTTTCAATAAAATGAGCCATAGAACTGGTCTTCTTCAGTAATTAGTCTTGAAAATTCTTTGTCCTTTCATGTCTGAAAATGCATTTTCTTCATATTATCAGTTTCTGATGTGAATGAACCTGTGAGGTCCCAATGTTCAGTTTCCCAGTCATTTAAAATTTTACTTCCCGTTAGTACTACCTGCTGGGAGCATGTTTTTAGTGACAATTTAACATCTGCCTTAAGTGTTTTTCAGTTGACCATGGTGAACTAATGATTTACTACTTTTACCTTTCCATAGGTTATAAATGAAATGATTTCTCTGTCAGGGATATGGCTTCTTCAGACTGTAAATCAGGGCGGTGGCTCTTTCCAGCTGTGTGTCTGTCTATTGTGTTGCTGATCTGGTCGGGCATTTTTAACTGTAGCAGCCGTCCATTGTTTGTAAGTGCTAAGGCACAGTGGTGCCAGTTTGTAGCTAGTGCTAGATTGACAGGGAACTTTGGATAGTTTCCAAAGTTCTTTTGTCCAAGATTTTATAGTGCAGGCTGCCTATCTGCTCCCTCTATCCACTGACATGAAAATATGGTGGAAAAATTATAGAGATCATAGGAATCATCTAGTCTGAGCCCATATTTTACAGGTGTTTAAGTTAAAAATCGAGCAAACCACCAAAACTCATCCTTGCTAAAATAAACAAATAAATAAATAAATAAATAAATAAATAAGGAAAGAAAGAAAGGATCCTAAAAACACCATTTCTCACAGACAGGTACCATGACCAAGAACAAGAACAATTAGCAGGTTGGGGTTGTGGCTTAGTGGTAGAGTGCTTGCCTAGCACGTATGAGGCACTGGATTTAGTCCCTGGCACCACATAAAAGTAAAACAAAATAAAGTTACTGTGTCCATCTACAACTAAAAAATTAAAAAAACAATTAGCATTTACATTCCATTTCTAGAAAACAGAAAATGAACAAGGTATGGCATTCTTTGCTGTCTTCACTAAAAAGCTGATGGCAGCTCAACCCAAGTCTACAGGCTGCTGAAACCTCTAAGATTAGTTGCCTTTTACCTGTGCATTCAGATTGGATTGGAAGGATGTGAGTTGGCCCTAAGATTTGTGGTATGCTCTTGTTAAGGGGTGTGGTCATGTGAGTTTTTTAGAGTGATTGTTGGCTAAATGAATCTTATTCCAAATAAGGAATTGATTCGTTTAAATTCCGGAAGGGTTGAGTTCAGGGTGTTCGATATGCTGAACTTCACTGAGATGCGATTTTTCAACAAAGGGTATAAAGAATAAGAGACCGGGGTTCAAAGACCTGTATACTTAAGCAACTGTATGACCTTGGACAAGTTACTGAACTTCTGAGACACTTTTTTCTAGTTCATCGTATGGACAAGAGGAGTAAGTGGGATGACATGAAAGTTCTTAGTTTCATTACTGGCCACACAGTAGGGACTCAGTTCCTTTAATTTTTCCCCCTTCCTACTTTCCTACCCAAAGAGTTTCTTAATCCATGAGTAAATATCATCTATCTAAGATGATTAAATTGAGTTTTCCTGAGGATAGGGAAAGAAAAAAAAGCCTTATGATTTTGTAGTAGAAGAATTATATATATATATATATATATATATATATATATATATATATATATATATATATATATATATATATTTTCCCATTTACTATATGTTTTTTTAAATATGATTTTAATTGAGATTCTTGTTTTAATTTAGGGTTTGTAGCCCAGAATCTTAGGATGGGACATCAAATTGGTTTAAAAAGGAATTATAGGGTATTAAAGGGGTATATAAATTACTGGGAATATATCAGTTTTTATTCTTTACACATGCAATGGATTACAGTAAGACTCAAATTGTCCTAAATAAGACAGGGCATTCATAACTCATATTTAGGCAAGATTTGCTTTTGCAGCTCTGACTATTAACCAGGATTCATTTCTCTCCTCCTGTCAGTTAGACTCCCCTGACTTCCTTCTTCACTGACAGCTCTGGGCTCTCCCCTCAGTATCACAAAATGACCATTGCAGTGCCAGACTTCTCATTCTTTTCTGCTCTTGGAACGAGAGGCCATCACCTGTAGTTGTTGTGGAAGAGAAAGGGTCAGGGACTAGGAACATGTCTCTTTCTCATGGGTTATAATTGGTTTATGTCCCCATCTTTGAACCAATCACTGTAACTGAACGGTCACATTCCTTCATTGGCTGAAACCAGTCAAGGTCCATCCCTTCTCAAGAGTCATTCTGAAAACCCTGGCTAAGAATTGAAGATGAGTGATTTTTCCATAGGAATTTGGGATTCTTATTCTAGAAAGAAGGGGAAAGTTGCTAAGCATCAAACCATAGTAATTTGCTTAAAGTTAATGCAGATTTTGAGCTGAAAATTATTGAAGACTTTTGTTATGTTTGTAGGGATCATCCATGTATCATGTGGACTGGAGGCTGCAGGAGAATTCCAGTTTTGGTATTCCATGCTGAGGCCATTCTGACAAAGGACAACAATAT